>NW_027491525.1:0-600000 GCF_021521415.1 Bidens hawaiensis
TAGTTTTGCACATATATTTGGAGATTTTACATATAAGAGCACGCAGAAGGTGTTTTAGCAAGAAAAAAAGTAAAAAAAATGGTTATAGAAAACTGTTGAAAAATAGTAATTTTATTTTACAAAAATGAGGTTTTAGTTAGATTGCCCTTTACATGTGTTTATACACAAAAGCTTTGAAAAACATTATGCCAAAAAATGATTTTTCACATGTAAAATTAACTTTTTTTACATCTAAAATTTATGGTTTCTCTGTTCGTTGTGGTTTTCCAATGAACCCTTCTTATCTACACCTTGATGTTGACTTGTAGACTTAAGGTTGATCTTCACATTGAATTAGTATCCAAATATCGACTTAGATTCTTAACCTTGTTCTTGACTCTGATCCGTAACCTTGAGCCTTCAAATTTGTTTCGCAGACAAAGAGGACAAAGAAGGCTGGGATTGTTGGAAAGTATGGTGAGTGTCTTGTTTTATTGTTTTCAACGAGTGATGATACATCGTTTTTTAGATTGTATGGTTTAGATAATAGGATTGCTTGGTCTAGCTTATGTTGCAATTCATATATACTTCTCTATATTTTACTATTTTTATCTTTCTAGGTACCCGTTATGGTGCTAGTCTGCGTAAACAGATCAAGAAAATGGAGGTCAGCCAGCACAGCAAGTTTTTCTGTGAATTTTGTGGAAAGGTTAATAAATTTACTATGACTGTTATTCTTAAAAAATTAATGATTTTTTATTAAAATTTTTGTTCTCTTTGTTAACCCTATGCTTTCAATGAAATATTATTACACAGTATGCTGTGAAGAGGAAAGCTGTTGGTATTTGGGGATGCAAGGACTGCGGCAAAGTCAAAGCCGGCGGCGCATACACGTTGAAGTAATTATTAAATCTTTTGTTTATTAATAATTAACACTTTCTTCAGTCACTGATGTGTTTGTGTTGTATATAACAGTACTGCTAGTGCGGTCACGGTCAGGAGCACCATTCGAAGGCTTAGGGAGCAAACCGAGAGTTAGTTATCAGTGTTGAAGTCTTCTTTTAATATTGTTGGTTTCATCGATTTTGTTTAATCTGTGTGCAATGATCCAAACATATTTCGAATCTTTTGATATTTAATTTTGCAGACATAATTATTTTGTCAAGATATTTGTTTATTGTTGTGGTTATTGTACTTCATTTAAATTAAAAGACTCCTGCAATCTTGCAGCTGTTACCACCAATGATAATTAATAAGCTGTACAAATTCTCACAAATGTATGGTCTTTAAATTTTATCAACAGCTTTGTTTGTTTACTAGTCCAATATTCACGCCTCATGATATTGTTTGGGAGTTATGGTTCAGTCTGTTTGAAAACATACAGTAGTAAAATTTATCATTTTGAAAATATAATACAATTATTTACAGTTTTATACACAATAGCTGTCGGGGGTGTACAAGACTGGTTTTGGTAATATTATTATTTTGAAAATATAATACAATGATTTACACTAAACAAACCATTCATAATAGCTGTGATTGGTGTACAAGGCTGGTTTTGGTAGTCCTATTTCATATCTGATGAGTTTAAGATTAGCTATATAATCCGTCTTGTAAATGCGTGTGGTTCACGCAATGGATCATGCCAAACTTCGTAAAGCTAATTCAAATACTCAGACAACCGTCTCAAATGTTACAAGTTTTCTTGTCGTGTATTTTTGCCACTCTTAAAATCTACCAAAGCTAATTATTTTTCGGGTCAGGTCAACCCAAGCAACTTTGTCAATTTGGTTGATCATTTTTTCAATAACTTATAGGTTTCTTTTATTTTATCATGATTTGTTTATATTATATATATCATCATCATCATCGTACTCAGTATATCCCACCAATAGCAATGCTATGGTAGGGTCTGAGGAGGGTAAGATGTAGACAGCCTTACCTCTATCCCATAGGGATAGAGAGGCTGCTTCCGGTGAGACCCCCGGCTCGATAGTAGTTTTGCATCAAGCCTTGGACATAAGGCACATAGCACTCAATCATCGGGACACCGGCTGATCGGTGCATGTGCCCTTGTCTTTCGGCTATCAACGCCACCACATGATGCCTGATTAACCTTCCGCCACTTTTAACGTTATTTTCACGAGATTAGTAAAATAACGTCAAAATTAGTGCAATTTTACTTTTGCCCACCGAGGGTTCACACATATATACATTATATGCGCGCACCGCAAGCACGGCGTTATATTATATATATATATATATATATATATATATATATATATATATATATATATATATATATATTTAAAAAAGAAGTCCGTAGATTTACAATGCTTTTATTGGATCCATTGTACCAAACCTCACAAGTTACTGAACTCATGTGTCGTTACATCATATGGAAGGGATCCATCCATGCATGTATATTAACATCCATTGTGGGTCCCACCATCACAAGTCACATGACAAATAATTATTAATCAACACTTGTTAAATATCTGTTCCACATGTAAACCACCCACACAAAACTCCATTAGAGCATCTACAACGGTGCCACTGTGGCACCGTCCGAATCTAACTGGCAACAAGCGGACGGAAGACTGTCGGACTTTACCGATGTAGGGTTAGTTCTTGGTTGCAGTGTGGAAAGTAAGTTTGCAGACACAAACGAGAGGCGGACTACACGTGGCAATTAATCTTCTTTTTATATTTTATTAGATGAAATTTCAGAAGCTCGTCAGATCTGAGTTATCGGCAAGGTTGGCTTACAACAATAGCTTTCCGGGGGAAGGTTGAAAACGGATAGATCGGGTGTGTTGTACATTCAGATCCGACCAGATTAATAGATTTAGTGATGTTCGGTTTATCCGATGAGCACTCCGGCAAGCCATTTTCAGACTTCTTTTCGGTTTGTCCGATGAGCACTCCGGAACCCACTATCAGTCTTCATTTTATATAATAACTTAGATATCAAAATTGCTTCTTTTTAAACAACAATTTGTGTAAATAATAAATTAATATTTGTTGTTGATCCCAGCGTTGATGGTAAGAACATATATAAAAATTTAGTTTATCAATTTCTATAATGACTGGCTTCCATTTTATTACAAAAATAATAATATAAAATTTATTCAACCTTTCACAAATTATAACACATACATGGTTACCTATATAATAATAATAATGATAATAATAATAATAATAATAAACCCAACGGATTGCATTAAACAAAAATTAATACATAATTAAAAGCCTTAAAAATACATGTTAACTATTTAGTGTTTAAATAATACTTATTAAAACAAGATTATATTTAAACATATATGAAATATAAAATATAAATATGTTATGAAAAGAAGTCAAATGTAAATTAATTGTAGAATTATGTGATGATGTGGTAGTTTGTGGAGGTTTGTTGTTATGGGAGAAAGTAAATGATTTTAAGAAAAATTTGGAATCTGATGTGACGCTGGTGTGGCGGTTTGTAGAAGTTTGTTGTTGTTGATGCTCTTACAATCCAAACACATAACAACTACTATGTTGTTATATATTTACACTTACACATAACATAATTACACTTTAAGCAAACAACAAGACCAAAAGTTATTAACCTGAAAAACCTAAGCACACACCTAATACTACATTTATCTCAATCACCAATTATGGTTAAACAAAACTTCCCGAACCAGACACACCGTTCAGACTATGACCAGTGTAGGATCTTCATGGTGGTGCACGCGTCTCTGCACCGCCTTAACTGCTGCCACCCGTGCTGCATTTGCCGCCCTGTTGGCGGCTGCAACTGCCCGGTTCACTTTTTCATCCACATTGGCTGCAGCCATTGCTTTCTCAGCTATTCGTCTCGATTCCTCAACTGCTTTAGCAACTTTGGAGTGCAAAACCGACACGGGATACATTTGATTCTTGCTAAGAACACCATCTTCCCAATGACCCGATTGAGTGTCACCGTTTCTAAATGTATACAAACCGAACCCTTGTCGTTTTCCTTCATGCCAACCGCCTTCATATCGATGACCGTTGGCAAATTTGTACACACCAAAACCATGCATTCTGTCTGCAAAATACTCGCCAGCATACACGTCACCATTTCTGCATATCATTATATAATCAAATAATTAAGCTCGTAGTCAATATTTTGTCTCGGGTAATATTCTTTTTCGTGTAACAATGTCATAATCTGTGGACGAATCACGACGAAGATAATGCGAAAAAGAAAAAAAAAACTGTACTTTACACTTTTTGTACAATTATATTCACTTTTTCCATATTAAATATTACAAGTGTTTGAAAAGCATCACTTTTTTTAGGAATCTAATCTGAATAGTAAAGATCAAGCTCACAAGGAATATGAAATTTAAAATGTTAAATGGCAGATTTATATGCTAAAATAAACATTGATGTTTGTAACATCAAGGTAGTTGAAACAAACAGTAAAAACATAGATGCAAAAACTAACACAATGCTATGACAATAGTGTCAAATTGCTCATTTATTACATTATATAATAATAAATAAAATCAATGGGGCGCACGTGTCAGCTTTGTAAAGTGTGTTTTCCTGCCACTCTCCAAGCTCTTGTTTGAAGCCTCGGATTAAAAAACACAAGTTTTGTACCGTAAGACTGTAACCATAAAATAAACAACTGAAATTTTAGACGCATAAAAAATTTCAAACAACAATAATAAAAGCGTATCAAAAGGTGACACAAACCTTAAACAAGTATCACTCACTTGAACCTAAGAACACCATCAATTTCTCAACGTCACCAACCTTAATAACATCATGGTATACATTGGTTATTTGTGAATAATTCATGTATTATAATTAGATTATTTGTAATTAGTTAATCATAAAAGACCTGTAGGAAGAGATGATAATCGTGAGGCGTGAGACAGTGAGGGCAAAGAGCCTTGCAACAATCCAGCACAATATGTTTTTCTCGTTTTTTTTTTCTGCATCTCGATGATATTCTAGAAACCCCTGCAATATTCATCAAGATGCGGAAAAGTACGAGAAAACATATTTTGCCTTGATTGTTGTGTGGCTCTTTGGCCTCACTGTCTCACACCTCATGGCTCTCATCGCCTCCTACAGGTCTTTTATGATTAACTAATTACAAACAATATCAATTATAATACATAAATTCAACATCATTAATCAATGTTGGTTTGCAGATAAAGAGTTATGCGTACCATGATGCTAAAAGAGTTGGGGACATTGAGAAATTGATGGAGTGTTCTTATGTCCAAGTGAGTGATACACATTTACTTTTGTGTCACCCTTTGATATGCATTTATCATTTGAATTTTTTATGCGTCTAAATTTCAATTGTTTATTTTACGATTCAAAAATAGTAGCTTCTTAATGGAATCAGTAAAAGGCTACCAAACAACCCCTTAAACCAGGATGCAAGTTTATGATAACATGAAGTATGAAACAACATATGAAAGAGTTTAAAGTTGTAACAATTTACCTGAAATGATAATGACCAACACCATGTTTAACACCACCTTTAAACTCACCAAAATACTTGCTTCCATCTTGACACCTATGAACACCATACCCATAACACTGACCCTTAAACCATTCACCAGCATACATATCTCCAACATAAAACCTATAAACCCCAAACCCATGCCTTAAACCTTGCCTATATTGGCCTCTATACCTACTCCCTTTAGCCCAAGTCTCAACCCCATAACCATCATACATTTGATCAACCCAATCACCTTCATATTTACCATTCATGTTGTAATGATAAACCCCACTTCCAGAACACTTTCCTTTGTAAAACTCACCCTCATACACATCCCCATTGCTGTACACCTTCACCAAGAACCCACAAACACTACTGCTTTCACTTTCTTGAAACTGGTTCTTTGAGCCAATTGACCATACAACTGGTGTGCATGCTTTCTGGGTGTTAAAAAGATTCAAACTTTTTGTGATAATTAACCCAATTGGAGTGTGTTTAAGAAGGATTACACAAAGAAAAGTTAAAAAAATGAGATACAGATACAAAGATTTGTGATTATTTGATGAAAAAAAGTAAATTGAAGGTAAACAGAGGAGGGTTAAAACCCTGATGAAAAACAGAGCTTTATGCATTTTGCTTGGTGGGTTTTGTTCATTGTGATGAGATGTGAAATGGGTTGTTTTTGAATATTGGTCTTCAAATTGTAGGCATGGTTTCTTGTGATACATTTACAAAGTTAATAATATTAATGATAATAATATCATGTTTTGATCTGTGTGTGAGTGTTGATGGTTTTGAGGATGGTTTTGGTTAGAGACAAAGAGGCAAAAACACGAGGCACAAAAATGTGGGGGTGTATATATAGGGGGTTTTGTGTCACTACATAAAAGTTGACAAAGTCTATTTGATTTTTTGGTCAACACCCATGTTTTCGTGGTATTAACGATACATACCTTGTCATTTGGGGTGTGAAACCCGGTCAACGATCCGGAGTACTAACACATACGGTCTAACAGCACTTACCAGTGGTGAAGCTAAGATATTTTTTCATTGGTGTTTATCGATTAACTTAACCAAAATTTGAGGGGGGGGGGGGGGGGGGGGAGAGGGATTTCGGGTGTAAAACACACTAAAAAATCTTTTATACACCCCCTTCCTTTGGAGTAGGTCCGCCCCTGGCACCCACAATGATATCCGTTCCTAAAAACACCACCTCAAACAAACTTCGTTGTTGTGGCACAAGTCTAACATGTTGGTACGTTATGTTTATCTGGTTTTTACAGACCAGGGTTCGAATCCAATATGCAGAATTTGTTGTGGATTTTTGTTATTATAGATGCTCTAATAGTGTTTCTTTTAAATCAATTTGGTATGATCCAAAGCTGGACGTGAAGGTCTGTTAACTAGACTAGCTACTATATATAAATTAAGTTGATTGATAAACAACTAACATAATGGGCATGTTTGGTTGAGAGTTTTTATAAACTTTTAACAAGTTAGAAGAAAAAACTTTTGTTTGAAGCTTCTACTAGTTTCGTTTAAAAAAAGGTACAGGTTTTAGGATTTAAAATTTTACAATTTTGGTACTTAAACTTTCATCACCTTTGTTAATTTATATAATAATTACGCATTTAACTATTATTCAAAACCAACTACCCCGTGACTTTTTAAGAGATTATAACCTTTTCATACGCTAATATTTTTTTAAAAAAATTGCATCATAAAAACAAGCATTTTATTCTGTTAATTTAAGTATAGTATTATTATACTTATTTAACTTTAAAAAATTGACACATTATGTGATTACTGGTTAGGATCGGCAACAAGTCGAGTCATACATGCTCAGGTCATGTGTAAGACCAAATTAGGGTTGGAACGAGTCGATGCAAAAATGGCTAATTTAGTTCATTTCGTGTTGGTATGGTTTTGAGTCGAAATGGGTCAGGTCAGTTAAGGTTTCGGATTAGAACGATGCACCACGTAGGCACCCAACTAGTTTTATTAAAAGCTCCAACCATTCTGCCAAACACCTAAATATTTCTAAAAATCTACAACTAACAGCTACCATCTACCAGCTTCCAGCCACCAGCTAGCAACTTTCAGCTACAACTACTAGCTAGTTTTACCAAACATACCCTAAATAGAAGCACGCACATGTCACTTGTCATTGATCACATTCGGCCCGGTGTTGATTTTTTTAGCCATTTTGAACAAACAGTTTTGTTATTTTGCAAATGATATAAGATTTTGAACTTTAATAGTTTAGTCAATAAGGATTGTTGATCAAGGTTTATATATATATATATATATATATATATATATATATATGACACTTTAAAAAACTACTATATATGTCAGCAAAAGAAAACATCAAATTTGCTTTGTTACAATTCAAATCAGAAAGAAAAGTTTTTTAATTATTATTATCTTCATTTAGAAATATAGAACATCATCATTCATTTTTTATCTTGTTGAAACTCAATTTTCTTTTGTGGAATCATAATTTCTTTCTTATTTATATGTTGTTAGTTATAATTACAAAAAATATAATTTGTATTTCATGTCTTTAGGTCTTGTAAAAAAGTTAGGCAGTTGATTATTTGGTTAATATCAAATCAAACATCATCTACCTATACTAATAAAAGAAAATAATGATGATGATATGGCAATCCCACTTTCATTCTAGACCTAATGTCTCTTCTCATTCATCCTATCTATTCATGAATTATGGAGCAAAACCATATTAACAAATGGGTTATAATTTTCTTTCTAATTCTCTAATTTGTCATCTCATTCATCTCAACTATTCATTGGTGGGCCAAAATAATTTTGGCAAATGAGTTATAATTTCATTTCCAATTCTATAATTTCTTAAATTATTTATCATACATATTCATGAGTCATGAGACAAAACAGTTTTAAGAAATTGGTTATAATTTATCATAGTTATCCACGGGTAATTAGTCAAAACAATTTCTGTAAATGTTGTATATAAAAAAATCAAATTTGTAAATTTGAGATTTTAGACTTCTTATTGTTTATACTATATATTTTATCTTCTTTTTACCTATAATTATGTTCATTTCTTTTAGATAATGAATTTTTTTTTATTTGACAAATCCCGTGTAATACACGGGTTCAAAAGCTAGTTAAACATAAAACAGGACAACATTATTAATCATTTAAGCTTTTCTTGTGGGGGGGCCTTTTTGAAAGTTTCTTGTGGGGGGGCCTTTTTGGACTTTCAAAAGAACAACAATAAAATTGCATTTATGATTATGACTTATGAGTGAGTGTTCAATTTTCAACTGCAAACTAAAACTTTGACAATTTTAAGATTAAGATATGCAATCAACAAACTTTGTCAATGGTAGTTGGTTTTTTGATAAGCTAAGTAAAAGGTAGTTGATCATAATTAATTTTCAAATAATAGATCCTTACAGTTTTTAAAAACTTAATTGGATTCTTTTTATATATATCTTATTGGTTCATATGCTTAACTTTATCTTTAAATTTGTTATGTCGGTAAATATCAAATGATAAAAACAAGTTTCTTTCTAAATGTTCAAAATGTTACAATTTTTTAAATATGACACAAAAAAAGGATGAACCAAAAGGCGGTATAACAGATGAACCGATACAATAATTATACGAATAGCTTCTTGAACAAAGAAATAAAGGAAAATCATGAGATACGTCAAATCTCTCGAGTTTTTGTGGTTTAAAAATAGGTCTAAACACAAATCAATCATTTGGGAAGACTGGTATAAATTCAAAATATTGTAATTATGTTGTATTTGTTGAAAATTAATGATGTTTGTGTTTGGTGTTGCCTGTGGTTGTTGTCATCATGTTGAGGCTTTTTAATGAAATTTGCTTTATGAAAAAAAGAAAAACGAGTAACATATTAAAGTGATGCGCTTTTAACTTGAAATGACAAATATAAACGGTAAAGCAAATAACGTCTAAAATAATAAAGGGCAAGGAAAGTTGACCTAGTCTTCTTAAATGTTCTTTGCATCTTATACTCACCAAATTGAGCACCAATTAGATCACAACTAGCAAGTTAACATACCAAAAACAATTACACAATCTGTGTAAGACAATTACATGTGAGTGATATAAAATGATAAAGAGTAAACATATGTATTTGATTAGGGATACAACTAAACCATTCAACAAATCCTCAATGATAAAAAAGTAACATATGTATGGTAATAACTGGATTCAAAAGAACACAAATCATACTTAATGAACACATTTTGGTTATAATAATTATATACTAAAGTTACAAATAAAAAAATCGTGCTCTTAATAGAACAGTATGATAATCGTTGTATAATCTTCAATAATATTCAATTCATTTGATGCACTAGTTTTTTGACTTGGGAATTACAATAGTAACATTTAAAATAGGAATAAAAGTGTCAGAAAATTCCAAAATTACTTTACTTAAATAAATTTGAATGTGAGGAATATGCATATATATTATATTCTTTTTTACTTTTTGGGGAAAAAAAAGTATTGTTTTTAATTTGAAAAAAGGTATTGTTTTAATTTGAAATTTGACCCAGGTTTACTGAGTTCCAAGGCTGAAGTTACAAAATTCAAAATATAAGAGAAACCAACAGAACCAACTAATACTATATAATTATACCTACCGGCAACCACCACATAAATTTTTGTTGATCGTAACAACTGATATTATATATGCCACCATACATACATGTTTATTCCACTACTTTGTAAAATTAATTGTTTGTAATAAGATTTAATAATTCAATTTCTTTTAAGCATGTGATATTATATTGAATATTTTAGAGGAAATCATAAAATAACTATTTTAAACATCTATTAAATGCATGCAACTCAAAAAATTTCACATCTTATGGGTCAAAAAATTTGAAATCTTATGGGTCAAAAAATTTTAAATCTATTATATATGTACTTGTCCTCGCATTTCACTAATGTATACCTGTTAAAGCCTCTTAATCCGTCATTTTCTTCTCAAAATATGTTTGCGTCACCACTTTTCAATCGCTTGTCTTTTGTTTTATGTGTGTTTATCGGCAAATAAAGGTGATACACAACACACTCATATGTACGATGAATATTCAATATATTTTGTGAATTTGTTCTTGTTAATTTAGGATTGTTGCATCTTTTTGTTTCACTCCAACTTATTGCTCAAAAATAAATATGTGACTGCAGGGTGACGTATTTCATTGCGAACGACGTGATTCTTCTTTGACATTATTATATTTATCACACACCTGGAAAATGGCTTCTTTATGATTTTCACAAGAAAGGAACAAATTAGATTTTTAAAAGCTCTAACCAAATCAAAGTTAAAGATAAGATTTAATGTGTATAATGTCATAGTATTAAGAATAATCATACTAAGAAAATTTATCATTGTAAAAGTAAAGGTCATTGTGAGAAAAAAAAACCTCAAGTAATTTATACCTTTTTGTTGTTTGTTCCTTTTGAACAAAACTAAATAGTATTTAAAAAGAATACAACTATCATAGATAGAGACAATTACTTAAAATATTATTTCACAACATAGATGCAATCACACTGGAATACATTTTTTATTTTGGGGAAAATCTACCTGTCGGATTAAACTATATCTTAAGCGTACACATTAACATTAAATAATATTTGGGAGCCAAATAACTACTGTTTTCTTCTACAAATGGAACATATAGAAAACATAAAGACTCTGACAGTCGTCAACGTAGAGATCCATCCATCTAATAACTTATACTTAATCTTTTTACATAACTAATAATCCTATATTATTAATAATATCATAAATCATTTTAGTTTTTCTTTTTCTATATCGTCGCAAGCTATACACTTTTACTCGCTCTATTATACGATCAGAATAGCGCCAATGTGATCAGCACACATAGAAACCAACTTTAATGAATGTTACTTGCAAAATTCATCAAGAATTTTTTTACGGAATCATGTTCAATGTCCATACATGTAATTATATATAAAAGTAAAATACATGTATTTTATATTTTGTATGATATTTAAAAAGAGTCAAGATCCACAACATATGGGGATGACCGTTTGAGATTAACTAGTCCTTAAACAATAAGAAGAATATTCCATTTATTTTGTTCTTTATAATAGAAAAGGCGAAATATAAATTATAACGTGCTATACATGTGTGTCATCCAATTTTATTTCTTTTAAAAAATGGGTTTCACAAAACTTTTTTACAAAACTTGTGTTTTTTTCTTTTTCTTTTTCTGTTTTTGGTCATTTTGTTACGACCAAAAGAACCTATAGCATATAAGAGTATCAAATAATATAACGATAAATGATTGGATGTTCTTATCACACGATAAATATTGATGTAGGATAAAAAAAATAGGTTTAAAAAATGTGCGAGGTAGGTGTTTTTTTACAAAAACTAGCGAATTCGTGATTAAAATTTTTAAAGGTTGAATTTGCTATGTCAAAATAAAATAAATATTAGATAATTCTAATTATTTTTTTCTTGTCTCGGTTTTATTTAATATAGAATTTACTTTTTTGTTTAATAACATCTAGTATTTTTATGTTTTAAAATTTTAAACACACGGTTCCATTATATTTTGCTGATATTTAAATACAAATTTTAATGAAAATGAGTTTATCCAAAATAAAATATTTTAAGAGTGCAAGACGAAGTATAATTTACTTTGAATACAATATGTTTTCCGATGAAATTTATATCAAAACTTAGATGAAACAAATAAGTATAGTTAACATACATTTTTAAAATATTGAGCATTATAGATTATTAAATAAACTAAATAGTATTTAAACAATTGAATTTATTTAAGATAGAAGAATCCAACTTCTTAAATTCCAATCTCTACTTGTTACTTAAGTGTGGTGAAGCTTTTCTTGATGTCTAAAGGGCCGAAGTCCCACCTATGACGAGTTGGTGTAATTTAGTGTTGAATTAATAAGATGTCTGACTAATTAAGAAGTAACATTTGAATTATATATCATGTTTCTAAAATTTAACTGTTAGAAGGGTTCATCAGCCATTAAATGGTGTAACCAAACTCACTCTACCTAATATAGGTAGACTTTTATTGGAATGTTTAAGAGATTACTAAACAACCCTTATACTAATAATGATAAGATAACATCTAGCCGTTTAAACAAATATGCATTCTTTCTCTCTCTCTCTCTCTCTCTCTCATAACAATAAACCAGCAAAATGGTAAATTAAAGAACAAGAACAATTATAACAAACATCTAATTAGAAAAAAGAAAAGATATATTGGTTTTTGTTAATCCAAACTATCATCTTTTGGTCGTTGTCAGTCCCAACTAACGTATTGGTTGCTGACAGTCTCATTTTTTAACGCATTTGCTCCCAACAGTCCGCGATTAACGCAATTTTATCATCGTTAGTTGCAGGTCGCAGGAGAAACACTTTTGTCTGGAAAAGTCATATTTTTTATGCCGGAAAACTCAACATGAACCCCACCTGAATACTGCCACCAACATCAACTATCTCACCACCAACCAATCACCATCAACCGATTTCAACGATGGTTCTAGGGTTCCGGAGACCTCAATAATTGGGGTTTTTACTAGAAAAAGGTCTTTAAGGGCCGATCCAAGATTACAAAGATGTTTGGAAAGAAAATGTTGAGTTTTCCGGCCAAAAATATTTTTCAGGCGACCTGCAACTAACGGAGTTAGGATTCTGTTAGTCGTGGACCGTTGGGAGCAAATATGTTAAAAGATAGGACCGTCAGCAACTAATTCGTTAGTTGGGACCGATAACAACCAAAATATGATAGTTGAGATTAATGAAAGACAATACAAAAAAGAAACCACATCCGTTGTAGCGTGATGGTAAATGTATCGATGTTACCTGTTAAAGACTGGGTTCCAGTCTCACACGATGGGGAAAAAAAGTTGAATAATAAAAGAATTAGCGTTAAAAAAATAAGAAGAATAAAATAAAAATATTTCCTTAACATACAAATGGTTTACCTACTTGACTACTTGTCTATGCAACTTTCAACCACACCACAATACCTAACTCCGGTGCTCTAAATTCAAAATCATGTCAGTATTAATAAATAAAGTTTTTATCACCTTTAGGCTTTCAACATAAAATCCGAATATGGTATTTATTAACATATTTTTATCCTTTTTTTTTGGCTGAGTTGCAGTTTTATACTAGATAGTAGGATTAGTCAAGCAACGTGGCAGGAAATCCATCAGTATTGGTTCTTTACAGTACTGACATTCATTATAGCAATCGAAAGAGAAGCCCCAAAAAATAGTGTCAAATCCAACAAGATATCGGACACGTGTTTATCATGCGATTAAAAAGTGATTTGGGTTTGTAAGTTAGATGTAGGTTGTTATTATATAGTTTAGGTGTAGGCTACCATAACAAGCTAAGACAAGAAAACCGAATATCAAGTTATATTTTAAAAATATATAGCTACGAATTATGCAAAAAAAAATATATATAAAAAAAATCACTTGGGTTGTACCCCAGTGGTAACAAGCAAAGTGTTTTTTTGTTTTTTTGTTGGAAAGCTATGTTCAAACCTTGACAATATAACATATAAAAAGGTGTGTGTTTAGCTGTTAAAAAACTGATTTACGCATAAAAGCATATATACATCCATGTTTGTGAATATTATGATAAAAGTTTCATTTGTTGTTAGAATCCTCTTTGGAAGTACAATACCCCCACTACCTCAGTACCAGGTATTTTTATGGTTGAATGAATTTTGAGCTTAAAAAAAGCCATGTTCTATGGGGCACTAATTTATGTAGTCTTTTGAATAAGAAGCCAAACATACTTGGGTAGAAGAAGCCTCAACACATGGTTTTGGCCACCAATTATAGTCATATGGGGCCTCACTAACACCAACTTATTTGAGAAATCACGCCTCAAGAAATGAAATATTTTGTTATCTTGTCATTTAATGTATTACTAAACATAAAAATTAAATACTCAAAGCCATGCTTGAAATATATGTAATCAAAGTCATGATTTGTTTAGATTACTTTCTAGCAGTGTGATACAAGATTGCATTGTCGATTATTTACTCTTTCTTTACGTTTTTTCAATAAGTATGTACAGTGTTGATCATCTCACTATTATTAATGTCATTTATGTGTGACTGGACTTACTTAAGACTAAATGAGGTACCATAAATTATTTATATTACATTTTAGCAATGCGATGCAAGATTGCATTGTCGCTTATTTATGTTTTCTTCACGTGCTAGACTTTATTCTCAATTAGTGTGTATAGTGTTGGTGATTTTAGTGTTATCATTGTCATTTTGGTGTGATTGGACTTACTTGAGACTAAATGAGAGATATTATAATTATTAGCCAAAGAATTCTCTCATGCTTTACTAGAGAGATTGCATTACATATAAATAGAAAATACAAGCTAATTACAAGGCTAATGTTATGGAGAGTCAAATAATCACAATGAATACACAATATACATAATTAAATAGAAGGGAATTATGGAGAAATTCTTTTTGATGAATGATTATGATTGATTTCTTCTATTAATAATTCATAATAAAATTCTATACGAGTTAGAAGGTATGGTGTACACCCTCATTCATACGTGAACATGGTCATGTATAACATGCATTAATGTAGATACATGCGCAAAATGTAGATACATAACGATGTGATTGTGCACACCATGGGTACAACGCGATCTTTCTCTGGCATAAGTACATGAATTAATGTAGAAATAGTTTTTTTTTTCTTCTTTTCAAATCTTTAACCGTTCAAATATTACTGTAATTTTTAAAACATATGTTTCTTTGTATTTGAAAAGGCAATGCAAAATTAATAATTGATATGCAATGAATGAAAAAGTGATGTAAACATGGGAATGTTTTTCCTTAAACAAAATGATGAAGTAGACAAGTGAGAGGCATATTGGAATGGCTTTTCTATCATCCTTCTACATCAAGGCTGAGTAGATATCCTCTTCCTTTTCACTTTCATAAAATTTTTATATTTCTTTAGATATAAATAACAAACTACTAACAACTTTTATTTGTTTGTCATATCTTTCTTAAACTACACAGAATAAAATTATGACAGAATTACAAATTTTGTCCTTTAAAAAAAGTTAATTTACGGTTCGTCTCCTTTGTTAAGTTTCTTTGCAGGCGGTGTACTTTAAACATTTTTTTCCTACACGTTATGTTCTTTACGCTAACTGGGTTAGAAAAACTCAGTTAAATACCCTCACGTGAAACGCATGTGAGGGCATATTGGTCTTTTCGTCTACCCTGCAACTTCATCATCATCATCTTCTTCTTCTTCTTCTTCTTCTTCTTCATTTTGCATATCTCAATCAAAACCCTAAAATCATCTTTAATATGTCAAAATCAAATGTAATTTAAATATTTCAAGATATAACTCACTGTCTCCAACTTCCCGTCACCGTCTTCCCCACTCAACTGCCGCCACCGTCTCCCAGCTCCAACGACGCCACCGTATCTCACCTCCACTGCAGCTAAAAACCCATTAAAACTCTATATATCTCTCTAAAAAACCCTTTACAACCACTGCATCTACCGTCTACGACATCCACCGACGGCCACAGCGAACACAAATCGTCAAACTCTCGCCCTAGTTCATAAATTAGCCCTAATTAGGGGTAAGCTTGATTCATGGATCGATCGATATTAAAACCATTGAAGCCAAAAATCGAACCCTAGGCATAATTCTAACCTCAACGTGGTGGTGGAGGCTGCGTGTGGGTCGCCATGGTAATGGTGGCCGGAAAATCAATTGTGACGTCGATGGTGAGGACCGGACGGTTAAACTCTGACCTCAATAAATTTCATATATGCGAAAAGCATCGTGCAAGGTTTCCGATGACAGCTGGACGGTGGTGGAGTAGCGGTATTCCGGTGGATGGTAATGGCAGCCGGACTATGGTTGTCTTCAATTAGATCTGGCGGACTGTAGCAGCCGGAGCTTATCGAGTTTGATTTTCGGTCGAATTGCATCGAGAAGAAGCCGGAATTTGATATTTGAAGAACAGAGTGGAATGCCGAGATGGTGATAATGAATTAATGATAATAATCTGGTTATTGTAAGTATGCGTTGATTAATTCAAAGGGATTTTGGATTTTTGTTCTAAGATTAAGATTAATTATGTTATTTGTGCAATTTGTTTAATTGCTATTATTATTAATATGATTATATGAATTTGTTTTGAAAAGACCAATATGCCCTCACATGCGCCTCACGTGAGGGTATTTAACTGAGTTTTTCTAACCCAGTTAGCGTAAAGGACATAACGTGTAGGAAAAAAATGTTTAAAGTGCACCGCCTGCAAAGAAACTTAACAAAGAACACGAACCGTAAATTAACTTTTTTTAAAGGACAAAATTTGTAATTCTGTCTAAAATTATAACAAGACAAAATTTGTGTTAGTGCATGCGTGTTGCACCCACCCCCCTAACACAAATGTTAGGGAGTTAGGGGTGAATAAAATTTGTGTTAGTGTATCCACACTCACCGTTGTCTCCCTAACATTGGTCACTTATGACCACTACAGGCACTAGTTGTCGTCGACCAGCATTGTCGCTTGCCATCCACCACCAATCACCATTTATTGTCGCCTACCATCGTCCACTCATGCCATTGCCACACACAATCAACTTTATTTAGGTTTGTAAAACTATAAAAACCTACTAAATAAGCTATATGATTAAAAATCAAGTATACACAATAATTTAGAAAAATAACACAAATAAACAACTTCATGACGATAAAAGTATAAAATTCAAAGAAAACTAGTTCGGTTTTCAAGTTCGCTAAAACCTGGTTGAAGCACAAAATTAACATTAAAACGTATTCAATTTCCGACTCGATTTTTAAAAAAAAAAATTATCTAAAAGACATAAATTTTACATGTTATACACCATCCATATTGGAAAGAAAGTGAGAAGATCTAAAGTTTCGTTTGACCAATGAACCATCAACAACACTTTTTATCAAAAATGATTAGAATTTATAACATTTATCTTTTTGTCTCCAAAAAGTTATTGAAGCTATAGATTTTATTTTGAAAGGCGGTATTGTTATTGAAGCTAAAGATAGATTGTGAGATTTATAAGAGCAAATATTTTTTTTTAAAATAACATTTAATAGTGTAGTTCAGTATTTATTTTAATATTAAAATAATGTTTTAAACTTCAATTTTAAATTAAATACCAGAGTTCTATTTAACATTACAGCTTCTTTTTTATGATCCACAAACAAGTACTCTATGTTAACTTGTAATATTATTAATTTAGACAATAATGATATGCATATGAAATACTGATACGATATAAGTTAAATCTGAAATAAAAGGTAAGAAATATAATCTAAAACACTATCACAATCCAGATTCGATTATTCGAATCCCTCATTTACTAGTTTAAAAAGTAAAGGCCATAAAAAAAAAATCTTGATTCAAGAAATATCTTAGAAGTATCGCATATTCAGAAAAAGATTAACATCATTTTTAACTAGGGTATAGAACCGCGTGACACGCGGGTGAAAGAACATGTCACTACAAATAATAAATTTAAACATACGGTCAAATTAACATAATACTTGTTCATAGTTTGTTACAAAACTATTATAAAATTACATTGTCTATAGATTCAAACTTCAAATTTACAATAACTTAAATTAAACCGTACCACCAAAAGACATTAACAAAAACACAAAACATGTTCTTGATATTAAAACATCAGCAAAGTCTTCAAAAGTTATACCAACACAAACTTCAAATTACTAAACACCTGAAAATTTTTAAAAACAAAACAAAATTTCATTAAAATTAATTTAACATAACAACATGTTTAATAATTAATAACATCTAAGCATTACAAAGTTGTTATGTACAAAATACAAAGCTAAAGTTCATAAATATCATTGTTAGTAAGTCTAAAAAAATGTTGTCAATATAATTCTTTTATTAAATCTATGAACAATATGTAATCTAAAGTATTAATATATTACCTTCTACTTCCTCATCGGACAACAAACTTTCGGGATAACAATCATAATCACTTTCATAGTGTAAAGAGGTTTTTAACATCTACTACTTGTATTAAATATAACAACAATACGAAAAGAGTTATATTTTACCTTAATGTTCGTCATCAGACTCAAAATTGTCGGGAAAATCTTCATAATCACTCTCATAGTTAGAACATTCTTCTAACCATTTGACCTTCGAACTAACCTCAGCTTCCAACTCAAGATGCGCAAGTTCTTTTCTTGCATTTGCTAACTTTAACACATCAAGCTCTCTCAACATCACCAAATCATCACACGACAATAGTTGTTTCGGCTTAAAATTCTTATACTCTCCATTCTCAAACCAAATAACAACCTTGTTTTGATAAGGGTAAAAGAACCACTCCCTTACATGTTCATAAGGTAAACCCTCTTGATAAAGATCATGAAGGAAATGATGTAAAACATTTATCAAATTTGTTTCTTGTTGACATGGCAAATTCTTCCTGAGACCGATCGGATGTATTTGATGTTTAAACTGATTATCGAACAACATAACTGATTCAATATTATCTTTTTCTAACGTTACTAAATTGCTAAATACATATTGATACTTACGGAATACTTTACAAAACCTCCAGTTCATAATCGTAGCCATTATCGGAGCTTAGTTATCTTGAGAAACTTAGTATTGTTAAAGAAGAAGAAAATGAAGAGGACTAAAACATACTAGGGAACAACAATTTAATAACATACCAGGGACATAAGGAATCAATGAGTTATATTTTGTATGGGGAAAATAATTTTGTTTGTTGCTTAAACCACTAACAGGTATATTAGATGAACCTGCAATAGAAATTTGATTTGTTAATTTTATTTTATAAATAAATTTTATAATAAAAATTAATAATTTTAATACAATTATCCATCATGCAAATTATACTACGCCATATGCTTATCATTTATTAACAAAAAAAAACAAAAAATGGAAATTATTAATTATAAAGAAAATGCAATATACCTGAACATGTATTTTTTAGAACATCTTTCTTCCCGTGAACGGAGGAAGTTCTTTTTGCATCTAAAATTGATCGTCTTTCTTTCCTTTTGGACTTAGCAGAGTTGAATAATGGTGTACATCGTTGAGGGTCATCAAATTACAAAGGTTGTAATATCAGTATTTAACCCAAAATCAAGGTTTTAAAAAGTTATACAAATATTCAAATACTATATTTATGTTGCAAACAATTGGTAAATACTAACCGTTGTTTAGCACATTCGAACAATAGACATTCGAAATTGTTGATGGAGACACGTTCTCCTTATTAGATTGTAAACACGATACTTGTGTTGATGATGAAATATTTTGCAAGGTCTCAAATATGCGATTAACTGAAACGTATTACATATTATAAAACAAAATAAGAAACAAAAAACCGATAAATAATATAGTAATAACGATTATTTAACTAACGTACCAGGGACACAAGGATTAAAGGAGGAATAGGTTAGATGCGGATAAGAATTTGTATTATTAGATAAACGATCTATATTATCTTGGTAATTATTAAGCGGTAAAATACAACCACCTAAATTTAAGAATATCAAATATTATTTTATTTAAAATGTGATTTAAAATTGAAAATCATGATTTAATAAAATTTACATACTTGCTTGATATGGTAGAGTCACAATCGGTGTTGATTGATAATGAATGTAGTTTGTATTGTTGGATATGATAGACAATGGTAAAGGTTGACTTTGACCTACATTTCAAAAAATGAAACATTAAAATAATAACATTATTGCTTCTGAAAAACAAATTAAAACCATTGAAATATCATTAATTGGATACAAAAAGATAAAATAATTCAACCTACCACTATTACTTAGCTTATTTTGAGAAGATGAAAATCCTTCATTTTTTCGTTTCTTTTGGATGTAGACATCTTTAATAAAATATAGATATAAAGCCTCAAAGTTGCGTTAAGCAAACTTTACTGAACCATAAGATACAAAATAAAGTCTTATAGATTAAAGCTTCAAAAGACCATTAAATATTATAACTCAAAATGAAAATAATATTAATGAACAATATCGGAAAATCTTAAACAATAAAATTATAAACACAAAAAAGAAAAAAATATATTTAACAACTGCTTTCTTAAGAATGAATTTTATATATCTATATATTTGGATTTGTATAAACATCAGAATCGGCACAATAGTTAATTAAAAATTAACTACTGAAAATAACAAAACTTTAAAATGGGTATTTGGGAACGCAAAATCAAACCAGAAATTATTGTTTAAATATAAACAATGTATGTTTTCGGGCAAACATAAACTTAAGACATGCTTCAAATCCTACCCAGAAAATTTTAGGAAGAAAAATATAGAATGTCGAAAACACTTACAAAATCAATTATTCGGTTGGTTTATAAAGAACATGTATGCAAGGAACGAAAATTAAGTTATGCTGTTGAAGAATTTTATTTATAATGAAAAGTGACAAAGTATATATACACAAAAAATTTATAATATATTCTTAGAATGGAGACAATAATTGTCATAATATTAGGATTTGTTTATTTTTTGATGAAATATAATAATAGTAAATTACAAATATGAGGACTAAAATAAAAAATATTTCTGCATTTAATGTATGATAATAAATTTAACGATAATATAGTTAATTTAATTATTAATCATAAAATTAAATAACATATAAGTATTCATATTTAATAATTTAAAATTATTTTTAAATTAAATATTTTATAGCACATATAATTATATAGGAATTATTGTATGGAATAGTTATTTTATGGCATTCAAGTTTAGGTTGTATATAGTTGTTTCCTAATGAACTTCTGACAATAAAATTTTTAGGTAATAATTCTTAAAAATATATATGTGTATACTTATAAAAGATACATACAACACAACTAATGACAATGAACTTATAATTATAACCTAAAAACCATAACATACAGTGATAATTAGTAGTACAAACCATACATATTAAATCTAACAAAATAAGTAGGATAATTAACATAAGTAAACCTAACAGAATCTATACAGAACCTGTTAGCAAAATTGTAGTGTTTAAACCCTAATGTATTTAACAATCCATTATCAACTTCAACATCAACCAAGAACATCAGTGAGTATCAACGAATGAGTAGCCTCGTTGTACTCGAAAACCACCAATGTGCCATACTGAAGCCCATTCAACCGAACAAAAGTTGTCCAATTTCGAACCCTATACCTCTTATAATAGCCATTCAGTTCAATAGCAATTTCAGTAGAGACATAACACCATTTGGATTTATTAAAACCAAATCTGATTCGTAATCCAAGTTATTGTTCCGTGCAAACTCAACCGGCAAATGCTATAAATAAAAGTAGAATTACAAAGTTATTTGTTTGAACATCCATCATATGAAATTAAAGTATTTGTATAAAATCAGTTTACTTACTAGCCTATCCCGTACTATCACTTCCAAAATGTTATCTTCATGAACCTGAGGAACAATAATATCCAACACCGGCTCATCAACGTCTAACATACCAACATCATCTTCGATAGCAACATCGAGTCCTAAAAATACACATCATATAAGTTATAAAGTAATTAATAAACTAAAGTGTACAAAAATATAGAAGATATAAAAAATTGAGAAAAATACCTTCATCAACGTTGTGAGGTTGAGATTCGTCATCACTTTCAATCTCGATAACCATTGGAACATAACCGAGTTCGGGATGTAGATTTGGACCGGTGTATACCAAATCATCATTAAAATTTACACGTTCGATACCATGGTTATCAAAAACATACATTCTAAATGTCCACGTACCTTGAAGACGTTGAAACACCAAATAATCATTAACAACAAGCTTACAATGCTTGGACAGGTCTTCCCACTCACCAGTAATACCAAAACTCGGAGTAGTAAGTTTGACGCACTGAATGTATAGATTCCGTTTAAATCCATCAACAGCCTCAACAATGATATGATCATACTGTCCTAGCTGTAAACTAAAGTAGCATCTAACCTGATAATCTCTCAATGGCTACAAACATATAAAAAAAATAAAAAAATAGTATAACAAAATTTAGTCCTCTCTTATATGAGTAAAAGGTTTGTTCAATATTTAATAACTCATTTACACCGTTACTTACAAGATATTTAAGAGTAGGGTAACGAACGACAACATCAACAACCATGTCGTCATGAACTGGATGATCTCTAACGTAAACGAATGTCCATTCATTTTGGTCAATTGGAGAAAAAACCAAGACATCTCCGAACATCAACCAATTGTCTAAAACAAATTGGGCCCACCCATTTTGAAAAACATAATGTCCGTTTATGAATTCAACTTCAATAAACCAATCTTTGTCTTTGTGATATAAAACAACCGGGTGCATATTAACACCTGGTTCAAAAATCTCTTGACAAAACACAGCTGGAAGTGTCTGAAATAAATTTTATGTTGTAGTTAAAGTATAATACAATAAATGAAACATATAAAGAGTTTATAATACATACCGTCTCTCCGTTTACATTGTGATAGAAAATTCAAACCGCAGGAATAACATTCTGATTTACAATTTAATATGAGTTAATAAAAAAATGTTAAAGACACTAACTACTATGTTATTATTGTCAATTATATATACATATACTGTCATTGATAATTATATGATTATGTTAAAATTTTATTATCACTATAAGAACATGTTTATGCCAAAATCTTAACAAACCAAATCCATTGACACATAACAATAATAAACTAAGAATCAAAAAACAATAACTTGTTATCAACAAACTTATAACAAAATAATCGATGTTTAAAATAATAATATTACAGTTAACACCCTCAAGCATGCACATAGCGTATAATCAGTTTATAATTTAGTTGAAAACGAACTAAATAGAAAAGCTAAATGTTATCACAAAACCATACAAAACAACATTAAAGATTGTGACTAAAAATCTTCTTCGGTTAATATAAATTAGGGCTAAAACGATTAGAACAATATTAAATAAGAATATTAACAAAATTAAAGTAGCTCACAGTATAGTACTTACATTCTCCATCGATTAAGATCTATATCAACATATGTCAGAAGACGTTGACATTCCTTTTGTGCCAGTTGACAAATCATGAGCCTCAATATTTGAACTTGGAGTTTGATTATCTCCAATATCAGAAAGATGTTATTAAAAAAGTAAGAGCGAATACACAATCATGTTACACATCTTTATGTTAACTATATTTATAAGTTTGAACTAATATATTAAAAAAATATCCATACCTTAACAGAAATAGAACCGGATGACTGGAATTCAGAAATAGATGCTCCCAACGTTACAGAATTAGAATCTGATTGCTGATAAGAAAAAAATGGAATATCAACATATGTCAGTTGAAATAATTATGAAATATAATATAAGAATAAAATAATTTCAGATTATGTTATTACCAAACAAACATCAAGCCTTTGCTGTAACTCTCTGATAATATTGGTGTCATCAGTAAGCTTGTTTATACCATAGTCCTCGACATTGTTTCTGAAGTTGAAATCTGCCACATCGACTTTAAAAGCGAATATCTTTTCTAAGAGACAATCCAATTCAGCAGGGAATCCACCATTTTCCACCTTATTCTGTAATAAAATTAGATGACAAAGAAACAAATACAATATTAATCATTGTTAAACTTACCATCTCTTATATAGATGACCGTTACAATTAAAAAAGTTTTTTAGTTGTAAACAAACCTCATGTTGAGAATCAATCAATTCTTTAGTTGTTTTCTTAGTCAACATTTTAGCATCTCTATCAAAAAGAGTCAACGACACAACTCCAGTGGAATTCTGCACCCTTATTTTGATCTTGAACCTAGAAAAATGTATAAATAGGTAAATTGAAAGAAAAACATATACTTTTACAATGCACTAAATAGACATTTGAATTTGAATTGAATAAATACCTAGGTGTAGGGATAACACCTAAAACATTGCATCTTACTGTTTTGCATTCATACTCATTTCCACCTTCACCATTATTTTCCATGAGCTTACGGCTACAAGTATTACAACCATGTAATACTATTCCGTATCTGGGCAGATTGCCTTAATTGTACCAAGGATAATGTAACATCCACAAAATTTTGATCCAAATTTGACAACTTAGGAAAGTTGAGGGATCAAAAATAATATCAAGACAAGACATGAGAAAATATTTAATAAGGAATTATAATTAAAATAAGGAAATAAAAATATTTCCTAAGTTAAGTTTACTTACATAAAGGAAAATAATAAAACTCCATCCCATATTGGAAAATGTAAGAAAGTGAAAGCATTCCACTAAGGTATAAATAAGGGAAATGGAATCCAACCCACATTGGAAGTGGTAAAGAAATGGAAGCTCTTTATAAGAGATAGAATTTCCATAGTTATATTCTTTTATGAATATCATGCACCAAGTGGTCCTAGCAGAGGGTGCGTGGCACCCGACGCGCACGCGCACGGGCGACGGCGAAGGGTGTTGGGCGCAATGTGGCGCTTTGATGGCGCACTTTGAGCCGCCTTAGTATTTTTGGACAACGAGAATTAGCCTAGAAATGACAAGCTATCAAAGACGAGGGGCTAAAAATGAAAAATAATATTCAGGGACCCATCGCGCTACGCGATGAGTCCAAGAAGACGGCCATCGCGTATCACAATGGGCCGTGATGACGCATCAACACGTGTCACACTCTGGTGACACGTGTCAACATGACAGGACACGTGGTAGACGTGTCAGGCCACGTGGCAACGCCTGATGACATGTGTCATCGCGATACGCGATGAACATGAGAAAGAAGCCTATCGCGTATCGTGATAGGATCCAATTTTGGCTATAAATAGGGAGGACACATTTCCACTTTCTCTCTAAGTTACTTTCTCTCTCTACCTCGGTTTGCGTGCCGCACATCGTTTTGCGTGCTACCGACCCGACAATCATCACCTCGTAATCCGTGCCAAATACCCGGTGTTTTCCTCGAAGTGTGTGCCACCCAAAAGTAACCCGACGTTCCGTCTTGAAGTACGTGCATGACCCGGCGACACCCGAACGTTGCCTCGATTTACGTGCCAAGAAAAGGTGGATCAAGGACGCCTCGATAAATGTGTATAGAGTAGAAGTGCTGCCCGTATAAACTTAGGAATATCTAACTCCGAATACCCGTGTTAGGTAAGGGGTTCTGCCTAAGTTATTATTTTAATTATAAACGGCTTAGACCATAGTCGAAGTTATAGCCAAACCTTGATTACGATTAAGAATAATATAACTTTTCTTGAGCAAAGGTTGTAGTCAAAATAGTATTTCTTATGAATAAGAAATATAATATAAGAGATTATAGTATAGACGTTTCTTTTTTAAGAAGAAACGTAGCATATAATTGGTAAATGAAGCAAAGGACTAAAGATCCAAATGTTTTAAAGAAACAAATGATTTTATCAAGGTTTAAAGCTATACGAAATAGACTAAAGGTCTAAAGCTATATCGTTGATCTAGTTATTTATACAAAATGTTATTCTCGTACTATAGGTCTGAGGTAAGAAAACAAGAAGAGGAATAAGAAAACAGGAATCAGTATCAGAAACTGATTATAAACAGATAAGGTGAATACGCCCCAAACCTTTTATAATGAGTCAGAATGTTTGCATGGGATTTACGAATCCTTAAAACTTTGTGTACTATAATAAGAAACGGACACTCTGATTAAGAGTATACATGTGTCTGGATCCAAACATACATGGTGACTCGGCATTTCCCCGAGGCCATGCATATCATCAACATGCCTCTGAAGGTCTACGAGACTGTTCAGAGAAATGATATTGTGTATATAATTAATTGTATAAGGTACTTAGGGTAATTTGATCCCAATATAGTTGGGTGCCTAATGAGTAGTCACAAAGGTATTATTGTTGGTTTCACAAAGGTATTGAAAAGAGATTTTAGAGTCAGCGTTATTCATCAGCTTTGTGCTGACGTATTTTCCCACCCATGTTACAGGGAAACAAGAAAGGTTAGAACAGTCAAGCAAGAAGGAATAGAAGATTGGAGTTATAGTCATTAGATGCTATCTGATGGCTCAGATATTTTATTTCAAAATATTACAAAGAGTTATGTTTTATAAAGAAATGTATTTGAAGTATCAAGCGAGTATTCAAACCCGAGATTTTAATAAGTTTTCAAAGTAATAATATTTTATTAAAGACTTCCGCTAAAATAAAACCCGCAACTCTGATTTATTTACAAAACATGTACCAACTATTGGTCACACGCTCAGGCCCTAAAGTGGGGTGTGACAGATAATGATACTTTTAGGCTGCATTATAGTACAACAGGACTTAATAAATATTCAATTAGGGTTGAAAGATAATTAGGATCAAATAAAGATTGTAATAATTAACTTACAGATATAATGGTACAAATATCACAGATGTTAAAAAAATCTGTTGCTCTCAAAAACTCATCATCAACAGACGACAACATCTTCACCGAAATCGGTTTACGAACAGAAACATCATTGGAATTTAGCAGATCCACCAAACTACAAAATTTAAAATTTAATGAATTTAGGAATAAGTAATATAATATGAAATTTACAAACTAAATACATAAATGAAAACAATATTGGTTTAATAATATACCTGTTTTTGTATTCTTCAATTTCAAATAAATAGTCGTTTATAAAGAAACGACTAACATTAGATACAAAAGAATTCGACACATACACTTTCTCTAAAAAAAGGAAAATTATAAAACGACACATTAGTTTAAGTTAGTGACATGTTAAAACACAAGAAAGTTAAAAACAGAAGAAATAGTTACCTTTACCATCAGAACCGGTGTTATACTTAACCCTACCAAATTGCAGTATAATTATCGCATGACCTTCATCAAAATGTTCAATTACATATTTGGAGAGCTCAGACACATAATGATCCCATAATGTGAGATACACACAGTTTCCACTGAAATTACAGAAGCGTTGGAAACAGTCATAAGTATAAAGTTTATTAACAAAAATATGCAATCAAATGTTAGGTGTAATAGTAATACCGTAAATCACATATCTCCATTGTACACTTGTTTTTGTCCTTAACGTTTGAAGCATTGCTCTTGAACATATGAACCACGTGACCAATAATATCTAACACAAAGAAAAATAAATAAATAATTTATTAACAGATTTAATGGAAATTTAAAGACTAAAATTATAAATCTATTTATTTGCATGTCAGAAAATTATTTTATACCAACTGTCGATTTCAAAGAAATATCTTTATTGATTAGTGATTCAAACGAAATCATCTTAAACCCAAACAGACGACCATTAAACTCCTGACATGAATTCACATGTGTGTTTGGTCCCAACACCAATTTGTTGGGACAGTCAATCACACGGTAGTTCGATCAATTTAAACCAACGCTCGGATTAACTATAGTCAGAGTTGAGCTTTCCTTGAGGAATCTTTTGAATCTAAAGATATCCTATTTGAAAACTGTTGCTTGGATTCGATTCTCCTATCATTAAAACAAAATATATATATGAGAATTAAAATCTTTAAGTACAACAATAATTAGATACAGATTCATAATTAGATACGTACATTTTCATCCATGAGCACCATCTCGATCAGAAAATCCTCATTCACATTTTTGTTGTCTTTTATGCTCCACATTCTTAAAACTCTAACCTTCAGAGTTGATGGTGATATTTTTAGAACATCAATTTCATTAAGCATGGTAAATTTTTTATCTTCCACTGACCTATGAATAAAATTAAAATATAAAAGATTAGAATAAGTTATTTGAAACATAAACAAAATGATTAAAAATGGATGAGCTTACATTGTTGGAGAATTTTTAATTATAAACACTATGATAATGGCTTATGTGATTACCTAGATATTTATATAGCAAAATGTAGAGACTATAAATTATGGTAACGTATTATGTTTAGAAAGTTTCTAAATAAAAAATGAAACAAATTTTAGCGGTTTATTCCAAAAATAACAGATTGATTATATTTATAATTTACGGTAACTTAAAATTATTAACATAATGAAACGCGTTTATTGAAAATATTAAAAAATATATTCCTTAATTTAGGATTATTTTATGGTTAACGGAAAAAGTCAATGAAATCATATATTCTTTACTTAATTATTGTTATTATTGTCAATTTGAAAATAAATTCTTTGTTTTAAAAAGTCAAAATTATTATTTCAAAACTTACTAAACTTATAATCTTAACAAAATTAAATTAAAATTTCACAATGAAACGTGTTTTTTGAAAATACTCCAAAATATATTCCTTAATTTATGATTATTTTATGGTAAACAGAAAAAGTGAAGGAAATCATAAATTATTTACTTAATTATGTTATTATTGTCAATTTGAAAGAAAATTGTTTGTTTTAAAAAATCACAATTATTATTTCAAAACTTACTAAGCTTATAGTCTTAAGAAAATTAAATTTTCACAATTATGATTTTGAAAGGTTACTAAAACTATAATGTTAACCAAATTTAAAGTTTCTGTTATTTGTTTAAACTAAAAATAAACTGGCCGGAAAAATAACTAAAACGGAAATTAGCGTGAAATCAAAATATAAAGATTTGCAGAACAAAACTATAAAAACAGGATAGCCGGAATATATTAATAACTGGACAAAGAAAACAATTTTAAATTAAACAGAAATATAAACAGAGCTTGGTAGGATGTAAAATACTGTAAATTAAATATAAAAACACAATATAAAAATGACCGGCATAATAAATTGAACGGATATTATCCGGAAATTAAATATCAAGTTTTAAATAACAAAATTATAAGAACATGCTAACCAGACAATTATAATACGTGAACAAACAAAACAATTACTAATTTTAAATAAAAAACACCCAGAAATAGGTCGGATATAAAGTATTGAAAGATTTTCAATTAACTTCTTAAAATTAAATTAAGAAAAAACGATACAAAATTTCATGAAATTATCAAGAAATAGGTACGATTTAAAGTACATAAAATAAAATTAACAAAATTAAAAATTAATTGACCAGAAAAGTCAGATAACACCAAATATATGTATAACAGATTGGCCGGAACTAATGAAAAAGTGTTAAATAAAATATTGTAACTGCAAAATTGGATTGGTCGTTACCTTGAATATAATCATCGGAGAATCAATTCCAAAGATTTTGATGTCTCCAATAGGCGAGCATCCCAACGGCGGAATTAGAGCTCGTATTGTGGGTAAACAATCTACAGCTTCCATGGTGAATCGGAACGACGGATGTTATGCCACCTACTTTTACATGTTGAGCAATTTTTTAACAACTTTGGCAAAGATGAAAGTAATTACAGTACATCACAAACACACCACTAAAAAACCTTAAATTAAAGGTTTAAAACATCAGCAAAATACTTCTCTTCAGCATCATAAGTAGCTTCCTTTACCCAATGATCATCCAATGTCACATCATCATCAATACTCGAGTAATCGAAATGCTGATGATCTTCCCCCGCAAGAAACTTCTGCTGCATTACATGCGTAAACTGCTCCATTCGATCCTGCATCTCATCAACCGATAAACTAGTACCCGCCACCGACCCCGACCTCTCATTTACCAAATTACCCTTATCGTTCCCGTCTTCCACGTCATCATCATCTTCTTCTTCTTCTTCTTCTTCTTCTTCTTCTTCTTCTTCCTCTTCTTCTTGTTGCGGTTCATTCCCGACCCATTCCCGCTCATCAACACCCAATCTCTGCTGGTCCCGCCTACTCTTATCCACTAAAACTGCTTCCTCAGCCCGCCTCAATAATGTCTCGGACCACCGTTCACCGGGCCAAGACATTTGTCTTCCGGCTTGGTCTTGAAACTTGCCAACAAACTCGTGGTGCAAGTAGGGTTCTCGGTCCCTCATTGAATCCTCGGAGAAAAACTTCCCATCATACATTAATTTATCCATGAACGCACGCCTCCGGTTCTTGACCTTTGTGGATCTTGATTTCAGATCCTCGGATGTTGGATTAATTAAGGTTCGGAGATGGTTTAGATGCCAGTTGATTTCATAGTTGTCGCTTAGTGTATCAAATTCTTTAAGCTCGTCCAATGTTAGTAGTGATCCATAGCGTTCTGAATGTGTATTTGATCATTAGCAATATATAAACAGTAGAAAAATAAGTGTTCATTGATCTCACTAACGTATTTGAGTGCATAAGTTAAATAATAAATAATAACAAGCTTTCAAGCATGAAAAGAAAACTAAGTCAGACGAATCAAACCATTCAAGAAAATACTGCTATAAGAGTATCGGTCTTGACCTATTACTTATTCATAAAGCATTTGCATGATCAGATACGTCTAGTTCTGTCACACACGCCCATCCTAAATATCCACCTCTATGGTCATTCTTGTCACAAATACCCATAGGCACACTATTAGGAACCGGATTTCAAATACTTGAATTAATCGGATCAAATTATTTGAATTAGATTCGACAACTTTGGATTGAGTAAGAGGTGTCCAGGGGTGTCGGCCATGATGTACACATCCTTATCCTGCATTTTTGCAAGAGGCTATTTCCACGACTCGAACCCGTGACCTCCAGGATAATGCATAATTCTAATTTGAATTTCGAACGGAACCGAAAATCGATTACCAAATTCAAATAGTCAAAAACTGAAACTCGAATCGAATTTCTAGTTTTTCGAATACTGAAGTACTGAACACCCTTACACACTATCCTATTCAATCAGTCTCCTATTGTTTTGGCCCTTACACATCCCTATATGGTATCTTCCATCTTTACATAACAAACAATTGACCAAACTAAGGTCAAAAGTACATCAAGGTCTGCCTGCGTCTCTTCTTCCATCTTTTTATGACCCAAATCATAATACTAATGTATGTAATAAAGATTCGGCCATGCCAGCAATTCCGTATATGTATATACATAAAAATGTGAGCGTTTGTATATATCATAGTTGTCAAATGCGATAGGCTCACTCAAGACGCATAGGCAGGCGCAAAAATAAAAAAAAATGTGGGCCTAAAGAAAAAAAACACACTTAAATAAAAAATCAAAAACATATGATGTGTATGGAAAATAATACTAATCTTCAAATAGAATAAACAAAAGCTATCATATATCATCTAATTAGTACCAAAAGTTCTAAAACAGTCAAGATTCAAATGTAAGTTGACCTCTCCTAGACCTTAGTTTCATTAGCACTCTTTGTGTATGTTTTGCTTGGCTTTTATCTTCTCATGTTTTGCCTAGGAACTACAAGCGCATTTATTGAGCCTGCCTGAAAATTGGCCCAGGCGAAAGAAGTGAGGGCTCTTAATAACTATGGTGTGTGTGTGTGTATAATTCCAATCCGGATTAATCCCTAGGCCCTACCCCATTGCCTTACTAGCAGGTTGTACAACATTGTGGCCAAGGGGATCCATAGTCAAATTACAATCCTACAACATAATGCCATAAAGTCTAATTTCAGCTTATAATAATATATTTCCGAGTGATATTTCAACACATTTTTTTAAAATTTCAATGAAATAATTATATACATTGGGGATTGAGCTAGAATAAATCGATATTAGCTAATTAATGATATGTATGCACATATAGATGTGAAGAAAAGGATAGGAATTAAAGATTGTAAAAGAGGTAGGTAGGAAAACAGGGAGTAAAGGTCTTGAAGAATGGATTTACGCTTTGAGGGTTCAAGAGCGGACGACTGTTGAGCCCTAGGGATAACCTTTCTGTTATCGATTCCATTGATACAACCACAAACCGACTGTTGAGTCGGTTTGTTTAAAGATTGTTGTTGGTGAGGTCAACCGTAAATGGTCAAAACAACTTTTAAACACGTCTTGTATAATCAACAATTTTCTATATCTACGATTCTACGCATCCAAACGAGTCCAGCTCGATTAGGCTTGTTTTAGGGGGTGTTTGGCCTAGCTTTTATTTTTAAGGGGGTGTTTGGGATTGCTTATTTTTACCAACTTATAACTTATAAACATTTTGAAAAGTAATAAGGTGTTTGGGATTGCTTATATTATGAGAAGAAAAGTTCCATAAGTTACACTTTTGTAACTTATTAACTTAATGAAAAGTTATAATGAGGCAAAATAAGGAATCCCAAACACCCCCTAAGCTTATGCTTATATATAAAATTAGCTTATAGCTTTTTTCTATTATTTGATAAGCTCTTTTTAAGTGTTTGGATTAGCTTATATTTTACAAGTTAATTATGTGTCTTAATAAGTTGTTAAATCCAACATTCTTTAATTTGTTAGAGTAATAATTACTAATCTATCACCATTTGATGACAAATGAGTAATTTACACCCTTAAACAAATAAACTTCTATCAAATAAGCTAAAAAACCACCTTCAAATAAGCTTCTTCAAATGAGCTTATATAAGCTAATAAGTATAAGCTTAAAAAGCTAAGCCAAACACCAAGTTAAGCTTATTTTGTAAAAAAAAAAGCTAAAAAAACTATAAGCTTGGTTAAAAAAGCTAGGCCAAACACCCCCTTAATTTCTGAGAGCTCAAACTTAGTTCATGAGGTAAGTTTAAAAAATGTCAAACTTAAATTATACACAAGGCACGAGCTTAGACTCCACTCAATAACTAAACAAGTTTTACCTGAGACGCGGGCTCAACTAGTTTACACCCCTAAGACTACCTGTTGTCGAAGCTTGAACAGGGGAGCAATGGGTGACTTTTTGTCACGTCACTTGCGAACGGGCAAGCGCAAGTCCACTCACAGGCGCTAATGGACAAATTGAGTGGGGGAGGGGGCTTGGGAAAGCGGCTCGTGAGCAGAGACTTTATCCACAATTGGGTCAAGTGAGTAAATATGGGTTTTATCAGAATCCTAGTCAGCGTCCAATTAAATATTAGAGGATGAATCCAGGGTCAACGAAGCCCCACAACGAATAATCTAACTACATGTAGTGGTTTAATTAAAAAGTGAAAAATCCCTCATTTGTGTTACCGCTACATTTGGCAAGGGGCTCTCACTAACTTTTTCATTAAAAATGTGTAATGGTTTTACTAACAATACAATTTGTATTTAATAAAATATGCATGGATTGAATATGATTGATTGGATTTGTAGCTGACCTCACACCCTTGAGCAGCTTGTTTCGTTAGTGCAGTGGCTCCCAAAGGGGATTTTTTGACGCCCGCTTGGAAGATTGCTTAAATGGCTTAACAAACAAAGGTAGAGTGCGGTGGCAGAGGCGCTACCCCAACATTACAAGTCTAACGCAAAAAAATCGAACGCGCCCAATTTTTCCCATTTTTATGTTAACGGTTTAACCCAAAAGAGTTCCTTGCAAAAGTTGTTATTGAAAGTGTAATGGATCGATTGCACGCACGAAACCCCATCCATGAAACTATAAAATGTGAGTACTTTACATACATTTCAAATAACTTTCAATTTTTTTCTTATATGACCCGACACAAGTTCAAACGGTGAGTACAAAAATCCCAACTCAAAGTTCAAACGTCTTTTTCTTATATTGCAGAGATATACATGACATTAATCCTATAACTAAAATCATATCCACACCTAGCCAGCAAAAATCACACAATTATATGAACAAAAATGTAAATAATTCAATTGAGTCATACTAGCAAAAACCGCAGAAACAGATTAGATTCACCGTTACAAGTAAATTAAAAATGTTGGATATTCAAATCTCCATAAGCCGTTAATCTACATGTATCTATCAATCCTGCTAAAATAACTGACATGCCCAGAACTCGAAAAAGCCATTTTTGGCTTCAGGGCTTTCTTCGATCCATAGTTATTTCCCCCTATTGGTACACGACAAAAGAGTTGCATACGACTCAAAACAAAATCCTTAATTTAGGTAAACACTTTTTACATTGTCAAATCGTAACTTGAAGATCGTGCATTAAAAGTTGTACCTTGCTCCTATTTGTCCATGAACAAAATTATAATATTTAAAACTCACAGTCGCAGAACGTGATCGGTTATTTCTTGGGGGCAAGAATTTGCCTGTAAAAGCTCCAAACGAGTGAACGGTGCAGCGAACTGCAATATATAGTCTTCATCTGCAATACCAAATAATAGGTTAAAAAAAGCGTTATGAAAAAAAGTAATAAGAATAAAATTATAAAATATAACAAGATCTTACTCTCTTTAACAGGGCCATAGAGCCAACATAAAACCTCATCAGCAAATGCCAAGCAAACTCCACCCTGTATATTAATATTGAAATCATGACACAAATTTAGCCTATATAATCACAAAAAATGGGCTTAGGCCCGGGACCAAAAAGCCCAATCCTTGAGCTTAATAGGCCTGATTAGGAAACTTAGGCCCAGGCCCGTTTATGCAGAGGTGGAGGGTATATATATCAGTAAATGCATACCTGCCAGTAATTTTTCATTTTTACTCTGTGAGTTATATCTTTGGTTCTTAATCTCTCGGTATGCACAAGCCGGCCAGCATCATCCCTACACGACAATAAAAGCTTTAAGCAACTATTTTAAAAATGCATAACCATTCAAATCTCACATGAAATAGTTGATCCGTGAAACATAATTGCAGAAGATTTAAGCTAAAAATAGTTTTATATGAGCATGATGCATACCTATATCCAATGACAATATAAGGAACGCCAGCAAGAAAAGACTGAATCTGCAATGCAATAAATCGTTGTATTGTTCAAGTATTAGCAGACCATTGATAACAAATGATTGCGTGAAACATATATAATGCTGTAGAGCTAGAAAAATGATAATACCCAAAACTTAAGCAATTTTTCCCTCTCAAATCTTTCCTCGGTGTGATAATCCAACTTGAAGAAACACTAGGTGAACCCTGGGCAGATTATAGATAATCTGGGGGTTAAGTAATGTTTCCCACGAGGATGAGGTCTAGCAGAGAAGGTTGTTCTTCAGGGGACCTGCAAAACAGACACCGTAAGCTCGTCACTGAGAAGGGGGGGTTCCTCCTTGTGACCACCCTCCGGCGTGAGAATCAGACTAGATTGCTCTGAATATAAGTATATATTAAGAGATTGCTAGGTAAGATTGAGATATCAGATGATGTCCTTACCATTCCAAGGTGTTGGAGTATTTATAGCCGAAGGTAGGTTTCCTAGAAGGTACAGCCGGCTGAATAGTATTCCTGTTCCACCAACAGTGGACTACGCACAGGCAATGCTGGTTGGTGGATAGGCTACGGCCAACAGTAAAGGTCGGCTGTACACTGTACCTTTACTGCCGGCTACGCACTGTTCCACCAACTGTAGGCTGCGCACGTCCCATCGTAAGGGTTGGTGAGTAGGCAGCGGCTAATAGTGACAAACAGTACTAGAGGGTGCTCCTCCTCGTATTGTTGTCGGTGAGCTGTCACCCTGTGATTGGTTCATGGGCTGTTCTGGTCAAATTGTCTGTTTCGCCCATACCTTAGTAGGTATAGTACGAAAGATCTTCCAGAAGCATACGGACTGGCTCATTTAGGCGGGAGTATTCCTGCCTTGCTCATTCCTCCATGTGACTACTGAAGTGGCTAATACCTTGTGCGTGTAGCCTTGCTATTAGTGCGGGTAGCCTTCCCTGATGGCTTGTATCCGCAGCTGCGGGAACAGGCGGGGTACTTCACCATTGGGAGGCTTTCCCTGCGGGTACAGCTGGCGTACTGCGCGTAAGGTTCTCTGAGCATGGTGGGTCCTGCTGGAGCAGTTGGTCGTTGCGCAGACGTCCCTGTTCAAGGTGAGTCTTGCGGGTCCAACTGGGCTCTGCTGGGACCTACCTCTTCAAGTCCCCCCAGTCCAATGTTCTTCTCATGAATTATTAATAAGTGAGGTGAACTTTTGGACTTAGCAAGGGGTTTTGAAAAGGGTTTAGATCTTAGGTTTTCCGTGGTGATTCTCCCCGCGGTTTTCCTGATGTCACGCAGAAATTCCCGACTTTTCTGCTTGATCTTAGGGTATGAAGCGGGTAGGTTTGTAACCTTCTCGCAAGTCAGGAGCGTTGAGTCCCACTTGTGTGGATTCTCCATGGGGTTTTGATAGTTTTCAACATAGTGATCAATTATGCTAAAACCACCAATTCCATCTTGGAGTTTCAAACAATATAGTTCTCGACGTTCCCGTCATGCGGGGATGTTATTCCCGTTTCCGCAAGCATGGCCCAGAAGATCTTTCTTGGTTTGAATTCCCTGCAGAGTGCTAAGTATGTGAAGGGTTTTGCCTTGACACTGTACCCGCACTCGTCTTACGGTTACTTTATTCCCAAGGTATTCCTGGTGCCAATTCCCTGCGGGTGCTAAGTATGTGAAGGGTTTTGCCTTGACACTGTACCCGCATCCGTCTTACGGTTACTTGGTTGCCAAGTTATTCTTGGCTTCAATTCCCTGCGGGTGCTAGGTATGTGAAGGGTTTTGCCTTAACACCGTACCCGCATCCGTCTTACGGTTACTTGGTTGCCAAGTTATTCTTGGCTTCAATTCCCTGCGGGTGCTAGGTATGTGAAGGGTTTTGCCTTAACACTGTACCCGCATCCGTCTTACGGTTACTTGGTTGCCAAGGTAAGGGGTATTTTCCCGCTTACTTTAAATCTTTTTGAATTTTGAAATTCGAAGAGTTGGTGAAAGGATAAGAACAGTCCAAACCTCTGAAACGTCGTCCGACGGTTTCTTCTGACTGTGTCAGGACGTGCAGGAAGTTATGGTGACGTGACAGTACATGGTCATTCCAGACGCCTTTTCAGGCGCGTGGGCGCGATTTTTCGGGCGCGGGGCCGCGAAATTAATGGTATGCGTCCTGTCAACAGCTGTTGCCAGCTTGCTCTTTGCCACGTGTCATAGTTTCATTGCACCTTCGATTTCTCTCTCCTTCGCATTAAATTCATCGCATTAATTGCGATTAGTATATAAAGGGGGAGAAGGTTCTTTGTAATCCACACTTTCACTCTTCTCTTCATCTTAAGAACGATTTCCGGCGAATACTCATCTTTCAGTCGAGCATTCTCTTGAAATCGTTTTCTTCTTTCTTTTTGCAAGATGTCGTCTCGTGATCTCGAATCTACAGCCGATGACAAGAGTACTGCTGGCGAGTGCCAGTGTGCTCTGCCTGGCGATCTGTATCAGTACATCGTCAGGAAGTTCATGCTCGAGTCTCTCGAGCCTGAGTTTCCTGAACCCCACCAGACGGTGTATGATGCCCCCAGAGGCAAGATCGGGGTTTATGCTGCATTCTTTGTTTATGGGAATCTTAGGTTCCCATTGACAAAGTTTGTTTTCCGTGTCCTGGAGAGGCACGGTGTGCACCTGACCGAGGTGCATCCGATGGCGATTGCCAAGGTTCGCCACTTCGAGTGGGTGTGCCGGATACTGGGCATTGAGCCCTATGTTGACCGTCTGATGACCTTCTACACTTGGAGGTGCATCCAGGGGTGGTATACATTGATAACCCGGATTAAGGGTTTGAAGATATGCGCAACCGAGCGCAATCTTCGCTCGTGGAAGCGCGAGTTCTTCTACATCTCCGCTCGCGCCATCCCCCTTGCCATGAAATTCAAGAACGGGCAAGCACTTCCCAGCCTTCACGCCTCCAACTACGAGGAGGCGGAATGGTTTTCGAAGATATCCCGAGTCCAATCTCCGGTTTACCGGTTTGCGGAGTCCGGGATGGTGATGCTGGGGATGAGCCGGGTGTGGAAGGAGGTGGATGCGCATAAGATCCCAATCGTCCTCGAATACGGTTCGAACTCTGTTCCTTACGGTATGCTTTGTTTCTTTTTGTTGATTTAGAATCTCTTCTAACTTTTTTCCTGTTTATTTCAGAGGGGAACGACTTGCAGTCGCTCCTGAACCCGCGGGAGGCTGACGGTCCCGCTCGGATGGGTACTCGCGCTCTAGACGAGAACGAGTTGCCCATCCTAGAACAAACGGCGGATCGGTTCGTGGAGGTCTATCCGCTAGGCCACGAGATCCTTAGCGCCAGGTGGCCAGGTAAGGCGCTATTCGACCCTCGACCCCTCAATGTTGAAACCTCTGCTGGAATTCCTTTAATCGTATGTTCTGATGAGTAATCCGCAGATGGTCCTCCGTTGGTGCGGAAGAAGAAGGCTGCCGGCGGGAAGGGGAAGGAGAAGGTGGCCTCCACTGCCGATCCGGCGCCTCGGTCTGATTCGGAGACCGAGAGCGAAGAGGTGGCGGGGAATCCCGGTGGTGATAAGACCACCGCTCCGGAGGCTGCGACTGTCACCTCCGGAGAGCCCAAGAAGACGACGGTGAGCGGCGCAAAGAGGCCGGCTCTATCGGGTTCGTCCCCGCCTCTCCGTACCTTTAGGCTCAAGAAAACCCGTAAGTACAACTTCCTTTAGCTTTTATCTTCATAGCTTAATATATATCATTTAACACTTATCTTCTTTGTGCAGGCGTGGATGTTGACGCATTCTAGGGTGGAGCGCAGAGGAGTACCTCTCCGCCAATGAATGTAGGCTTGGTCAGCCTACCTGAGGCGACTATCCAGGCGCCTGCGCCTGCTTCCGCTGGTTCAGTTGCTCACTCCTTTGAGCCGACTGTTCCAGCTGTGATGACGTCACCGCCGGCTGTGAGTGCTGTTTTTACCGCATCTTTCACCGAGCCGGTGGTTACTTTTGCTGCGGATTCCGCGGCGGCTTCTACCATGCCTCCGTCATCGGCAACGACGGCCGATCCGTCAGGTATGCATGGGGCTTTTCGCCAACCTCGGCCTCCTTCCCGTCTGCCTGACCTCTTGGATGGATTTCCCTTGGGTTCAGGTGATGGGTTTGGCGGCTATCGGCCTGTAATTGACCCTACAGGTGCGTAGGGTTCTTTTGGCCCATTTTATATATATATATATTTTTTTATCATCTTTTCTTTAACTGCTTTATGTTTTTTGCAGTGTCGGATTCCAATGAAGTGTATGTTCCACGATGGAATATTCGCCGAGGAACAACCATTCGCACCCCTGTGGAGTGCGTGGAATGGGCTCGTCACGCTGCTCCCAGTGGTGCGTTGGGGGAAGCCATGGCTAGCTACCAGGAGGGTAGGCTAACCAATGAGCTTCGGGTTCTCCTGGCCCGGATGCAGCCGCGCGTCGAGCTGCTTTGTCGTGAAAACGACAAGTTAAAAGCAGCTCGCTTTAAAGAAGTGGCTCAGGCGCGGGCTATCCGGGAGGAGAACCAAAGGCTTTCCGCAGTGGCTGCGGAAAAGGAGAAGGCCTTCAAGGCCCTCGAGGTTGAAGTTCAGGCTCGACTCGAGGCCCGTTCCAAGGCTGCCCAAGCTGTTAATGAACAGCTTCGGCTGGCTAAGGAAACTGCAAGGAACGCAACCGAGAGGGCCACCAAGGCTGAAGCTGTTGCTGAGCCTCTACGCGTGGAGAATGAAGAGCTTAAAGCCAAATTAGAGGCTCTCCAGCAGGCTCATGATGCCTTGGCGATGGAAGACGCCAAAAAGCTCCAGGAGATCTTGGACCAGAGGGGGGTGCTTGACCATACTGAGCGGAAGCTAAAGGGCGTCGAAGAGGCTGCGGCTAAAGAAGTGTTGCTTGCCAACCTCAACAAGAGTGAAGCCGAACGCGCCCGTAACGAAGCTCAAGCTGCCCTCCAAGAAGCTCTGGTTGCCAAGGAATGGCTTCTTCGAGAAGCGTTGTCTCAGGTATTGTTTTCATGTCTTTACGCTTTTCTGTGTAAATAGAAAAAGGTTTTGACACTTGTATATTTTCTTGTAGGTTGTGCATCGGGTCTTCTCAGAGACGTCTTATGATGATGCTATGAGCGCAGCCCTCAACGCTTCTCATGAGGATGGGGAAAAGGCCGGCTTCCTGCTTGGTCTAGGGTTCGTTGAGAAAGGCATCCCGCCTTCCAACTTCCCTTTGTATAATGTTGATACTGAAGCTGTTTACGACCAAGCTGTGAATCAGTATGCCGCCTTCCCGCATCCGGTGGTGGAGAAGGTGAATGAAGTCGCTGCTGCTGATGATGGGCTAGCTATCCTTAAGGCTTTCCTTGAACCACCACGCTCTACTGATGGAGCGGGTCCAAGTGGAAGTGGTCCTGAAGCTTGATTCTGAAGATCCCTTTCCACCATTAGCGTAGATTTTTGCTTTTGTATAGCTATCTTTGTAATATTTGAATTTGATGGAATAAAGATTGTGTTAGTTCTTTGCCTTGTTTATTTTACGCCTGTTTTGATCTAACTTAGTAACTTCTTTAGTACTTAGATAAGTTAACTTTTTAACGTGGTTAATTATAAGTTTGTTTCGCTTCCTCTTTTATGATTGTGCGGGTATGCCCGTCACTTACACTTAGTAGGATGGCTTAACTTTACTTATATCTGACCTGCGTGGAAGTTTTCCTCATCTTTTCCTTTGAAATTTTCTAAGTGTTCAGAATAAGTTAACCTTTGAACGTGGTAGATGATAGGTTGAAGTTTTGCTTCCTTGTTCGTGATTGTGCGGGTAAGACCGTCACTTGCACTTACAAGGATGGCTAAACTTTACCTACATCTGACCTGCGTGTAGGTTTTCCTTAAAACTTGAGATTTTTAGCGTTGTGTTTATGCGGGTTTTGCCGCCTTCCACACGTAACGACTTACTTCTTCCCCCATTTATGCGGTGAATACTGACACATCAGTGTGGGAAGTTCATAAGTATAAAGGTAAGGCTATCAACACATTGTGAAAGGAGAATCATTTCCATTAGAAGTGGCTCTAAGCCTTTTCTTTACAAGTTTGGAATTGATCTACATATAACATTTGCGTAATTGAGCTCCATTCCATGTTCTTGGGATGGGAGTGCCATCGAGCCTTTCGAGCCGGTATGCGCCCTTTCCCAGGACTTCTTTGATAATGTATGGCCCTTCCCAGACCGGGGCCAGCTTTCCTGGGCGTTCTTGGTTCGAAGCCTCGTTGTTACGCAGTATGTAGTCTCCTACATTGAAGTTGCAGAGTTTTACCCGCGTGTTGTAGTACTTTTGCATTTGTCGCTTGTAGTTCTCTTCACGCACTGCGGCTAAGTCTCTGCGTTCCTCGGTTAGCATAAGGTCCAACCGTCTTTCCGCATCATTGTCTTCTGGCTGAATCAAGACCCTTGGTGAGGGTAGACCAATTTCGACCGGGACCATGGCTTCAGTGCCATAGGTGAGGCTGAACGGGGTTTCTCCCGTACTGGCCTTCTTCAGTGTTCTGTTTGCCCAAAGGACGTGCGGAAGCTCGTCCACCCAGCCGGATCTGTGTTCCAAGAGTCTTTTCTTTATGCCTTCGACGATGCTCTTATTTGCTCTTTCCACTTCACCATTACCTTGCGGGTGTGCCACTGATGTAAAGGTGTAGGTGATTTGAAGTTCTTTCAGCCACTGTTGTAGCTTCTTGTCAGCAAAGTTGGTGCCGTTATCGCTCACCAAATTCTGTGGAAGTCCAAAACGACAAATAATAAATTCCCAAATAAATTTTTTGATATGTTTCGCGGTTGTTTGGGCTAAGGGTTTTGCTTCTATCCACTTGGTGAAGTAGTCGATGGCTACCACTAGGAACTGAACATTTCCTGCTGCTGTAGGAAATGGGCCTGTCACATCGATGGCCCACTTCTGAAATGGCCATGAAGAGGTGACTGGAACAAGTTCATTATTCGGGCGGTGCGTGTTGGGTGCGTAGAGCTGGCAAGACCTACATTTTCTGATGTATGCCAGCGCATCCGTATGCATCCCCGGCCAAAAGTATCCCACGTTGTTTAGGTTAGCTACAACAGCGCGGGGACCTGCGTGTATTCCACAGATGCCTTCGTGTACTTCCCTTAGGAGGTAGTCAGCATCTTGGTTGTCCACGCATCTCAAGAGTGGGCCAAGAAAGTTACGCCTGTAAAGAATGTCATCGATGAGTTGATAATTCAGTGCTTTACAGCGTAGTTTTCTTGCCTGTGCTTTTGACTCTAGCAGTGTACCTGCCGCAAGGTATTAGCAGACCATTGATAACAAATGATTGCGTGAAACATATATAATGCTGTAGAGCTAGAAAAATGATAATACCCAAAACTTAAGCAATTTTTCCCTCTCAAATCTTTCATCGGTGTGATAATCCAACTTGAAGAAACACTAGGTGAACCCTGGGCAGATTATTGATAATCTGGGTGTTAAGTAATGTTTCCCACGAGGATGAGGTCTAGCAGACCATCGATAACAAATGATTGCGTGAAACATATATAATGCTGTAGAGCTAGAAATGATTGCGTGAAACATATATAATGCTGTAGAGCTAGAATGATTGCGTGAAACATATATAAGCCATTCCTTGTTCAAGTATTAGCAGACCATTGATAACAAATGATTGCGTGAAACATATATAATGCTGTAGAGCTAGAACAATGATAATACCCAAAACTTAAGCAATTTTTCCCTCTCAAATCTTTCCTCGGTGTGATAATCCAACTGCAAAAAGGTCAACACATTCGCATGATATCAGCTTTTGGTACAATATTGATCCATATCAAACAATACAGATAAAAATATGATGTACCTCACGACTTGTTTTTAATTCCACATAAAACCTCCTTCCGTCATCAGTGGAATCACAACAGTCCATTTCAGCGCCCATTAATATACGATGTGCACCTAGTTTAGTTTTAATTACGGCACAATATTCAACATTAGCATCAACGTGATGTATCCCTTCTCCATCGTCTCTTCTTGGGTCTTCGGTAGCAAGTGTCTCAAACCAATATCCCCAATAACACCTAAATTCAATATCGAATTAACGCCCATATAGTTAAGCATAAAAATATGAACTTAAAGTATCTATATAATAAAAAGCAAAAACAAAATAGATTTTGAATAGTACATTCGACGATCGCGCTCGTTTCTTGGTCTTTCGGGCAATTTATGTACATCAAGATACACAACGCCTTTTCTTTATGCACACCCATTTCCCAAGGTTCGTTCCTCGAATAAGCAGTAGCCATAATCTGCCATTAAACAAAGTGATAAATAGTCATAAAGCCATTTTATATTAATGTAAATAGGGATGAGCATGGGATGGTACCGGTACCGACCGGTACCGATCCCGAAAATCGGAAATTCTTGGTACCGGTACCGGTACCGAAATATTCGGTTTGGTACCGGTACGGTACCGAGATTATACCGGTACCGGAGGTAAAAAATCGGGAAATACCGGTACCACCGGTACCGGTACCGTACCGATCCCGAAACTTAAAACTTTGGTACCGATTCGGTACCAAATCGGTACCGACTTCCGGTACCGATCCCGATTTTGCTCATCCCTAAATGTAAATGTTCATTATGTTAGTTTTTTTTAAATATATGAATATAATTTGACCAAGATTAGGTACAAGGTTTATAAAACTCTCTATACCAAAAAAAGCATATGGCAGGCAAAAACTTACCTTATTGAGATTGTTTCTGTAAGTCTGTAATATAAAGAAAAAAACAAAAGTAATTACATTAGAGTCTGAAACATATTATGAAACAGATATAAAATACAATTGAAAAAAAAAACAAAAAACTCACCACAAAGTGCATATTTTGTAACGGGATATTTTTATTTCGTATACAAGACAGAAGATCACCAAAGCCCTGAGAACCCAAATCTGGTGGAAAAGTAAAACAAAAGTATCATATTATTCAAATAGATTATTTTGTGTAAAAAAGCGTCTGTTTTTTATATACCTATTTACAGTTACAAAGATAAAGTGTACCTTTCTTCTCAATAAAGGTATCAAAACCTTGGTTCAAATCCGCCCCAATATCTTCTGTAATAAGTCGCTTAAAAAGCCGCTGATAATGTAGAACAAAAGGTGTAAAAAAGCTTGAATAGATTATTAAAAATATATAAATAATGAAACGTAAAAAAATGCTCACCAAACTACTATCATCAAAGTATACTTCTCCACCTTCCACGCGACTATAGCAAGCAAGTTCAGATGGCTAAATGTCACCATCCAAAAACAAAGTTAAACGTGTTCAAACAAAAAACATATTTAAACTTTAAACAATTAAACATAATATGAAGCAAAAAGTCAAAAAATGTGAGCAATATGTTACTTAAATTAGGCAACTATTGTCTCTATCATTGATTATGATGCTAGTAGCTAATAATAGATAAAAGGTGAATACTTTAACCAGTCGTCACAGTTCATGCAAACTCATTTGGTTAACATTCTGAAGGGTAACATGAACAATTAAACATAATTAAAGAAAGATTTTACCTCTTGAATGCTATGCACTCTCTTGATAATGTTTCTTCACTCTTTGAAAACTTAAGTTCAGAAACAAACCGCTCATCATTACGAGGAGCATAAAACTTTGACCCATAACCGTAATTCTGCCTCTGTGGCATCGGCCCAGGCCTAGGAAGAATGCCAGCTCCACCTCTCTTGTTTTGCCAACGCCCACGTCCACCAAAACCACCCCTGCCCGGGTTATTGCTTGTGTTCCATGGTGGCGGTTGGGGCAAAACTGTAAATTCAAATAATTTCAAAAGAAAAAATCAAACAAACTGGGATATACATACATCAAATATGATATGCACATATAAATGCAGCATACAACAAATCACTAGATAATACACCTGATATAGTATTAGGTCAAAACACAAACTTTAATTTTATAACAGCATTGCAACAACAACTCAGTTCAAGTATCATTAAAATCAAAGTTTTTTGTTTGTGTTAGGTGATGGTGGTTGGGGCAAAACTGTAAATTCGAATAATTTCGAAAATAGACAAATTGGTATGCTGATATATGATATGTAAATATAAATGCAGCATATAACAAACCACTGTATGATACACCTGAACTAATATTAAGTCAAATAGCAAGAAATCCAGGGGGTGTTTGGTACAGAGAATGGAATTGTATAGAAATGGAATAGAGAAATGGAATTGCAGAGAAAGGGAATTGGTCTGGAGAATGAGAATTGACTGTTCTTTTTGGTAGTACAGAGATTTCAGTAGAGAAATATAGCTGAGAATCATTTTTTCGTAACAAATATTTATTAAAAAATAAAAAACATATAAAAAGATGCATAAATTCCAACCAAAATATGCATTGATCAAACCAATTCACATACAAAACATAGTTTTTAAGCAAAAAACATCAACCATAGTTAAAACCAATTCACATACAAAACATACTTCAACCATACACAACTATCCCATTGAACCATCGGTATACAACTCGACCATCTCAATTTTCTCTTCTATTGTCAACGCAAGAAAAGAACGTCCTAGATCCACATCTTTACCAATCAAATGAGCTGCTTTGAACCGTTTTTTCGTAGTGATACCTGGTAAAGCTTTCAACTCATCACTAACCTTTTCATAGATTTCACGAGCATCCATACCTTCTTTGCTAAGTTGTTCACCCACCATCTCCCCAAATCGAAGCAAAACTTCCTTGATATCTTTGCAAGACTCTCGATATATCTCATCTGCATCCGTGCTTCTACCTGCTTGTTACACTTCCTGTTTGTCCTTCAGATCTATCAACATTTGGAACGGCTTCATCAACAAAATCAAAGTCTTCAATATCAACAGGTGAGCTTTTTTGCGTCTCTTGAACAACATCTTCTTCTCCAAGGTCAACTGCTTTTTTGCGTCTCTTGAACAAAATCAAAGTCTTCAATATCAACAGGTGAGCTTTTTTGCGTCTCTTGAACAACATCTTCTTCTCCAAGGTCAACTGCTTTACTACCAGTAGCTCTATCCTTACTGAATATGGTACACAATTTGTCATAGAAAGGAAATGACTTGTCACGAAAATTCACAGCACCTTTGTGAGACTACAAGACAATTACAAATAAATTAGACTAAAATTTTAAAATCTAAAAAACATATTTTTTAGAATATACCTTCACGTATTCATTCCAAACACTATCATCGGCAATAATACAACATTTTTGTTCATCCCAACCAAACCCACTTGTATGCACCATATCATATACAATGCTAAAGTGTGTCTTCCATGTCTTCATCCTAGACTTTATATGTGGTTCTGCTTTGAGGCCAGAGTTAGGAAGACTTACATCTAGCAATTGTTGAACACCATTTAAATAACCTGGTTTGAATCCATTGTCAGCACCAGCATACTTTCCGGATGCATGTATCTCCATTAATGCATCAATTAGCTTTGCATCTTCATCATTTGTCCAGGTATGCTTGCTCCGAGTAACTCCTCTCACTATATTTGAATCTGCTATGTCTACGTACAAATGCATAATTATACAATTAAGGTTCTGCATTAACCCAAACTAAAAACACAAGTTTGAAAAAAATATATTTCCATTAAATTGCAATTGACTTCTTAATATTGTGAACATGTATTAATCACATTAAAAATTCATCATATAATTGAGTATGCTTTGAGCCCTAATACCATTCTTCTCAATTGATAACATAGTTACCATATGCATAACATTATTACCTTTATGCCAAACCACAAATTCATCACATTTTGTTGCCATAAAGGGAATTAGATTTATTTCAATTTTTATAAGGATAATTAGACTATGAAAAAAGCTAAGCTTTTCTATCGAATAAAATGTGTACTTCATAATTCAACTGCTCTCCTATTCCCTGTAAATTCTGGATTGAAAACAATGATATGGTATGATAGAAAACAATAATACAGAAGCTAGTTTAGGCTTTCAATACCTGCAAGTCGAATCAAGAAGAGCCTGCTAATTAACCCTAGTCAAATTGTGTAAAAGAATAAGCATCTGGCACATAAGAAGACTAAGTTGTATCCACACAAAATCTACAGATGATTTGAGTATTTAAAATCACACATTCAAACCCAAATGGAAACAAAACCTTTTTGATAATCTGTTCATATTCTTGATTACCACAAATTCGAAACCCAAAAACAGAAATTAGAAGTACATGATTAGAATACAATATCTCTTTCTTGTTATGCTCATCGACAACAAAGCGATTATCCTAGATTCGAAACCCAAAAATTAAAATCATCGGCAAGTAGTAATGTAATGGGAGTCGAAAAGAGATGATAATTGCAGATTAATAACATACCGAATCGGAGAATTAACGTCCGTTCATCTATTGCAATTTTTTAATCTTGAGAAGAAAACCCCATATTAGGGTTCATTGATCGTAGCTGCAGAATAGGGAAATGGAAATGATTTCTCCGCTTTTTTTAGAGAAAAGAAATCAGGGAAATGGAAATGGTTTATTTCCATTTCTCACCTCTTTCTTTCGTAAACAAACAAGAGAATTGTTTCCATTTCCATTTCTCACCCCCCAATTCTCTGTACCAAACACCCCCCCAATGTTTTTATGTGTAATTGCTTACAACTGAAGCTAATATTATTCCATTAGAAAAAATATGAAAAAAGAGAGAATCAATCAAAATTACCAGGAACATGAAAAGGGCTAGAAATTAGGGTTTTAACATACTCTTCATTATCAGACCCAAAAAAATCTTTATGATTTATACAAAAAACTGGAATATGAATAAATCATATATGATATATTATACATAAAAATGTAGCATACAACAAACCACTAAATCTAAATGATACACCTAAAATAATATTAAAGCAAAATACATTGCAAGAAAATCAATGTTTTTTGTTTAACTGCTTACAACTCAAACTAATATATTTCTCTTATTTATATGCTAAAAAAATCAAAACTTTAACCAGGCCCGAAAAAAACCGAAACCCAAAGAACACCCTTAATATTAGGTCAGCATTCCAACAACAATTCAGTTCAAATATCAAATAAATCAATGTTTTTTTATTAAAATGCTTACAACTCAAGCTAATATTACTTCATCTTTTAATGCTATAAAAATCAAAACTTCAATTTAAAAGATTTTACTGGTATGGTATATGATTGTTGTTGCTGTTGTAAATGCTATAAAAATCAAAACTTTAATGAAAAAACATAAGTAATGAAAGAAATAATCAAAATTACCAGGAACAGGAAAATTTTAACATATAGCCCGATTAACCCAACCCGAAAAAACCAGACCCGAAAAACCGAGACCCAAAGAACACCCCTAATATTCGGTCAGCATTCCAACAACAATTCAGTACAACTATCAAGAAAATCAATGTTTTTTTTAATTAAAATGCTTACAATTCAAGCTAATACTAATATTAATTCATCTTTAAATGCTATAAAACTAAATTGGGGTTTTATCTAAGTTGTTTTTTCTGTTAACCAAGTTACTTTTTTTTAGAAGCTCAACACCCGATTAACGCAACTAAATAACCCGACCCTCAAAAACCAAAACCCAAAGAACACCTAGCATTCCAACAACAATTCAGTTCATATATCAAGAAAATCAATACCTTTTTTATTGAAATGCTTACAATTCAAGCTAATATAATTTCATTATCAGTTACTATAAAAATCAAAACTTTAATATAAAAGATTTTAGTGGGTATGATTGTTGTTGTAAATGCTATAAAAATCAAAACTTTAATAATAATAAGAAAGATAGAATTAATAAAGAAAAGAATTACCAGGAACAGGAAAAGGGCTAGAAATAGGGGTTTTAAGATACTCTTCATTGTCATCCCCAAACAAATCTTTATCTTCTTCCACAATATTATAATCATCATCTTCAACATACCCAGATACCATATGACTACTATCATCATTAATATTAATATTACTATTATACCCACTTGACCTAACTTCACCATTACCATCTTCTTCCTCATCTTCTTCTTCTTCTTCACCGTGGGCCCCACTGTTATCACTGCCGCTACCACTGCTCCGATTGGACGATGACCCAGATGAGGATGATGACGAGGACGCTGACGTGGAGGATGACGTGGATTGCTGGCTGTTGTTGTTTTTGTGGGTGTCTTCGTTTTCGAATTCTAAGTCGCCGAATAAATCGACTTCTTGCTCTGAGTAATCCATTGAGATATGAATTAAATTAAATTAAATTTGATTTCAAGGGTTTTGTGTTTCTTGATGGATCTTTGGTGGGTTTTGTTTGTGTGTTAATTTGGGGGTGAATTTGGTTTTGGTTTTTGAGAAGTGTGGTGGCACGTGATGCTCACGTGACTAGTCTTTGGGCTTGTGTTTGAGCCTTTGAGAGCTAAACCTTAAACCGGTTGCTTCGGAATTGTAAAGTTGCTGAAAGTTAACGGTATAAAAGATGGTCTTCGATTCTAAATGAGGAATGAGGGTTTGTATTAAATTTGTCGTTTGCTAGTTAATTGAAGGTGTGTAGCAACCTTGTTCTTTGTTAGCAAAAATGTTGGTCGGTATCAACTGAAGTAGCGGTAGCGAAAACCCATCGGTAACAAAAGATGATTAGTGGAAGTTGCTTGGATTTCAGTGGTAAATGAGGATTTGTGTATGTATCGACTTTGTGGGAGTAGAACTGAAGGTTTGTAACAACTTTGTTCCTCGATAGCAAAACTAAATAAAGTAACGATAACAAAAGTTGATTAATGTTAACGGTTGTTATTGTCAAACGTTGTGTCTTTGCATGGGGTCTTGCGATGTTGCACCGGTTGATTTATGTTCAGATTTGAGATGGTCGAGTTGATATAAATTATGGTAAGATTTTTAGAGATTTTCGTACTCGTTCTGGAAACCTTTTGTCTTATCTGATTAAAGATTTTCGGATACCACCAAAATTACATCAATGAAAGTAAGTACACAATTCCAAGGTTATCCATGAAAACCAGACATGTAATACTCATGTATCATAATAAAAAACTGTATTCAAGAGAAAAACAAATACGAGTTATATATCATGGTTAAAGCTCCACATAAAATTGGTACTTGTAAAAGTTATTCATAAAAAATATACAATTCTCCATAGACTTATCATAAAATTATACTTTTAACATGATATACATGATCCAACTCCATTTACATAAAACTGTTTCTTCAATCAATCATGACATAACATCTAAACCGATCGAAATCATATCAAACCAACATATTCTAAAACATCGATCATGATTTGTCAATAATAATAAAAAGAAAAAAATATATCATAATGCTCATCATAAATCCTAATGTTGTTGCACCTCATGAAAGCCAAACCAAAACTGGGCTTAACATAAGAAGACAACCAATTCTATTCAATCTTAAAACACATCAACCGGTTAAAAAAACATGACCAATCAACAAAACACTATTTCACAGTCCATTCTCATCATGTAGCAATCTCTTCAACTTCGGAATTGAACACAAAACTTGGGAAAGTTGTCGTAATATCCCTGCATTTTGCATCATCTCATTAGTAACACATTCTTCGTTAATATATAAACACATGGAGGTATTGCTATATAAGACGGTTATATACCCGCATAACTGTTTTGTCTCTCTTTCTCTCCTACTAAATCTAGTCAACAATCATGATACTATTCGATATAATATTACCTTAGATATGGAAGAGTCATTATCTTGAGCAAGGAAGGGTTTTGGGTGACAAAATTGTGCCACTCTGATTTGTCTATCTTCCCGTCTTGGTCTACATCCGCTTCTGAAAACGTCTGTTCAAACAAAAACGGAATTTCAAATCATGTTTCTGTAATAAAGTTAGTTGTTCAAATCTAGTTATGTATGATAAATACTAGGCGTCTAACAATTGTACTTGATGACTTGATGTGCTTATATAAACTTATTATAGGTTCGCTTTCTAGCAAAATAATAACATTTCCAAAAATATATGTCCTTGACGAGTAATAATTATCACTCGCTTAAATAGCATTCAATAAGTGGCAAAAAGAATATTGTGTGAATCTCACAAAAAGCAAAAGTAAGATTACCTTATCAAGTATTACTTCAATGGTTTCATCGGCTAACTTCAGCTCAGACTCGCATAAAAGTGCGATTAACATTTGCTTAACCTGCAAAATGTATACATAATGAAGATGTTATGAGGAATAACAATAAATAATACACAGTATTTACATAGTTCCTATGATTTTTAGTTAATTTTTCGTTGAAAAATGGAAGTAACTTCTGATAAACATACCTCGTGACGCTCTATGAATCCAGTTCCATCCATATCATAAAGCTTGAAACAAACTGAAACACGACATGAAATTATATTATAAACAATAATAAGATCATATTCACGGGCACTTATGTAATTTCAGTATGACTACCGTGTTGAACTTACAGCAAATTTTGTCTTCTTGAGGGGCATTAGGATGGAAAACATTAAGTGCTCTAACAAAGTCACCGAAATCAATAACCCCCTTATGCTTTACATCGAAAAGATCAAATATCTGCACATGGAAGTTTTGAAACTTTAGGAAATGCACAACATGAAAGCACTGTTCTTTTCAATCAGATTATATATTAGATCCTAATCCAAGTTGGTGCTCTTATATTTTAAAAAGAAAAAAAAGTGAACTCTATAAACACAACATATGTGGAATCTCATAGGGTGCATTTATTCGTTTTCACCTATAGCACCTAAACTTAGATGCTCCTTTACAAGAAAGCATAAAATTTGTTTCTCGAACTTAATTTTTTATAAACGATTATATACAAAAAGGAAACGTAAGGCATTTAGTTGTTATGATTATGCACTTGAAAAAGAATATTTCAAAAAGGTAAGGTATTTTAGTTTATCATGACTACGTACCAGAAAAAAGATTAGCTTGGAAAATTAACGTTTGTTAGTTATTAATCATTTTCATTATTTGTATGTGATTTCTATGGTGGGAAGAAATGATGTGGTTATAGGTCATCAGACATGTGCACTTGATGAGAAAAGAGTTGGAGACGAAACTCATAAAGTGAAGAATATATGGTATAAGTATAACTAATTAATGAGCTGAAAATTAAGTACTTAAATTAATTTGAACCAAATTTATAAATGAAAATCAGAAACTGAATCTGTCTGAATTCATACCCACAATAAGTATCTAACTTAAATAATAGTTGTAGCGGTATCCAAATATATCCAATAATATAATATTTTGGCATAAAGTAGCTTAAAAGTAATATTAATGACAAAGCTAAAAGCATAAACATGCATATTCAATCATTGAAAGTGCGTTTTTGGTAATCAAACAAAAAGTATCGGTCTTCCTTAATTGTGCTCTCTACGACTAAAAAAATACATTATTTATAATTCTATCAAGATAGTAGACAACATAAAATGCATATATCGCCATATCAGGAAAATAGTTTTGAATGATGAAATGTGGTTACACATTCAAGTAGAAATCTTAACAAGTAAAACGTTTGATATTTTATCTGTAAATTCACCAAAAAGCTTTCACTCTGTTAAAGGGACTCTTACCTAATTACTGTTATGAGGAGGTTATTACGTACTTACGTAACGAAAAACAAGTAAATAAGTGCTCCAAAGATGTGATAACAGACAAGTATTAATGAAAAATAGAAAGTTATCAGATTACATGACAGAAAATGAAAGAGGGGAGCAACATACCCTGTTCGCAAAAAGATTCTCTTTCTTTCTGTTTTTGAACAAAGCTAGTTGGAATTCTTCCTGTTAAAGGTAAAGACATTAAAAGAATAGTATTGTCACCTAACATATTGACCACATAATTTGTTTTACAAATAGAGAGAAACAAAATAATAACGAGCACACGGAGTACCTTATTAATTAATCCATCATCGATTACAGAACTGCTTATGCTCTTAAATAGCTCAAATAGAGCTTCAACTTCACTAACACTAACTGAGATACAAAAGACAATTACGAAAACATTAGCAAAATTTATTTCCATAGACCATAGGTGGATAGAATTATGCAACAATAAAAGCATGATAAATGAAAAGGATAATCATCTTACAGGCTGTTTGAGAAGCAAGAACAATCGGATTCTCGTGCCCAGGAACCGGTTTTCTTACAGTAGAATTAAAGCAGCCCATTTAGAGACAATCACAAAGGGCATTACAGGACCAGAATCGTCAAAACCATCACAAACTTAGCTGCCACAATTGTAAACACAAACCAGTCGGTTAATCAATATATATATATATATAAAAACAGATTAAACTACCAATTTCACACTTTCACCCCTTAATTAACATAATGGGAGCTAAAATAGAAGTATATCAAAGTTACATATGTAGAAGATATGTGAAGCTCGGGCTCGAACTCATTTACTTAATGAGCCATTGAGCCTCAATAAAAGTTAGAGCTCGGGCTTAGTTTCTTTAAGCGTGGCGTGATTCGGGCTTTTAACAAGCCGACATTGAATAGCTCACAAGCGGCTTGGCCGTTTACATCTCTAATTCCATGGAATCATGTCAAAAAGATCAAACTGAAAAACTAACATGTTAACCATGTTGTTAGTCTTAAATTTTAATTACATATCATACACCTCCAATCTATCCATGAGCTTCTAGAACTAAACAATCTACACTAATTTAGATATATACACATAGGCTAATTAGGCTAGTAGTTAGCATTCTTTCCATATTTTTCCATACATAAACCCTACATATGATCAGCACTTTGTAACCTCATTATACAAACTATAATCCTTCGAATTCCAACAGTTAGCTTACTTTTACACAACAATCAAATCAAATCCCTAGTTCTAAGAAGTAAGAAACCCTAACAGCTTTGCAAATCAACATCTGAGCACAAAATTACACACACACAATTCAATGTAACAGACCATCAGTAACAATAATCGAATGCAAATCCTGCTATAAACAATCAATTTTGCTCTGTGGAAGATCAAATTCACTTCGAAATCAAGTAATCACGACAATTCACCAACTACACACGAGAATCAACTATATACTGGTTCTAAAACTAAACAGCCTACACCAATTTAAGTAAAACCATATGCTAATTGCCTAATTGCATGATCAGCATTTTGTAACCTCATTATACAAACTATATAATCATCCAAAATCCAACAGTTGACTTCCTTTTACACAATAAGCAAAACAAAACCCTAGATCTTCACAAATAAACATCTGAGCACCAAATTACACCAAAACACAAATAATTCAAAGTAACAGATCAAATTCACTTCCAAATCGAACACAAACCCTGCTATAAACAATCAATTTCACTTCCAGATCAAGTAATCACAACAAATCAATGGCTAAACATAACAATCATCTGCATACAGCTTTCAGTTTCAATTACACAAACAATTCACAGTAACAGATCAAATTGACTTCCGAATCGAACACAAATCCTGCTATAAACAATCAATTTCACTCCCGAATCAACTAATCACAATAATTCACCAACTAACCATCAAAATCAACTCTATACTACCTTCAATTACACAAACAATTCAAAGTAACAGGAAAACAAATCCTGTTATAAACAATCAATTTCAGTTCCGAATCACTTAATCACAGCAATATCATAGCTAAACATCAAAATAAACTCTGTACTGCTTCGAGTTTTCAATTAAACTTAATAATAATCAACAGAATGCATACCGAGTGATTGTACAGATGCGGTGAGATGTGAATAAGTGAATTAAGGTTTCGATTGAGAAATTAGGGCACCGATGTTACGAGACCACACAATGAGAGAAGAATTGAGAGATTGATGAGATGACTTGAAGGTAACACACGGTTTGTATTTATATGGATGGATAAAGGGGGTTATTATTATTTATTTATTGTTTTTACTCAGACTCACACTAACTTCAGAGTTTGACTTGGACGTTCACTAAGTTACCATACCGTCGGCCGTCAACGAAAAACAAAATTATGTAGCGTAACACACAGTGAGACGAAAACTCAGGTGGACCTCAGGATTTGAATTGACAACTTCGCAAAGCTTAACTCAAATTCTTCATTGTCAATATTTATCTATAGTGACACATATGAAAATAGAACTTGTGTATGGAGTATTATTATTATTATTAACGCAGCGGTCACGGAAGAAGCACGTGATGTTGAAAAACGGTAGTGATGAGTCTTGGAATGGAATATACCTTGGATCACATTTGACGTAAAAGTCCATGCTTTGAAATTTGAGTTATTATTAAACAGACTTATCTTTTTGTTTTATTTTTTTCAAATGGTCTTCTAGAAATAGATTCAAAGTGTTAAAATAAAAAAATAATAAAAGAATAGTTTTATACAAGTAATTTTCGTGTGCTGACTTTGTTGGATTCTAGTCGAGCGGGTAAACTAGACTAGTTTTGGCCATACAGGCGACTAAACTAGTCTGGTCAGTTTGATTTGAAGTTATTAAAAACTATAGTTAATGGTTTATCACAAAATTTTATGCTATAAACGCAATATTAATTCGTAAACATTTGAAGCATGTGCCCTTTTATTTGTTGGAAATGCCATGTTGGATTGATAATAATAATAATAATAATAATAATAATAATAATAATAATAATAAACGAGAATTGTGATCATAACACACTTTAAAGCGGTAATTTGACCTAGAGATTGGCTAGGTTTGCATGATATTTATGTTCGTATAATTGGAGTCTGGTCGAGTTTTATGACAAAATAATCAGAGCAAACCATAGATAATTTGTCATTTGTTAGTATAGATAAGAAAACGAAAGAACAAGTTACTACGTTAGGTTGGTTTTTGGTGGTTTTAAGTGAATTTTTATTGTTTATCTAAATAAGAAAACGGTAAAGTGCGGTTTGCGAGGAAACAATTGCCACCTTCGATTCACGCCTGTCATTTAGGTTTTAAGACACTACCTTCTCAAACATGTTAAGCCCGATATGAAATCCATTCGGTGTTCTATAAATTTCATTTGTATAAATTGATTGGTAACACTAAGATCACGAACAATGTCTTCAATATTCTATGTGCGTCCATGGTTTAACACCCCCTCCCACCAGGCCACCACCAACACATTGTTCAATACTTGGTCCACAACCTAATATGTATAAATAGGACAACATTTTTGTATTAAAAGCTGATAATTAAATACACTAAATGGGTGGTTGGTTCACTCAATCCAATGGAGTTGGAATTTGAAATCATTTATAACTTGTGTTATCAAATGTTGTTGAAACTAGAATGATAACATGTTTGTTTAGGATTGAATGGATATGGAGTTACAAAGAATTTAAAAAAAAAAACAAAACCTATACTTGTAATGGAATTTAACTAAATGAATGGGGTGTTTGGGATTTCTTATTTTGCATCCTTATAATTTTTCATTAAGTTAATAAGTTACAAAAGTGTGACTTATGGAACTTTTCCTCTCACAATATAAGCAATCTCAAACATCTTATTACTTTTTCAAAAGTTTATAAGTTAAAGTTGGAGAAAATAAGCAATCCCAAACACCCCCGAAATAGATTAACGGAACATCCAACTATCATTATGTCATTGCATCTGCCACCACGCCATCATCTCCCCCACTTGTGTTTATGTGGTTATGTTGAGGCCGCTAGGTAGCAACATGGACTAACAGGTGGTGGAGGTGACAGGGGATTGGTAAACAGAAGTTGCGACAACAATAAATAGATGGTGGTAGGGGGGTGTATGGTTCGGTTTGGTTAATGGCAAAAACCGAAATCGTAACCGAACACTTCAACTATTAGAAAGCAATAACTGTTGGTTCCGGTTAATCAGTTATTTAGCAATTAATTCGGTTCTGTTTGTTTAATTAACTGCTAAGCCCAAACTTTTAACACTTACCAAGTTTTTGTTGACTTTTGTTCAAAATTTTACTAAAATCAAATGTTAAACAATAGAAACAATTAGTTAATACATACTAGTTCCAAAATTAACACAAATGATTACTCATAAACTCAGTTTTAAGTTTTAATAAGTGAAGTGTTAAGTGCTAACTGTTAAACCCAAGTGAATAAACACAATTCAAAGTCACTGTCATTTCATTTGAAATGAATAAATATATGTTACTAATGGAATGAAATATCTAAGATCAAGAATACAATGATTTAAAAAATTTGGATACATATCATGTTGAAGTATAGGAACAAAACATCATTAGAAGAAGATGATTGTTATGGATAAATATTGGTTAATTGGTTCAATTCGGCTATTTTCGGTTATTCAAAAAATTAACTGTCGGCTAATGCTTCGTTAGTTTTTTTGGTTAATTCAGTTTCGATTCGATTAATTTGGTTTTATACTCACCCCTAGATGATGGTGATGGTGACAGAGGAAGGACGATGATGGTTACGGCTACGTATAGGTAGTGATACATTTAATTTTACTATTCATTTTTGTGTTTTCGATTGAATGTATCACCATTTAATTCTTTTGAAGTGTAGATGCTTTACTTCTAAATCATTTTACATTGCAATTTTCGGTTATTCAAAAAATCTCTTCTTAATCTCTTGTATCGATCTCTAGCATAGGTCTTTCTCTTATTCTCCATCATTTTTCATTTTTTTTTATTTAATACTTTATAATACTTAAAATATATATATAACATATAATACCTATAAAATTAATTAAAATGCATTTATATTTTCTACAACTTATATTAACAAACAATAAAAAAAAGCAAATAAATAAATAAAAAAAGTATAGATCTAGGACACCATCAAATAAAACCCATTTTTATCTTCTTCCCCATATATATTCTCACACACCATAAAGCCTCACGCATCCAAAAACCTAAACCTCTTCTTCATCTACAACTTTCTTTCTCTCTCTCAACCTAACAAAAAAAAAGGTGAGAAGAGAAGCTCATGTGACCCACATGAGCACCCTCACGTAGACCCCTGAGGTGGGGGTGGTGTTTAAAGGGTCTCACACATGAGTTGTGACGTGGTATGCTATGTCGGACCCTTTTATAATCTTCACTGACCCATACCAGTCGGCCTTAGAGAACTGTTTACTGACCTTTTATCCTTTAAATCTAAAGCAAGTGTAAAGAAGTACAACCGCAAAGAAGTCTAGAAAAGTGTTATATGAAATTTAAGAATCATATTCATATAACAACGAAAATGGGTTTTTATTATATTCTTTTTAACGCCCATTTGAATCACATACAGAGCACTGATCCATTCAACCATCTCTATTCCACCCTCAGGAAAAAATCACCATATGTGAGAAAATCTCATGACTCAACCTGAAACCTCCTATTTTTTTGTCGCATGTAAGATGTGAACCTAAGACCTCTCGTGTTTTTAAAATAAAGTATTTGTTATTAGATAACTTGACTTTTTGTCATATTGTCTTGTACAACTCTATATATAGATATAAAGTTTATTAGATCACAAATACAAGACAATTGTTTCTATTACCTTCATTAGACGAATCTTAACAAAAAGCAAACTTGCCATGTGTGGGGTTTGCTTGAATCATATGACAATTGATAATGCGTTTAAATGATTTTTACCATAAACCATCCATTTTATGCATCTCTATAAAGTGTGAACAAGATACTATGGAACAATTCAATTCAAATCAATGTAGCATCGTCTTTAATGTCGATTTTTTTGCTGATTTAGGTGGGTTGGAGAAAAAATAAGTGATTTTAGGTAGTGTACTAGAATTTAATTGCTTTTAGGTAATCCTCCATCTGAGATGTCAGATTACATGTACACGCAAGCATGTCATGTCAACGGATAATACATGTGGAATCCTCTATCTGAGATAGAGGATTATATAAACTTTTACTGTGGACTTACTATATGGAGTCTCCTTTTTTACTTCATGGACACATGTCACAAAACCTGAAATCATCCATCTCAAATAGAGGATTGTCACACAAGGAATATATGTTAATAACTCTCGTGAATGAATTGTATTCAACATTTGGTATCAGTAAATGTCATATTTGTCACCATAAAAATGTATTCAGCTTTCTCGTGTATAAAACCTTTTTTTCATGAGTGAATTATATGAATTGGACTTTTAAAATGTAACCCTAGGAATCATCCATCTTTACATTTAAAGATAGGATTATAACTATTCTTTACACACTCTTAATGCAATATTAATTAACTTTTAATGTCAATGAATATGTTAAAAACAATGTATGAAAAACCCACACGAGAAGGGTTTTCCATATTAAAAATGAAGTAATGTATTATATTAAAAATGAAGTGAAGAATTAATAAAATCTATTGTTATTTTATCTCAGTCTCTAACTAACTATACGTAAATGTAACATATTCGTTGACATTAAAAGTTAATTAATATTGTATCTAGAGTGTGTAAAGAATAGTTATAATCCTATCTTTAAGTGTAAAGATGGAGGATTCCTAGGGTTACATTTTAAAAGTCCAATGCAGATAATTCACTCATGAAAAAAAGGTTTTATACACGTGAAAGCTTAATATATTTTTTTAGTGAGAAATATGACATTTACTGATTCTAAATGTTGAATACAATTCATTCACGAGAGTTATTAACATATATTCTTTGTGTGACAATCCTCTATTTGATATAGAGGATTTCAGGGGGTGTGACACATGTCCAGGAGGTAAAAAAGGAGACTCCATATGGTAAGTCCACGATAAATGATGGTATAATGAGTTTATGTAATCCTTTATCTCAGATAGAGGATTCCACGTGTATTACCCGTTGACATGGCATCCGGCTTGGAGACACACGTGGAAAGCATGCTTGCGTGTACATGTAATCCTCCATCTCAGATGAAGGATTACCTAAAAGCAATTAAATTCTAGTATACTACCTAAAAGCACTTTTTCTTTTTCTTCAACCCACCTAAATCAAAAAAAAAATCAAACAATTCATTCAATGTAGGACGAGTAGGGTAGGATAGGCATGTTCAAAACGGTTTGGGACTAGGAACCGGAACCGGTTCCTAACCGGTTCCTATATTCAAAACCCCTTTTAAACCGGTTCCAGGCTCGAACCGGTTAGGGAACCGAACCGGTTCTCCCACCCTCGGACCCCTAACCTATCTAACCGGTTCTTACCGGTTCCTAACCCGGTTCCTGTACCGTAACCGGTTCCAACCGGTTACAGTGTAAAAAATTTTTATTTTTTTTTCGTTTTTCGTTTGCGATTTGGATTCTAAACTACGATTCGTATTTGGTCATCACTCAATTCAACCAAATCCCAATTGCACCAAATCTCTTGATTACGATTATGAGGTACAATACGAACGAAACTTGGTTCGGCGTTGGAACCTTGACCAACCGATGATTGTGAGGCAGCCATAACAACAAATATGAATATAGAAGAAGAGAAAACAAGAGATTAGAGAACTCAAAACGTTGTAATAGCGTTTTTTTGTATTTTTTTGCGTTCGGGTTTGCGTTTTGAGTGTTGTGATGAACCCATGACACCAAATACCTATTTATACTAGTAGTGGGGTACTTGGGGGAGCCAAAAAACGGCTATTTTTGACCCCAACGGTTAAAAAACGGCCAAAAAAAACGATTTCCAACGGCTATATTCGATCCAACGGCTAGAACCGGTTAGGAACCGGTTCCGGATGGTTCGGTTCCAGAACCGGTTCCGGTTCGGTTCCGGTTCCTACCCGCCCCCACTCAGAAATGCAAGAACCGGTCACGGATCATCGGGTTGAATCAGATAGGGTCCGGTTCCTACAAAAAACGGATAGGAACCGGTTCGGGTCCGGTTCGGGTCCACCGGTTCAGTTCCAGGAACCGATTTCGTTGAACATCTCTAGGGTAGGAGTAGAATTAGTGGTATATATATTTCTTTATTTGATTATTCACCATCTATCTATATTTAAAATTGAAAAAGACTAAGACTATTTTATATTTATCAAAGATGGTAACTGACTTAACATTGTGAAGCAAAAATCATTGATATATCTTTAGGTTTCACATCGAGTACATATAGACGCCACCCACCTCAGACAATTTTTCACTTGCTAATCCACAAGAACAATTGGACTCTGTTGGAAATTTTGGTCGAATAAACGTAATAACTATTCGTTTGATGAGACTAATAAAATATTTATTAACGTATTTAATGAATGGAGATGAATGCGATACTGATAATCTAAAATGAGTGACTTCGGATTGAACTATGTAATGGGTTTGTCTCATATTTGTGAAATGGAAAATTAGTCTTGTCACATATTGATAAATAACTAACTCGTGAGCTCCTTATAAGGAGGATGACTCGTAAGAATATATTTTTATATGACAAGACACACTTGGTGACATTAACAAGGGTGGAGCGCACATGCACGGGCGATGGACGCAATGTGGCATTTGATGGCATACTTTACATTTCGCATCGCCGCTTGAGAGTCGCGCTTAGTACTTTTGTAGGTATGATACCGGGTCGTAGCCATGTATCGTCGCCTGGTGTTGTGAGAGATAAGTCACCTGCCAAGTGTGAGGTGAGTCACGCCAAGTGAGGTGAGTCAGCACGCCACATGTCAGCGCCTGAGCTCACCTTAGTTCAGAAAATGACACGTGTCCGATGACACATCACACTTCATTTGCTATACATGGAAAGGTCGTTGGCCATATTGAAGCCGCCGACATCGACACAACTCGCAACACATGTACATTACTCGACCTCGCACCAAAAAATAGTTTGGTTCGTTCATTTCCAACTTGCACGCTCTAGCTCCAGGTATAGTTCGAGTGCTAGATTAATCCCGAAAGTACACACTACTCCGATCGTTGTACCCTGGGAGACAAACGGGATCACCTTGGTGGCCCGGAATATGTTTTAAGGGATCTTTGTTAAACATAAATCCTCAACAAACACTCCTTTTATGTTGTTTTCGTTTATTTATGTACTACTGTTTGCTTGATTCGGTTATGTAAGGTTGCTTTGGTTTCCTCCGCACTTGTATTGTAATCAATATTAATGAAAAATTAAAATGTATTATTATGCTTTAATTTTGTGAACGGTGTTCTACAGGCTCCATCCTTGGTTCCTCTTCTTCAACTGATTAACGCCCAAATGGACTCAAATTAAGTGGGGTTCACCCACTAACAACCAATCACAAATTTTTTATTTTTTTTATTGTTTGTTTTTTAATATTTAGTTAAAACTAGTTAACGCACAAAACACACGCTAAAGGGTGAGTTTTAACTAGCCCTTGCTAGTTAAACAACGACACACGGTCTTAATGATGGTCACAAGTTACCCCTAACTAACTAGCTTATACTAATTGGTCAATCACTAGTAAAGGATCCGCTCATACTCCTTAAGTCCTGGTGTTGTTTCTACCAATCAAATTGATCAAAAGCGAACTCCAGAGACTCTTAACTCTGGTAATTGAATTTTCGCTCGTCATACGTCGTTCGTTGATGGGGGTAATGTCTTTATGACCCCGACCGCTATCCTCTTGACCTTCATTGTTCGATGGAGTTAGAAATCCTATTAATCCTAAACGTGTGTATGCTACTATACTCAACCCCTCATAAGTTGTAAATAAATTTTTTCGGTTTTCTTTATTCTCAAGGATATCTTAATTATCTAAATCTATTTTGCATATGAGAAAAGCAAACTTTATTTAACAAGCAATGGAGAAAAACAAAAACAAAACAAAAACTGTTTCTCTTATGTTTTGTCAAGAATCACGTGCATGAGGCTCATTAAATAAAATAAAAATAACAATAATAAATAAATAAATAAACAAATAAATTTCTTTTTCCTCTAAAGTTAAATAATTAAATAATAACTAACAAGTGCGAAATGGGCTTCATAAAGAAAAGTGAATCTTGTTTCATCAATTAGCATATGAAATCAATTGTGGACCATTCATCAAGTCAAAAAAGCATAGCGAACTCATAATAAATCGACACGCTTATTATTCGTTCATATTCGAGAAAAAAATTATTTGAAATATGAGAGTAGTGTTTACAATGAAATACAATAAGGAACAAACGGATAACAAGTTATGTCACTAGCTTATTTTAAACTACAAAACTAAGACATTTAACAATAATATTCATAGATCGTGTGGTCATAACATCATAACTTAATAACTTCACAGTCTCAAGCGTTATGAAACCAAAAGTATCAAAGCAAATGATATAAACATGTGTTGGTTGTCAGATCTACACCCATATGTTTCCCTCTAATCTATCCAAAGACCAAAATATCAGTTGGACTAAGTGAGTGTTGACTTTCCATCGATCGGGTTGGTCAAGAAACTCACAATGGGCTTCTTTCTTAATAGCAATCTCGGCGCGCCTGAGTATGTTAGAGAGAACACGTCTAACCAAATCGTGTTAGCACTTGAACCCCGATCGAGAACTCTCCCTAATGAGTCCAAACACACAATGCGACAAACATGACATGTCTAATCAACTGGAAATAGGGAAATCATAAGACGATATTTAAGAATAGTATATTAAACCGGCAAAATATGTTGACCTAACTCGTCTATAGACATAAAAAAAGAAAATCTTGAGCATGTAATGCTTATATACACTTAAAAATATTTTTTTGTTCTACCGGCCATGTGAAAGTGTGATTTGATGTCGAGGACAATATATTATAGCAATTGATATTGTCACTTAACACTTTTATTATTGTTATTAATTATTATTATTATTATTATTATTATTTCGACATATATTAAATAAAAAAATTAAAGTAGTGAGGTGTCTTTTTATTGTCTAATCAAGAATAAATATATATAGTCTTGCACCTTTATAACACATCATACATGGCACCTCCATAATGGAGATTGGAGATGCTTCACCTAACTACGTTTGTGGTTTTCATCAAGAAAATAATGATGCTTACCTATTTATAAGGATAACTACTTATTAGGTAAAAATAACATTTATGATTATTGCATGTCTTTACGTAATATATAATCTAATACAAAATCATTAGTAATTGATAACGTGACACGTGTTTTGAGCCTAACAGGTAAACTCTTACCCGCTCTGATTCCGTTGACGACTTATGAGTTTATGAAATCATCGTCTCACCCGCTTGTTCTTTTCTAGTTGCATACTCTACATCTCTACTTTATCATGTATCGTTTCATATATACCACACACATGTATGTATATCAATTTAAGTATTAGCTGCAAACCAAACTAGTTGCGAAAAGATCAGAAAGAAAGGCATACTTTATAGGATTTGCAATTAGTATAAACAATAAATTCAATTAGTCAAAAATTGCAAGAATCAAAATAAAGTGTCAAAACCCAAACTTACCAAAATCTAAATTGTAGTCTTCAAACATCTTGATCATAACACCAAAAGCCAAATTGGAGTTCCAATCAAATAACTCAATAAATATAATTAGTCAACATTTTTGTTTTCATCAAACAAAAATGGATTCGGTGTTTCTACGGTCAAAAGTTTACTTGTGATTCTATTTAGAATGGAAACAACACTCGATGTTTCAAATCATAAGAACATGGCATCCTCAGTGAAGATCGAGAAAATTTTCTCACATGAGTCAAAATTTTTCTCAATGACTATCAAAAATAACTTTTGAACCCGTGTATTACACGGAATTTGTCAAATAACTAAAATTAGGGTATTTAATCATACGTAATTTAGGAATTTTCTTTTGAATTTATAGATGAATTTTAATATTATCACACACTTAAAATGTTACATATTTAAAATTTTCATTTTCCTAAGATTAAATAATGTTTTAAGATGACATGGAATCAAATAATGGTGGTTACCTAAACATATTAAAGATGTTTTATATGATCAATACGAATGTAAGTTAAATAATGTTTTAAAAATTGTAATATTATTAATATTATATTTAATAAGCGAAACTTGAAGTATACACATAATAAAAATTCCATTATAAATATTTAAAGATGTTTTATATGATCAATACGAGTATAAGTTAAATAATGTTTTAGAAATTGTAATATTATAAATATTATATTTAATAAGCGAAACTTGAAGTATACACATAATAAAAATTCCATTATAAACATATGTCACTAACTATTATACGATGATAGTTCGTAAATCATTATTTAATTAATTTAATTCACTGTTTGATTTTAAACTTATTATAGATATTCAATAGTTTTTATGTTTTTTATAAAAAATCATTGTCAAAGTTACTAGATCTAATAGTAAAATTAGATGTAATGGATTAGTAAAAGTTAGTGTGATTAAAATTGCATTAAATACATTTTTTTAATATGAGTTATAACTAATGAGTCATACCAATTAATCCATGATTCATGGATAACATGAATTAAGGAGAGTAAGATTAGAAAATTAGAGGGAAGTTAAAATTATGATCGAATATGGTTATGAGTTATGACACATTATCCTCATTATTTTTGTTTACTAGTATAAATAGATAGGTTGCTCATGATTTTTACACTATAACAGTATTATTTTGCCGAACATATATTATATAAAACAAGTTAAATGAATCGTAATACTCTCCTAACATTAATTTTCTTTGAAGCAAAGCTGTTGATAAATTATTCATAATCAATACTATCATCTTAATTTAAATCGGCTAATGATTGTCGTGTTTGGGCGTTACAGTATTCAAGACCCATCTTCCGTCTGATCTTGATTGAACAATCGATCGTTGTAAATGTAATTATGATTGAACGAGTGTTGGCGGTTCGGTTTGTATGACCCACCTTGTTAATTAATCTTGGATTTTAATTTTTGGTTTAATTTGTTGGGCTAAAAAATTCCTGAAGTCTAAATACTTATACTTGTGTTTTGGGTTTCCTTACATAGCATGGCCATGATAGCAACATAGCCCAGTCCGATTGGATACGAGGGCCCAAAACCTATTAACTTAGAAACCCTCAAACCCATGATATAAAATAACCCCTAAAAAACTTATAAATAAAAATAGAAAATATATATAATTAGAACTCAACTTTTTAGACGAGTCTGGTATGAAACTCATAAATTCGTAATTCGTAACTTACTAAAAAACCATAATCCAAACATAAAACGGTCACTAACTAACAAGTAACAACATAAAATCAGAATCGAATTCTGTGCAGATATGAGATTTTGTCCTTTCAGTATTATTTGAATGTTGGACCCCTAAGTAACTACATAAATACCTAGCTTACATGTTATTTATTAACATTATAGTCTATTGATACTTCACACACAAATAAATATATGCATAGTTAAATGTTCATACTTTGGTAAAGACAAGATAAACCATAAAAGCAGGATGAACGGTATTTCCACGAAAGAACAACTTTATGTTCCAATATATATTCTAAAAGTCACTAGTGTTCCGAATATGATGATAAATGATTAGTCTGAGTAATAATATACTTTTTAGTATTATGAGTTTGAAATTTTGAATATGCATTTTAACACTTCAAATGGTTCGTTTAAACACTAAATACGCATATGAAATTCATGAGCGTTATGCCCCATAATGTAGTTAAACACCGGTATGTGAGTGTAATTTGTAAAATTGTTCGTATTGATTGTGTTTGGGGTTTTACAAATAGACAATATATATTTAGAATAAGTTGACCTCAAGCTAATACTTAATTCAATTGTGATATAATAAATGGAAAGACCATCGGATTATTTACGATGTCTTTACTTTTTTTAGGTTTTCGTATGCCTAACATGATCACATCTTCACCATGTATTTTTGAATCGTAAGTTTTTTAGGCTCAAAAGCAAAGAAGACGGATCTACATGTTACATTTATTGCTTAAATGTTAGTATTGTGTACTTTTACAACACACAATTCGTCAATTCAAGTATACAACAATACATAGTTCATTAATTAATGGAATTAAATAATTTGAATACAAGATTTATATGATTTAATAATTTGGCTAAAACCATAATTTGTCCTATGATTCCTGTGAATCTATCAATTGAATATGAAATGTTGTTCCGTACGTTAAGCAGCATAGTAGAAGAGACCGAGTCAACCCCTAGTGAAAATTCCCACGTGTTGACACCAAGTAAACTTATAAAAAACTAATATTTTAATCTTGGTATTTTCACTAAGTGCACTTAAAAATATAATGAATCCTAGCTTGTTAGAAAATAAAATAAATAATAACAAATTCAAGGAACAACAATTATCATCATTTTCTTTATTGAAAGATACCACAACTCATTCACAGCAATTCAAGACCGTCAACATCAACAATCATGGGTTTCACCTTTTATTTTTTACTCACTAAATAAACATAGAGGTTGGATCAAATACAAATAAAATTAACGTGTTAAACGTTAGAATTAAATAGAGTAATTATAAATACAAGTAGAGTAATTATGTAATTACATCATAAAATAATCTAATTATGTAATTATGTAATTACATCATACAAGTAGAGTAATTATGTAATTATCATAGAGTAATTACATAATTACTCTACTTGTATTTATAATTACTCTACTTGATTCTCACGTTTAACATGTTAATTTCATTTGTACGTTAACTTTCCCCATAAATGTATACCAACTTCTTTTGTCACTTATATATATCGTAAGTACTAATACCAAAGTCCTTCAAGTTTAATGTTACAATTGATGGTTTGAAACTTAGAATTAGTCATATAAATCAAACCGACTGTTTAATTCTTTATTATTCTTTCTTTACATATATGTGCACTCTTATAACAAACCGCTATATCATTTAAAACTTTTAATACAAATTAATGATTTAAGGAAAAAGAATCGCCTTATACTACCGATCATGCATCGAAACTAAACTTACGGTTAAGCCCACTCAGTAGAATCAAATTTGTTTATACAATTATACAAACATCGCTTATTAAAAAAAGAATGGTGGTAGTGTGAACAGTAATAATAAAATGATCAACTTGTTAAATTGGTACCATGTAAGTCATTGACCTAGAATTTTACACACTTCTCAAAACTCAATGCAAGATCACCCAATGCCTTTATAAATATAAACAAACCACTTTCAATTCAAGTGAAATTAAGTCAAAGAAACAAGAGATTTCTATTGAATCTACACTATTTTAGTTTGAAGAATTGTAGGAGTTTGATTATAGTTTTGACGTTTATGATGCTATTGGTCATCGCTAGTGCCGCACACAGTGTGGCCGTTTGCAAGAGAGAAAGGAGACTTGTTGTAAACATGTGCACAAGTGTGTTGTATAGCCGGTTTCCATCAGTCTCTTGTTGTCAACGAATTCGAGTTACCCATATTAAGTGCATATGCTCAATCGTCACCCCTAAGTTAGCTGCTCTTATTAATGTTAATCATGCTATTAAACTTATTGAAGGTTGTGGTCGCAGAGTCCCCCGTCACTTCAAATGTGGAAATTAAATCTTCTTATCTATTTCTAGTTACAAACTTGCAATGCATATATATGTGACAAACATGCATTTTGAGTCATGCTATTTGATTTTGAATTTTATAGGTCTTACTATACCGTAGCGTTGATGAAGATAATCGGAGGGTTACTCGAAGCCGTGATGAAATGCCAACATGTATGCATTGGGGAGTATGTTTAAAGTAAGTTTTGATTGTCTTAAAGAGACACTATTTGGCAAAACTTCATTTAGGTTTACTTTTAAAAGCTTTTAATATGTTATTTAATTTTTTTGACAATTGATTAAGACTATAAGAGCATGATGATTTGTTACTTGTAATGTTTGTAATGCGTATGAAGAATTATTTGTGTAATGCTCAATAAACGATATAATATGATATAACACCTATGAAAGAAAAATTTAATAGTATATTATTTTAGTCATTTATGCGGCTGTCAATGGATTCTATGATTCAATGCCCACTAGACATATTTTCTCAATATGAGAATGCCTTTCTTGAAAAATGAACTTAACCAATTCACAAGTATGGATAAATGGAATTAAATCAGGTAACTCGATTTTAAATACGTGTGGATTAGGTTTATAATATTTTATAGACGGACAAAATTATGGGTTGTATTTGGGTTGAAAACCCGCAACCCATTAACTCACGGATATGATAGGATAGATACCCATAGTTTTTACTATCAAATAGATTAATGTGCATGGTAGTAAATCTTTATTAAGAAAATTAAGAAAAATATTTATCAGACCAGAAGTAATATTTTTTTACATCCACGGGATGTTGAAATTCTGGACATATGTAGTAAGGTAAAGTCGAATTATATGAAATAAAGTAGGGGTGTGCGTGGTACGGTTCGATGCGGTTTTTGACTAATACCGAACCAAAAACCAAACTTTCGGTTTATGATTTTTTTAAAACCATTCGGTTTCGGTTTTTTCGGTTTTTGGTTTTCGGTTTTTGGGTTCGGTTCGGTTTTGAAAGCGGTTTTTTCGGTTTTGCTAGTCGAGCCAAAACTTTTTGGGCAAAAAAACACTTGACCCAAGATATTGAAATCGAGCATGTCATTTTATTTTCTTTAAACTAATGATTAATAGAAAATTGAATATTTAGACCTAAAATATTAAAAGGATAATAAAAGACATATTTGAAATTAAAATTCAATATCAAAACCGAAAATACCTATTATTGGTTTTTAATCATACTTGCAAACCAAATATATTGGTATTAACAATATGTTAAAATTAAACAAATATTTATCGGTAGATTTTGTTTTAATGATTATGGTTAAAATGTTATGCTTATTTCGGTTCGGTTTTTTCGGTTCTTAACAAAATACAAAACCGAACCAAAACCAATATTTCGGTTTTTGCTAAAGTTCAAACCGAACCACCGGTTTCAATTTCGGTTTGGTTTTTTCGGTTCGGTTTTTTTGGTTTTATTGGTTTCGGTTCGGTTTTTTTCGGTTTTGTGCACACCCCTAAAATAAAGTCATTGGAAGTTGACCTCGTTGGAAGTTGACCTTTAAATAGTATGTTTATTGGTTAGTGTTAAGACTTATGAGCCTAAGTCAAACTTTAGGACCAAGTCAGAAAAACTGTGTCAAAATTTTATTTTTCATGACTTCTTTGTAACTGATACACAAGTTTGTCTATGAGATTTCGATGCCCCAACTGACTACTAAAAAACGGTCCTCATGTACAAATTTTCCCCCAATGATCGATGATGATTGTGATAAACATATACAAAAACAAAGTTAAACGAAACGAGATTGTTCAAACTTCTTAGTTATTTGTCAAACACATACGGGTTTAAAAGAAAGATATTGGTATTGGACTAAACACATACATGCTAGAAGAATCGAAGGATATCGTTGGTCAAAATAAAATGGATATTGGACTATCACTATTAGATCCTCTTACTCTCTTAGTTTGTTATTGACTTATTGTTGGGTTCAAAAAACATAAAAAATGATTGGCTTAAAATTATAATAGTGTATAATTTTATTGTTAATTGTTTTTAAATTTTAATATATATAAACCTTTTTTTGAAACATATACCGACCGTTTCACCCGTATTATTTTCATTTTAGATTTTGAAATATATGGGTGATTTAACGTATAATAATTGCTAAACGTACATTATACGTTCAAGGTTATAAAAAATAAAAACATTCAAGTCAAATCCCAAACCTTAAAACATTCAAGGTTAAAATATGATATTTTTCAAGGTTAAAACCTAAAACGTCCAAGCTTCAAACAAAATGCTTTCAAGGTTAAAAACCCATTATGCTCGTATCAAAAATTGATTCGACTGAAGATCCAAATATGTTTGTTTGGGTGAATTGATGATAATTGGACCAATTTCAATATTAATTGATCAATTGGCTTCAACAATTTCAATTCATCAACTGACTAAAATACTCAAACCTGAGAACAACGATCAGAGAGTAATCGATGGTCGTGACGGAAGAGGACGATGCTCACGACGGTAGACGTTGGTCGAGACAGTGGACGGTGGACATTGACGGGACGGTAGAGGCGGTGGACGAGGAACAGAGCACGTAGTTGTGATTTTAGAGATAGCGTGTTTTAGAAGAGTTTAAAAGAGTCGCATACGTAATGTATGATAAGGAGTTACTGTATTGGATCATTTCCTTGAAACGTATACTCATTTATATGTATTATATTTATCGATTATCTTTAGTATGCTCAAAAACTTAATACAAACTGATGCTTAAAACAAACAAACTATTCAAACCGTTAACATTCGTCGGTCCAAACCATTAACCCGTCAACTCAACCAGTTTGATTTGACGTTAACGAAACTGTAGTTAATAGTTAACAATTTGACGTAAAACATATGTTAGAACTGTCCGAACCGAATAATGAACTATCCAAATTCAAAACCAAATTATTTAGTTACACATCGTTTATTAAAAATTGTAGTGGAAGTGTGAACGGTAGTATACTAAAGGATCATTTGTTCAAAGTGGTACCTTGTAAGTGGTAAGTCATTGACCACAAAAATTCTCCCACTACTCCAAAGTCCAACACCATATCACCCAACTCCTCTATAAATATAAATTGCTTTCATTTAAAATGAAATTAAGCCAGCGAAACAATAATCTTATATAAGAATTTACACTTTTTAGGATGAAGAGGTGTTGTAGTTTGGTTATAGTTTTGATCTTTTTGATGTTTTCTGTTATGGCTAGTTCGGCACCCAGTGCGACCCAATGCGAGAAAGAGAGGACACTAGCCATAAATGCGTGCAAGAGTGTGTTGTATGGTTGGCTTCCATCCCTTCTTGTTGTCAACGAATTCGAGTTAGCCATATTAAGTGCATATGTTCCGTTGTCACCCCTAAATTGGCTGCTCTTGTGAATGTTAATCGCTTCGTTAAATTTATTGAAGGGTGTGGACGCAGAGTCCCTCATCACTTCAAATGTGGAAGTAAATATTTGCCTATTTCTAGCGTCCCCCCCCCCCCCCCCCCCCCCGGCCCCCACATACACATAAGAAAACTTTAAAAAGATACGATAAAACAACTTTCAAACCATTAAGCATATATATACTTCATATGAGATGCATATATTTGAATATACACACACATACATTTAGAATCTTTAACCCCATAATAAGAACATATATACGAAGTTGTATTGATGTTTAATTTTGGATTTTGTAGGCCTAACGCTCCCATACTAATGTTTCATTTACGTTATTACTGCTATTGTTGGAATAATTGGATCGATTATTATTAATTTAGTGGTAACTTACAACGACTCTTCCAATATTATTAAGAACGAAAACTATACCATATACAATAACCCACACCTCTATTTATACTAAACAAAAGTTATTTCATACTCCCACTTTAATTCCTACTAAAACAAATAATAAAATAAACTTTTATCTCTAAATCTAACAAAGTAACAATTATTTGGTAACAATAAATTGTTTGATGTAAACTCTAATCTCACTCCTGCTTCTCCTTCTCTCTTGTTCATATTTGACATTGTTCATGAGTTAAACCAAGATTATCTATCAGTTACGTGGTATTGTGTTTAAACAAGCTGTATGAGGACCCTAAAATAGTAGTGAATGATATAATATGAAATTGAGATGAACTAAAACTCTTAATATTGTATTTAGAATTAATATATTAAACAATTTATATAGTTATAGCGAATATGAAATGAAATATGTATTGCACAGTCGTGCACTGATGCACGGTTCAAACATGCATAAGAGCATTCTTGGTAGGTCCTTCATCTCTATCTCTATCTCTATCTCTATAATTACACTAAAAATCACTACATTTTTCGCTCGTATTCAATTAAATAATATTTTTCTATACCTTTATCATACATGTTTTTTCTTTTATATATCGCAACCAATTCAACAAATATTAAAAAAAATAAATGAGAGACAAACAATGTGTCCACCATATTTACAAAAAAAAATACATTTCTCTGTCCACTCTATTATAATTATACTCGCAACCACTCATAACTCCACTATATAATTTGGCTTGTTGGATTGATAGATCAATCTTAAGTAAGTATACAAGATTGGTGGTTGAATTTCGTTATCATGACAGCATGATGGGTGCTTTGGAGATTCAAGAACGATAAGATGTTCACTTTTTTCTTAGGGCACTCCAGCAGGAATTCTAAAACTATAATAGGTTTCATTGATTTGTTAAAAATCCCGTTAATGGTGGTGTAATGTTGCCCCCCCCCCCAGTTTCCTAGTGTTTGGGGCTTTATAAAATTTTAGTCGTTTCAAAAAGAAATAAGTACTTATTGTGTCCGTGTGGTGAACGGACGGATGAACTTTGCAATCTTGGTTTGGAAAATAGCCCACTTGCACCCCTAACGTTTACAAAGGTCTTCACTTTCCACCCAGTCGTCAGTTATCTGATTAAATGAACGTTCAAAAACATGTGAAATGTCATTCTTTCCTAGGGACGCAACACAATTTGCTAAATTGCATCCATGAGGTAAATATGACATTTCACATGTTTTTTAACGTTCATTTAACCAGACAACTGGACACAAAGTGAACGCTTTAGGAGGAGGAGGAGAACAAAGTCGTCTTAAGTCAATGTGGCATATTATTAGGTGATACCACAAATTTCAAACTTTACTGGCCAACCTCATTGACGATAACTCGAAGACTACCGTTGAGTTGTACTATTTAGTTATTATAAACGTTGAGTTGTACTATTTAGTTATTATAAAGCTAAGAGACAATTGTAAGGTCTTATAATTCGTTAAAAGTAATATAGACTTACATATTAAGGGTGTTAACCTTTTTTTCTAAATGGTGTTTTATTTCCAAAAAAGTGTATGGTTCTCCTCTATTGCTAGCTACCCACTACCCATGAGACCCCTCTATAAAACACAATAGCCACCAACAAAATAATATATACTAGAGAGTAAAGAGATGGGTGCTTACGCTACCAACATAATGGTGGTCATGGTGGTGGTGTTAGCCGTGTCATGGTCGAGCCCGGCTAGTGCAAGGTTAAGTGTTGCCGAGTGCCATGAAGAGAAACGGCTAGCAGTGAATGCCTGCAAGTCGATCTTGCATGGGGGGCTACCGAGCCCGCAGTGTTGCCAGCGTGCGAGGGTTAGCCACACGGAGTGCATATGTCCGGGTGTCACTCCCGAGATAGTTGCGATCATTGGAGATATTAATCGAGCCATTAGGCTAGTCGAAAGATGCGGTAGAAGAGTTCCCCATCATTTCAAGTGTGGAAGTAAGTGTTACAAGCTAATATGTATTTTAGTATAATTTTTAAGTTATTACTATACTGAGATTGCAATCATTTATATCGAAACAGAAAGCATGCGGACAACAAGCAGCACCATCAGTCCATTTTAAATTTGAATTTACGCATGTTATTTTGTAGGCATCATTACTCCGTGAAAAGTTGACCGTTGACCATATGTACTCGATTGGCTTTGGTAATGCGTTGGAAATAAAGGAGTGAGTATGGCTACAGTTTAAGTCAAACTAAAACTACTTATGTAATGTTATGTAGTTATGTTTTTGCAAAAGCTTCTACTAAATAAACCGCCTGCTTTAATATTATTTTTAGGAGAAATCTGCATTTTGTCTCCCTGGTTTATAGTCACATTCGATGGGTTTACCCCTGATAAAGAATTTGCGAAGTTTGGGCCCCTGTGTTTCTCCGGCGGGTTCCTCTGACTCCTACCGTCAATTGACCCGTCGTTGACCCGTTAAAAAAAGGAAATTACTTTATTACCCCTGATTCGTTTATAACAACTAGAGCTACAGTCTTTCCCTGATTCGTTACCATCTCCGGCGATTCTCTCAACCTGTAATTGAACGGCATTATCCGGCGACCCGATTGACGGATGTCTCAATCCAAGTCAAGTCAATTCTCCTCGGGTTCACCTTCCAAGCCTTGTCGTGTAGATGAGCTTTGTGTGAGATGTTCATGTGGTGCCGCGACATGTTACTGGATATCCAGGACCGATGCAAACCCGGGGCGTCGATTCTTGTGCTGTGTAAGCTTTAATTACTCATGAATTAGGGTTCTAGTCTGTTAATCGATGATGATTTGGTCTATTGTGTTGCTTAGGTCAATTTTAGGGTTGTTTGTTTGTTAATCTGTTAATCGATGACGATGATTTGATAATCTGTGAATTGTGAATCGAATTAGGGTTGTTTGTTTGTTGATATATTTAGTCCGTTACAGAAGGGGAGTTGTGGATGGCTAAAATGGGCTGATGATCCCACATGCCCTAGTTGTGAAAAGGTAATTCAAGCAATGGTGAAGATGATGAACAAGAAAGATGATTTTGAAAGAATGAAAACCAAAGAAGTAACAAGCTTGAAGATGTTGCTAGCAATTAGTTGGTTTTTGTTCTTTGTTTATGTTTGGGTTTATTGATTAGTTGTTAACATTGTATTTTTAGTATTGGATAATGTAATCTTTGTTGTTGTTATAGTAGTTTTTGTTAAATGTTCAGAGTTTCTTGTTTCATATATTTACTTTAAATTTGTGTTCCACATTATCAGTCATGTTGCAGCCATGATGAAACTGAGAATGTTAAGTTAGGGAAGGATGATGAGAATGTTGAGTTAGGGAAGGATGATCAAGTTAGGGAAGGATGATCAGAATGTTCAGTTTGACCAAGACAAAAGTCAAATGGAAGACAAGGAATATCAATTGGGTGAAGATGAGTTGGTGGCTTATTTAGTGCATGAAGATGACTTATTTAGAACAAGTGAAGAACATGAAATGGATCCTGGTGATGATTATGACCCCGAGGTTGTGAAGGCAGCTTTCAAGTACACTAGTGAGCCGGAAGAAGATTACTATCATGATCCGTATGAAGACGATCCAGTGTGGGACTCTGACTGGTCAAACGATGATTGTCATTGGAAGTAACATTGTAGTTGGCTTCTAGTATTGTTTGCATTTGAATTGTACGTTAATTTGACATGATTAAATCTATTGTAATGTTTGCATTATTTGCCTACATGCTACTAGTTTTAAAAGCATTAACCAAAATACAGTCAAACATAGCATACAAACTATCATGTCCCAAATCAAACACACACGCTACAAGTCTTAGATTATTTCAAACACAAACCATGACATGGTACCAGAAAGTTCAAAACAAAAGTTTTAAATAGTCTCAAACACACACCATCAATCTAACTCAAACACAACTTTATGGATGACATCATTATCGTTGAATTGGTGCCCTGCAAGTTCTGATGTTGTGTCCGTAACCTCCACATCTTATACAACTTTTTTCATGCCCCAACCTGGTAAGTCTTCCTCATGCAGAAAACACTTCCTGAACCTCTTCAATCTTCCTCTTCCTGTTCTTGCTAGCTGCCAATTTCTTCTTCTCACCTAGTGCCTTCTTCCTGCTCTTCTTCGGTCTGCCAATCTGGGTATGATGTTTAGGAGGAGTTAGTATTGTTGGGCAATTTGATGGTGTCCACATATCAGGGCCTGGTATGGGCCTGATTTGATGACTATACACCTTCTTCCAAGTGTCTAACCAGTAAGCTTCATCAGCCCACTTCTCCAATGGACCGACATACATGTTGTTTTCTATCATGTTATATAGGGCTGCCACAGCATGTTTGCATGGCATACCTGTCAAGTCCCATCTCCTACACGTGCAAGTTCTATCCCCCACATTCACCACACATTGGCTTCTCAGACTTTTAACCTATGAACATATTTGCATATTAACAAAAGATTGATTGTAATATCATAGTCAATTTGCTTTCATACCTGGTAAGTCACATCATCAACCATCATAACCGACAATTTGCTTGCTTCTGTTTGGATTTCATCCCATGCTTTTGTTGCTTGCGGTGTTAATGGGCCCCTTGCAGTGGCTTGCATCTTCTTCACAGTCACAATCCTCATGGTCATATACTCTCTAATATACTCCAAGCATGTAATGATCGGCTTGTCTCTTGCTCCAACAAGTTGCTTGTTGAAAGATTCACAGAGGTTGTTCAGCAACATATCACTTTTTGCCCTTCCTGAAAAATGTGATCTTGACCATCTTGCTGCCTGGATCTTACTAAGCCAGAGAAACATATCAAGATTTGTTTTCTTAATCTCCTCCATTGCCATGTTGAAGTAGGGGACAGAAGTGGCCGATGCTGCCCTATAAAACAAGCCTTTATACAAATCTCCCCTCCAGGTTTGCCTCAAGTTCTCATGGATGTGTCTACAACAAAACCGATGCTCTGCCCTAGGGAAAACACTCTCAACTGCTTGAATAAGTCCCTACAACAGTCAAATCACCATAATTAGTGTACATGAGTTAGCCTATTACAAATATATCCTACGTGTACATACTTTTTGTCGATCACTTATGAAAGTAAAATTGGCATCATGAGGCAAGTCAAGATCATCTCCAAGGAGATCTAAGAACCATTTCCATGAGTCTGTGCATTCGGCTTCCACTATTGCAAAGGCAACTGGATACAAGCAATTGTTACCGTCCGTCCCGGCAACAGTCAAAATCTGTCCGGGGTATTTCCCTTTCATAAAACAACCATCCAACCCAAGAAGTTCTCTACCAAGCAATTTAAATCCGTTAACCAAAGCAGCATAACACACATATATCCTTCTAAATTGCCTTGTTTTAAGGTTAGGGTTAGCACATGGTTCAACATCTAATTTAATGGTACTACCTGGGTTTGCTTTAAGAAGCTCATCAATATAGGATCTGAGGTGGGTGATTGTTTGGTGTGGTCACCATCCTTCCTTTGCAAGGCTATTGTCTTTGCTCTTCTCATCTTGGATTCAGAAAGTTGTACTTGATGCATCTGCTGGAATTTGGCCTTCAATTCTTTGGCAGATAAGTTGGGGGTGGTTTGTAGCTCAACCTCAATCTCTTTGGCAATAGTAGACATCGTGTACAAACCAATTGTTCTACTTCTTAGACAGTCGTGTTTTCTGGGAATGGCCTTCACACACCAATTATCCTCAACAGTTTGTCTAGAGATGTGCATGTCCAAGGGCAAGTGGGTTTCATTTCCCTTATTTTTACCTTCAACTTTTCCTGACTTGACACATTTGACCCCTCACCAGCAACCAAATTAGGATTGGTCCCCAAACAAATCACCCTAAACCTTAAAGAATCATTCTTCTTGATATACAAATCTCTTCTAGCATGAATAGCATAACTCTTAATCATTTCATTCAATGTTTCCTTTAATGGTATTAACTGACCAACATAAAATGGACACTCATCATCATTATTCCTTTCCTTACCCTTGAACTTTCTTAGCACACTATTCAAGACACTCAAGCGCTCATCATCAGAGCTCTCATAGGTATCCATACAAGGATTTAAACCATCATCATCACTAATATGATCAGCTACTGCTTCTACCACATCAAAATCTACAATAGCTTTATACAACCTCATGTCAACTTCTACATCCTCCAAGGGTGTTTGAAAGGCAGCCGTATACTCAGGATCACTTTCATGTGATCGATCACTATCATAACTGTCATCATCTTCCTCACTAGAACTATTTTCAGCTCTCTCTTCATCAACACTTTCAGCACTCTCTTCATCAACACTTACACCACCCACTTCATGGACACTTTCACCACTCACTTCATGGACACTTTGACCACTCACTTCATGAACACTTTCAAAACCAAAACCATGTACAAATCCAGATTCATACACCACAATTTCAGTACCACTAGTCCTGCCATGTTCTACAAAAATCTCAACAATGTGAGTACCTATACCATCACTACCTCTAATCATATCACAAACATCTTGAAAATGATAATCTTCAACTAACGGCTTTAAACCCAAGTCCAAACTAATACACGGATGTTTGTAATGAAAACAACAAGTTGTACCACAACCATATTGTAACTTACAAAGTATTCCAAGCAACATACTTTTACAAAATTCAGAAACTTGAACTTCATCAACGTAAGTGATATTCCCCCCTTCGTATCTTCGCTGCCCCTCAGTAGCGAAAGACCCTCCATGGAAAAGTTTTATGGTGAACGCATTTGAATAATTTTCACCTATAACAACAGTACATTCAACCCGTTAACAACAGACAAGTAAATAAAACGAAAATTTTGAACACACAGTAACACCATACCATATAGATCGTACGGGTCACAATACTCACTGTCCGGCCTAATAGAATACGAGGTCGACATTGCGATGTGTGCAGTTGACGTTTGATTTTAACGGTGATCGGAAAAATTAGGGGTTCAATGTTCGAACGGTTGGTTTGTATTTGGGTGTTTGGGGAAAAAACCCTAAATTGGGGGTTTTATTGAATCAGGGATGTGTAAATAGGGAATAGAATATATTACCCTTCGATATTAACGGTCAACGACGGGTCAACTGACGGTAGGAGTCAGAGGAACCCGTCGGAGAAACACAGGGGCCCAAACTTCGCAAATTCTTTATCAGGGGTAAACCCATCGAATGTGACCATAAACCAGGGAGACAAAATGCAGATTTCTCTATTTTTAGTGGCGAACAAACATACTCGCCGTTACTCCTATAATCTACTATAGCTAGACTTTGTAGGATTTGAACCCTCCACTTCAACAATAGAGTAGAGACACTTTACTACCACACCATGTAACACTGAAAGCCTACAAAATTGGATCAAAAGCATTAAAGAAAAACCATTCTGCAATTTAACAAATGTTTCAAAGATGATAGGGAACACATTAAAAATAAAATACTATCTGATCACATAACTTAAAGTTCAAAACAAGAAAATTAATACCTAATTTTAACAAATTCGGTTTATTTTAAGAAAAATATACCTAAATAAAACTTTTGAATTGCTTGATTACCATAAGAGACGTTAGTCATAATCTTTAAAATACTAGACATAGATTGACAATAAACACTTCATGAGAATCGACATGTAGAGGTAGAGCTGAAATAAACTGAACTGAACAAAGACCATGTTTGTATTCACACATTTACACAAACTAGCATAAGTTCGCATTTGGAAGATGCCTAGACATCCTCTCCAGTGATTACGCATACGCACTTGGACAATTACCAAGTGTCTTTTAGACCTGTGTGAGAGTAGTATATGTGATTGGCTACGTTTGTACCATCTTGTTTAAACAAAATTATTCTTCCATATTACTGTTAACTTATTTTACCACTTTAACACATTCAGAAGACAAAACTTAGTTTGTGAACGGAACCGATTAGCATGAACCACAAAATACTTAAGCCCAACCAAACACATCATTCGACCACCTTTTCTAACCACCATATGTGCACTAACTAAACAACATTAAGCAGACAGCTAGCGCAAAACTAATTTTTAAAGGCACTTAATAAAAACAAAGAGAACTTATAAACCTAAAGATGAACTAAGTCTTTCGTTTGCACCACAAGGCGCTCAACAAACCATGAAGCTAATTGTTGACTAGAACATAATACATATAATCAAAACTCATTTCAAGGATGAAAACCACTTGACGATGATAAAGATGTCAAACCATGACAAAGCTAGCTTAACATATGATAGTCTACTACAAAAAATTCATTTAGGCGTTCAAAGCATAACAATGTTGACGCTAGCTTCTATAAAAAGAAAACAACACCCAATATTCATTAAAGTTTACGAAACTGATAAAAGTAAAAAAGATGAAAATTATGAACCCTCATTTAAGCACCAATAACTTCAGTTGGTTCAGCAGGCACCTCATCAGCAGGCCTTTCCATCTTCACACCAGCATCCTCAGAGTAATCTCCATGAACCTAAACATTCAAAGCATATACAAATACAATTAATATGTCAACTCAACTAGCCAAAGTAATGATAATCAAAGGTAAATAACAAAATGTTGTGAATAAAAATGAGAGTTTTACCTCCATCAACTTCCCAATGTCAAACTTGGGTGCCTTCAAAATCTTAACTTTGCGAATGAAAACGTTCTGCAACGGGTAGATGCTGGATGTTGCCTTCTCAATATCTCTACCAATTGACTCAGGAATGAACTTAAGAACCAACTCCTTAAGGTCACAGGTTTGAGCTTGGGCCACCATGATTTCCCTCATCTTCCTTCGAATCTATAACAATATCAAACATAATATTAGACACAAAAAAGCTTTCATCATTTCACCATTGTTGTTAAATACTAATAATTATTAATTATAAACATGACAAAGACTTCATACCTGCTTGATTTGGCTAGACTGTGCATAGCAGGTCCTCTTAACCTGATTAGCACGCTTCTTGGTGAAACCAATGCAAAACATTCTCAAAGTGTAGTTATCGGTGGTCTTAACATCAACATGTGCTTCGATCAATGACTGCCATTTCTTCACGAGTGATCTTAGCTTATCAGTGGTGAAATCCATACCCTACAAACAACAAACAAAAATAAAAAATTCAACATTATAAAATGGTTCATTATGCAAAATGAAAGAAAACATAATGTATAACATCGCTTGATTGTTCCGTACCCAAAAATTGGTCAAAACATTCTTTCCTTGAACATCTTCAGCTCTCAAACGGATCTTTCTGTAGGAGTGATCTTCATCGTTCTGGAGGTCAGCCAACGAGACCTCAAAAACACGATGCTTCAATCCCTCAGAAGCAATCTGAAATAAAAAAGAAAAGGCATTTAACAAAGAAGTTCTAATCATAAAGACTATGAATCATGTAACATATTGGCATCCCGAATAAGAGTTCAGTATAAATACAGCAAAGGTGTAAACGAGCCGAGTCGAGCCCCAAGTCCCAACACATCTAGGCTCTAACTCGACTCGTGAGTAGTTTTTCAAGCTCGAGCTCAGATCCTAGATAGTTCTTCAAGCTCAAGCTCAGCTCGTCTCAAAATTTTATTTTTAAAACTCGAGCTCAACATGAAGGTAGTTTTCCAGACTCAAACTGGGCTTGTTTCAAGCTCTATTTCTAAATCTCAAACTTGACTCATGAGTAGTCTTTCAAGCTCGACTTCTATATCCCAAGCTCAGTTAATGAGTAGTTTTTCAAGCCCAAACTCTATTTTTAAAGCTCAAGCTCTATTTCTAAAACTCAAACTCTTGTTTATCATTTATTAGTTACTTTACTTACAATTACACCTAACTTTTGTATATAGCTTTAATAATAATTATAACTTTTATACACAACATTTATTTATTTTATCATAACTTTATTAAAAAAAATTACATTGTATAATCAACATTTATATATTAAACAAAAACTAAATTAATAATAGGCTCTTTTAAACTCAACCTCAGCTTGTTTCAAGCTCTATTTCTAAAACTCAAGTTCGACTCATGGATAATTTTCCAAGCTCAAACTCCGCTTGTTTCAAACTCTATTTCTAGAGCTCGAACTTGGCTCGTGGGTTGTCTATCAAGCTCGATTTTTATACCTCAAGCGCGGCTCAAGCTCAACTTGTGAGTGATTTTTCAAGCTCAAACTCGACTTGAGTCAACTTGTTTATTTTTTATTTATTAATTTATTAAACTACTGATAATTACAATTATTTTTTGTATAATTATTTTAATTACAATTTTTATCCATTAATATTCTTTATTTATAATACCTTAATACAAAACAATTACATTTTAGGAATCAATATATATATTAAATAACTTAATTTAAAACAATTACATTTTTAGAAATCAATATATATATTACAAAAACTCGATTAATAATAGACTCTTTTAAGCTTGCAAGCCAACTCAGGCTCAGTAATTGAAGCTAAACACGAGCTAGTTTACACTCGGCTCAGCTTAATTACAAGACTACAGCTAGCAATACATCAAATCTAGCTCACAAAACAATCAAACAAGCATAAAAAACGAATAATTATACTAAAAAAATCATACCTTGGTACCCTGAGTACGAGTCACAAGTGTTTTACCAACATTTCTGGTATTAAAGAGTGACGGAGCCTTAACATCATACCAATCCTTCTTCGAAAACGGATCCGCTCTGTTATTATAATTATTCACATTATTATTGTTATTAAATCACAAACTCCATTAACAAATAACAATAATAATAAACTTACGCTTTCTTCTTTCCTCCTTTCTTTCCCTTGGATATCCTCTTGTTCTTCCTGTTTAATTACAAAAATTAATAGATTTAATAATTGAAACTTCAAATGTATGTATATATGTATGTATGTGTATATAGGTAATGGATAGATGTAGTACCCGACGGCCATGATTGCAGGTGAATTGAGGCTGCCGGCTGCGGTGTAGAACAGAACAAACAAACCCTAGCTTTTGATTGATCTGTAAAGAAAGAAAACCCTAGTGACGATATAAGGTGTTATATATCTATATGTTTATTATTAAGTGGTGTTTGTATCTTACAAAGGCCCATGTTGTTGTTCTTGTAATTGGAATAGTCCAGCTTCAAAGGCCCAATGGCCCATGTTCTTCTTGTAATTTGAAATGAGATTTGTTTCAACAATCCAACAAAGGAGTAAACGAGCCAAGCCGATTGCGAGCTACTTAAGGTTGGCTCCTGAAAAAGATTGATAGATTTAATCTTAAATGAGCTTGAGCCTAAAAGTAAACTCGTTTAATAAATAAGCCCGAACTTCACTTATCAAACTCGAGCTAGTTTGCGAGTCTAAACGAGTTTGCCATTTAATATGTATATATACATATGTAATTGTTAATTAATATTTTTTAATGTTTTGAAAAAATAACTAAATAATACATATATATATAGATCCATATATATATATATATATATATATATATGGTTAATGTAAAAAACAATAGTTTTGTGAAAAACATAAGAATAGATGTACACCCTTGGATCAAGAATCTAGTGGTTGAGATTGGTAGTTTTTAAAAGTTGTATAGTTTTTTATTTACATGTTATAGTGTCCAGTTTAGGTGGTGTACTTTATTTTAAAGTATTATCACACTTCTCACAAACAATTTTTTTTAGTTGAACACTTATATATATATATATATATATATATAATATAAACGAAAACATTAAAATCCTACGTGTCGCGATATGGTCGCTCCCCCTTTTTTGGAGTCACCAGATTTGCTTGATTTTTAAATCGAGACTTCTCATGCATTTGACCCGAAATCACGGGCATGGGTCTTATCAAACCCATATATTTTTAAACGGGTTATAACATCTCATTAAAATTAAAAACTAATCTCACCAAATATTTGATACAAAAATCCTATAAAGTAGGAATATACTAAAAATTAATATATAACTTATTTAAAAAAAGATATATATTATTTATAATTAAAAAACCAATTTTTATAGTAAAAAAATAAACGGGTCTTGAATCTCATCAAACTCATATAGCTTTTAAACCGTTTATAATATCTCATTTATTTGTGAAACAATTTAATATCAAACCATAAGTATATTATTAACTTTCATATAATAAAAAAAATAAAAATTCAAAAAGTAGATAAATATTATAAACAAATAATATAAACAACCCCGAAATATATATATATATATATATATATATATATATATATATATTCTATAATCTATAAAACTTCATTCCAATCCCCGATGTTTAAAGTGATGTTATCTTTTTGAAAAAAAAACAGTTTCTACCCTCGAGTTTGGCTCGTTTTAACTTACAAAAGCTCGAGATTTGCTCATTTGGTAAGGGACTTTTTATAGGTTTGCGCTTGTATTACTATTTTAGTTTTTGGGTTTTAGAAGGGAAATAAAAAATCCCTAGGATTTCGGCCCATTTGGGCTTTGCCTAATGGCTTTTGTATTGCTACCTACATAAACAATGTTCTATAACCATTATAGGGTTAGCAAATTTTTGGTGAGGAAAACTTATGTACCTAACGATTTACTAGTAGTGCAATCATGTGTATTAAAGTGAATTACTTTGTTTTATTTCATCGATACTTATATACTTATTGCTTATCTTACTTCTTGAATCACCATGTTAACGATTCAAAATGTTTAACGTGTGTTTGTTGATATCATATTGTTAGATTCGTTCTTTGGGACTTAAACGTTCGAGTTCTTTTATTACAAAACTTAGCTTGTGATTCGTTTTTTTAATGAATATGTTAGTTGTTGCCATTGAAGAGGGAGAAAATGTGATTACATAATTGTTTTATGTATCACATTTAAAACTTTAAAACTATGTAAAATACAAAATATTATTCTGTTTTTACGATTCTCAACAAATTTGAATTTTGGGTTATAACTTTTAGATCCCTAGTGTAGTTTATACTGATTAGTGTTTTAGATTTTGGGTTATGTCGAAGTCCGAATCCCACTTTTGTCAAAGGCCCATGTTCTTCTTTTAAACAATCCAACTTACTTCTGCTTCTGCTCTTCAAGTTTTTGATCCATAGTAAGGATGAAGAGTATAGACCCCAAACTCTTCTAAATGTCATCTAAGCGTCAACTATGCGGCACATCATCAGATTTATCTCAAACCCTCAAACTCTTCAAATTACACTGTACGAACCAAAACCTCCCAAACTCTCCACGATGGATGGATTTATTGATTTTCAGGTAGTTACCGGTTTGATTTAGAATTTTTGTCTAGACCAATAATTCAAACCGTGAACACCATGACATGTTGTTCAAATCGTTCAAATAAAGTGATAAATTTCTCATTAAACTCAAAAAGTGGCAGACAAACGAGCAACAAGCTGTGCCGCTACCCCTTTTGAAAGCCAGTTTGATATGGATTCCATATAAACGAGACAACTGTCTTAAGTAAACCAGGAAAAATATTGGTCGATGCCTATTACTAGGTGATCGGTTTTTAAGATCCAGCTTGAGGGTTTCTTCTAAAACTTGTCATTCCAACCACATTTATAAATAACTAATAACTTGTCAATTCCACCATTTATAAAGTTGGCATACAGAAAAATACATTCAAACAACACATGAATTTGAAAGTGATTGCTAGTATATCACAAATTATATATTTTTTTAAAATCAAATCTTATATTTATCATTTCACCTATGCTTTTGTATGAATGCCATCAATTTTGAGAAAAATCGGCGTGCTCCTTTCTGAGTTCTTGCATTAAATCTCTTCATTATCGCATTCGCCTTCTTTGATGCTGAATCACTGTTGTTCTTCTTCTTCCTTTTCACCTTTCTCTTAGCATGCGACATAGCAAAACACTTGAATATGTTGTTCATACCAACGGGACTAGATTGTTTCTTTAGCTTTTGTTTATTTTGAGCATCGTGTACCTAACCGATTACATAGTGACCTGATTAGTAAAAGGGTCACGCTGATAGCACCTAAATATATAAACGATATCATACCTTGATTTTATTATCAATTTCACAAAAACTTGCGTTGTAATTGTAAAATAACAGAGAAATTCCTCTAATTATAAAACTTTTACTACAAACAACATCATAGATGTATTAAACTACCTTTGGAAGTGTATTTTGGTGTTGTATATAGTGTGGCTGCTTTGGGTAGAGTTAAGTGAAGATTTTAATATATTATGGTGTGTGATAAAAGTATATATAACTAAGTGTTTTAGTCTAATACCTGTAAGATATATACAATAATAATATGGGATGTGAATTTAAGCAAGGAGGAATTATCTAACCAGTTTATCCTTCATATGAAAAATATATTGTAATTTTTCTAAAAGTAAGACTAAATTATTAGTATAGTTTATTTTGACATAACTTTTTTGTATATAAATCATATATATTCCATCAAATATGCTTTCATGCTCTTCAAATAGGAATATGAAATTCAGTTCATAGGCAGCAAAAGTACCAAGTTGGTTGTTATGTTTATGTTAATTAAATATAAAAATTCGCTAGAAGAGTGATAAAAATAGTTCTAAATTTAGAGTTAGTAAAATAACAAACATGACCCGAATTGTTAAAAGTATTTTAAGAGTCTAGATTTGATTCACTTGGGTAAAAACACTAGCTGAGTTGGATGTGTTCTTGTTATTTTATAATTTTCAAACAAATTGACAAACGTACGACTCGTGAAAAACATATTTGATACATGAATTACCTGAGTTAGGGTTTCTTGGTCATTGGTAGTTGAAGGTACCAAAGGCTTAGTACGTCGGGGAGGTGTGGATGCTTTTGATTTTGAAGACCCTCGAAGACGTTGCGAGTAGCTAAGTAATTCGGCTCTTCTGTTTCCTTTGTTGTTCTTTGACTGGTGGACGTGGAGATGGTGGTGGTGGTGATGATGATGATGTTTAATATTATCGTTGCTTCTTGTTGTTAGGCTTTTTTTTCTTGGTTTCTCCTCATAAACGGCAACCAAAACAACTTTTTCTTTGCAGCATGTCATCTACGATAATCCACAATGAAACCCGAAATTGATAGAGAAACACATATTATATATAAAGAAGAAAAAGGGGGGGGGGGGGGGTTACTTACCATTTTAAGGAGAAGCAATCAAGATAGACGAACATAGAAAACTTTGATACGAACTATGCCCACTTAACTTATGTGACATATATAAGCATATATAGATTATCAGTATTTGGTAGCTCTTGACATAGGCATCATTTTGTATCAACCTTTTTGGCTTTTTTCCATTCTTATTGATCCTATTTTAATTTAAAGATATAAGACAAGTTACTTTAAAACTAGAATTGATAGAAACTTTATATAGAGTATATTATAATTTTAATATAATGAAAGCTATGAAAATACAATATTGTTCATTACAATGATGCTGGCCAAGTGGTCAATATGGCATAAATTCTTTGGGTAGATCGTTAACCGAAGTACGTGCTTATACTCATGTAATTCCAAATGCTAACATATGATTTTCTTTTACCATATATATTTATTATTATGTTCTAAGAAGTTACCATATAATATTCTTTTTGATTTGACACGTAACATTGAATAAAAATGTCTATACATAGCGGGTTTAAATACTTGCAGGTGTGAGGTAAGATGTAATTTTATGTTAGAAAAAAGGGGATCAGTGGGTGGATCATGGATGTTGTTGTGGCTATTGATGACGATGTAGTGAACGGATTACGGATGAGTGAAGATCGGTGGGTGGCTGCGTGATTAGTCCAAGACTAGGAAGGAATAATGGTGGGTGGCTGTCGGATAATCCATTAAGAAAACAAGGCACGGCGGTGGGAGTGGTTGTGGTTATTTCAAGAAGAAGAGGAATCAGGTTAGGTTGTACATTATGCTTTATCCGTTTAACATCTTGCATCTATATAAAAAGACCAAATTACCCTTCCATTTAACATTATAACTCAATGGAGGTGATGAGGTAGATATTATTGCAACGAAAATAAAACCGTCTACTTTAAAAAAAACAAATTTTAAACTTTTGAAGCGAAATAAGTCAATAACAAATTTAAACAAACCACAAGAATGAAAAACAAAGTAGTTTTAAGTTAGAACATTTATGATTTTATAACATGCATTTACTTATTTGAAGATACTTTGACCGGATGCCTATTCATACAACACCATTTGTCGCCAGTAGATTAAACCCTACAAAACTTAGTTTGAAAAATATTAACCGGCCACCAAATTTGAAAAGATAAACAATTACAAAACTTATGAATCAGGCAAGTTTGTCTTGTGCGCATTATATTAATACAATAATTAAAATCGTGGTGCAAACATGGTCCACATTGTCACACGTGTTCTTGTGAAAGTAAATATATACATAGTTTGAACAATTGAAAATTCCATGCAAGATTTGCGTACATTAGTACTTTTTTAATCAAAGTTGTTAGAATTCATTTTTAATCATATAAAAATACTGCTGTTGAATATTGTGTTAGTAAGCAGTTGAAAATTTTTACTCAACCCCCTTTTCAGTTATTGTCTATGCATAAGAATTAATATTAGAAAATGTAGTTTTCATTTATAATAATTTTAGTTACAAATAGGCTCCCAAGTCCCAAATTTACAGTCTAATTTAAATTAGTTTGATTTCGGTACCATCTAGTGCACCGGTTACTCGTTTTTCTTTCATGTTATGTACCCGAGTCTAGTTTAATGAGAGAAGCATAGAGAATTGAAAGAGAGGGAAAAGTCTTGTTCCCGATTCGTATTCACTTAAATTATGAAAATAATTATAATATATATCATAAGTAATTTTGTATAAAAATTTATATATTTATGTAACTTTAATTCGGACAAAACAAACACCTGATTCGGATATTCAACACCCCATGTCAAATTATAAACACCTATACTCATAACCATCTCCTTTCCTGTTAGAAAATACTCTACATTTTATTTATCATGATCAATTTGACACATAATAAACGTAGCTAGAGTTGTTAAGTGTTAACAAATAACAACTAACTTTAATCAAGCTGCTCGAGTGGCTCAAGCTAGTTAGAATTGAACTTATCTCGAGTTCTAGCATAAAAAGAACTCGAGACCGTATAACATGGATCGTTTTTTTGTTATCGGTTACTTGTGAGTATTATTTTCTTAAAACGCGTTTTTAACCTTTTCTCATGTCTTTCTTTTGTGATGTTGATGGATATTGAATGAAGTAAATAAGTAGAACCACCACATCACAGCTTATGATTTTGCTGCCTCATAAATTTTTAAGATCGGTTGAGTAGTACATCTCACCATCAAAATTTATAGCACCAAATCATGATATGTTTCTTTCCTATGCATTATAAGATTGTACCTTCTGCTCCAATGTACAACCCATCAACATGATATGTCACGGATACCTGCAGTTGTACACCATTGCCAAATCTGCATACCAATAGTACGTCATATCATATGGGTCGTATGCAGCTAGAAAAGTTTTATACTACCAGTATGATCGTATGCAGCTAGAAAAGTTTTATACAACCAGTATGATGCGTCAGTATACCACCATGGCCCGTTTAATAATATCACATAACCTCATATGACCAGTATGTTGTGTCAATGATGAATGGATAGTTGTCGGTGTGTATAGACTGTCTTTCTTAAAAGTAGTTTTAACCGGTTAAAACATCCGACTAGACTCATGCTCCCACCCTAGATTAACCGATACAACCCTTGAAACAAATTCAACCATTAATTCGCTATGATCTTGCAATGATCAAAATTCAAAATATATAACATGACATAAAACAACACTGAATCATCAAACCACAACCTACAACAAAGATGATCTACAACAACCATAAAAGACTCAAACTTTATAGCTTATTTGATTGCCTCCACACGCTATTCTTTTTTCTCGTCTTGCCATGTTGCTTGCCACTGCTTGTCATAAAACGTCGTCTCATCAATCAATTTCTTTAACGTTTCAATATCCTCGTTCTTACGGATCAAAAGAACACCAGCTACTGCTACAAACAGAAGTGTCTTGCAGAAAAAATTTCCCATTTGGTCAACTAGACCGATCCCGGTCAAACTATCCACAAAGTAAGCCATGAAGAACCCCACCATTGCAGCCCGACCTGCAAAATAGCGGTTTAACACCAATTCATCTATGAAATGGTATGCAAATCACATCATTAGGGGTTCCAATTTCAACTTTCCCCAAAATTTCAAGATTTATGTAGCTTTTATTTTATTTTAATTTGACTAAAATAGGGGTGTTCAAAAATTACGTGACTCGCTCGAAAAAAACTCGTATATAAACGAGCCTAGCCCAGGCCAGAGTTGGCTCGGCTCATGGCTTGCTCGAAAACCGGCTTGTGGGCTTGTTCGCTGGCTCGTTTAAATGAAACCCCAAATTTTAATATACGTATCAACTATAATAAAATAATAATAACATATAAAAATATGATATTTAAACACAAATAATACATATAAAATGCCTCTCAATCTTTAAAAAACTTAAAAGAAGACAAAGTTAATAAATATAATTTATAAAATATCTTGTTTACAATTTTTGTATTTTATATATTAATATTTGGTAAAGAAGAAAAAATAACGAGCCCGGCTCGAGCTCGAATTTTCAGCTCTTTAAAATAAACGAGCCGAGCCAGAGCCAGTTCGTGTAAAACCAAAAGATGAGCTAACCGTTGAGTCGTTCGACTTCTGGAAGATGAAACCGTTTAATCCAAGCCCACCATGGAACAATGGAGGTGTCAAAAACTACAGGGAAGTCATTGTTGGAAGATTCTGGATTGTCTTCAAGCCATTTCCTCCTTTTAACCTCTGGAAAGTAGTACCAAAAATATTATACAATCTTCAAACATAAGTTAAAGAATTTTCATCTTCATTTACATAAAGCAGTAAAAAGAAAGTCGAAAAGGAACAAGATTTGGCAGTTTACGTGCTTCGAGTCATTAAACCTTATGCCGAAGGCTTTGAATTTAGGGATGAGATCGGTACTGCCAAAAAATACCGATACTGAATTCGAACAAAACTGGGTACCAAATAGTCAATTACCATACCAAATGTATTGGTTAGGTATCCTGATCTCCATTGATCGTATCAGATTCATTTGTAACCAACGGTAATCAAGAAACAAAAAATCGTATCAAATTCATTCGTAATCAATCGGCCATAATTCCAAAACCAAAACTCACAAAATGTCCCAAAAATCGTATCAGAAAAACAAGAAAGAAAGGTACGGATACCGGTACCTAATACGAGGTACTGGTACCTAATACCCAAGAAAAACTCCGCATTTTGCAATCGGTACCAAGTGCCGAAAAATTACCCATACTGACACCGACACCAAAATTACCAAATACTAAATTTGAGAAAAGGGGGTACGGAATACAGTCCCGTATGTATCGGTTCGGTACCGGTACTTATGATACCTGATAAGCTAATAGCAATTCAAGGTTTTGTTCATTAATTGAATTCATTTTTATGTGTTACAATTTCATGAAAATGCATTGAATTAGACTTCTCAAACAAACCCTATTTATACTCAAATTATGTCTAAATCCCAAATTCCAAACACTTGAACATACCATCATATATTAAAAATTAAAAAAAAATCTAAATTTTCATTTGGGCATTTTATCAAACACCTGGTGTGCACAATCTTACCAGCATCAATTACAGCATCCCAGTCAGTAGCTCCACCTTTCTGAAACTGGTTCAAGTCCCAAGTACCCGAAACCCATTTCGGATCTTCAAATTTCACACCCAATTCCGCCACGTCATCCGCCACCGGAGCTCCGTTTCCACCCTCATCGGAATCTTTCTTCTCTTCCACAGCAATGGCAGCTCCAGACCCATTTTCAGTGGCTTTAACCGACACAAGATTGAGTCTTTGAGGCTTAAGAATGATAAATGGGTTAATTGGGAAGTGGGTTTTGGAGGATGAAGAGAAAGATTGAAGATTTGTTGGTGTTGAAGAGATAAAAGCCATTGATGACGTCATTGTTTTACAGTTTGTTGAGGTTAGAGCATGGAGATAAGTTGAGGCTGAGAATCGGTTGGAATGTTAATAAAGATATTGGGAGTTTATTTATTAGTTTGGAATGTTTGGTGAGAGTAAATTAATGGTAACAAGAAGTCAAGAACAAGTGGTGGGGTTAAGACCATGTACGATTATAAATCTCTATTTCGAGACATTATGCGTCATGTGGCGTCCAGTCAGAGTTATATTTTTTTACAAAAACAAGTTATAGTCATAACTCTCCATCCCTGAGCGTTATGCGTCACGTGACGCCCTGTCACTTTTATTTTTTTTGTTTTTTCTTTATTTTTAGTGCTTCACCTATTATTATTATTAGTAATCTATTATTATTATTATTTTTACAATAAAAAAAACAACAACCTCCTTCTCCATCTCTATCTCCAGGCATATCCTTCTCCATCTCTAACTCACCGACCACCTCCACCTTAACAGTAAACCACCACCACCGATCATAAACCACCACCACCACCGATCTGTAACTCCTTCTCCGATATGTACCTCCAATCCACTAACCCCTCCTCCACATAAACTCACCATCACCACCATCCATCTGTCTAACCTTCACATCTAAAAGGTAATTTAATATTTGTTTTTTTTTTAATTTCCGTGCCTTCCTCCGCGTTGCCTACAAAACGTCACAAAAAAAAACCCCAAAACGCTGGGGGGGGCGGTGTACCCCCCGCGTTATATGATAAAACGCCCGTGGCAACGTGCCACTACGGACGGTCTAAGAAAAAGAGTTCCAACTTCCAAGTACTTTCAAGAGTATATAGATGGTGGAATAAGATTGTGTGGATTTTACCAGAGTGTTCTTTCTTGTTGGGTTCAGTGACAACGGTGTTTTTGCTAGGTAGGTCATGTTGAAGACAAGACTAGAGAAACTTATAAGCATGTGATTTGAATCGACATGTTTTTATTCTCTTTGCTTTTGATGCCCTCGGTTCCTTGTCGTCGAAGCCGCTACGACTCTGAAAAGAGTTCAGCAGGTCTTGCACAGTAACTCATCGACGCCAAAGAACTATAACTTTGTTTTTAGTATGATCAGTTTTGTATTTTTGCCATCTAAAAAGGAGTTGCGACGCAACTTGTTGACCGCTTACCTGTTTTTCTATTAAATTAGATCATTTATTATATTTTTTAAGTGGGTTGTTCAATTATTAAATATCTAGCAAAGTTATAACTACGGTATACAAGTTTCGATTAACCGTGTTTAATATTTATGATAAATAATACGGGGATATTGGTTATACCACTATTACCTTTCGATTTGTTACTCACAACTTCCAACTTTCATCCTATTTGTTTTTTGGCACTCCCAAACTTAACGAACCTAACTCCGTTAGTTTTTTTTGCTGAACGTGACATTTTTTTGTGATGGTCACACAACCCAACTTCGTTTTTGAAATGTTTAGAGTATTAAAAACCAATATCCCTAAATAATATCATCTACGATATTTGTGATGGTCACACAACCCAACTTCGTATTTGGAACATTTTTCAACATGTTACGTCAAGATAGTTCTATCGTGCCATTTTGACTCTAATGTGTCAAAAAATCCAATCGATTGTGCCAGAATGAAGACCATTATGCCAAAAGAAACCTATCATGTCGTGGTTGATTGGTAATTTTTGAAAAGTCAAAGGCTATATTGTTAATTTTTTTTTGTTCAACGTGAATATTTTCAATATTTTACCTAGTTTTTTTTTATCATGTGATATTAGTTTTTTATTGAGAGAAATATAAACGTTGATAGGTGAACCTTTGAAAATTCGTAATCTAGTGGCTTTGGGCCTCAAGAGAGGTTAGAGTGGACCGGGCCGAAAGAAAGCCCAACCCAGTGGGAAGGAGAACCCAATCAACTTTTTAATACTCCTATAATTTTATATATTAAAAAGTAAACTTACCATTGTTATTATTTAAATGTGTTGGGTATTTTGATGCATAGTGTACAAATATTAGATATGTCTATTTAATATTTCCTTCTTTACTTTATCCGACTTTACCACATTACTACCAACACAACCATCTCTTCTGCACCATCACAATCACCTTCCATCCACTTATATGTTTACCATCGCCACCTAGAAACATAAAATTAAATGTCACTCTCTTTTATTTTCGTTTCTTCGCTACACACCTACACTTACCAGAATGTGTCACCTTTTGTCTTTACGGTATTAATAAAAACTATAAATGTAAATGTGTCACGTTAATTTTCATGGATCTATACTATGTACTTTTCTAAATTAGAATCGAGCCGCCACAACGAACCGAACAAGTGTAGATATTCTTTTTGGGTAGAACAGTCCCGTCGCGAAGTAGTGTCCAAAATACTAGTTTCTCTTTAAAATGCGGATACAAAAACAAAACAGTTTCCCTTGCAAAATTTTCATAGGCCCCCAACAAGCCTAGCCCAGAGGGAGGGCAACGGACCGAGACCCACTCTTCTGAGAGAATTTAAAAAATAATGTATATATAATATATAAATTGTCTTAAAACAAAATGCCATGCTTCAGTCTTTCAACTCCCGCAAGTAATGATATTTATTTATTTTTATAGAAAAACTATTTCATTTGTGTTTTCTATGTAACCAGTATTTTCGTTTGTTTTCTACACTTATTTTCGTTTTTTTATAGAAAAACTATTTCAAAAGCCCAAATGTTATTTTTTCTTTCAAACCCAATTGTAACCAGTATACCAAGAATGGACCTTAATTTCCTTCACTTCTATGTTCATTTCTGTATATACACTTGGTAAGTATTTATCTATAACAAGCTTATTGTTAGAGCTTTTAATGAAAGTATGACTTCAGTGCGAATGAATTAACATTTGATGATGTTATTGACAACTCGCAAGTGCTACAGAGAACTTTTTAAGCGAGAAGTATCATATTACAGACCTAGTTTTGCTTATTTAGATAATCTTCTTGCGATCCTACTGAATAAAATTTATTGGTCCACCACTTATAACGGATAATATCATGGTTGTGATAGGTGGGGACGTACGTTATAGGAATCAGTTTCATCCGAACAACTTGTGCGTGTACTGAGAGTTATCATTTGGTGAAAGAGGGTCACATGGACAACAAAATAGGGATGAGAATTTTTTTCTCGGATACCTGTACCCGTATATGTACCCACACATGTCTTTTGGGTACGGGTACGGGTACCCAAGTTTACTGATTATAGGTACGTGTACTTTAGAGTACAGATACGGGTATAAGTAGGGGTATTGTAGGTACTGATACACATTTTGAATATGTTATGGTTTTTATTAGATTTCCAACACTCATGACTTAAATTTTAAACAGGTTTTTCAAAACCTATTATATATTAGTTGAATCAATTAATTCTAGATCTATATGTGTATATTCATATACTGGCTTTAGAGCCCGTGTAACACACGTGATGATCCAAATAATTAAGTTACAAATAAAGCAATACATAATGTATATAAAAAATGTATTACATCTGTGCTTGTATCATTATACATAAATTGGTTTTATTTATATCACAAAATGATTTTTTAAAAATGAACTTATTAAAAAAATTAATTATTGAAAGAAATTTGTTTATTTATGTATAATTGAAAGAAATTTGGTTGAACTAACTTCGGAGAATACTTCTCATATAATAATAGTTTTGAGTTATACCATAAAAAAAAGATTTTGATAAGTTTGAGGGGCTTCTCGACTTTGCCAATTGACAAAAAAATCATGTTAACACGTTCATTTTGTGAACATTTTGTTTCACTTGAGCATAGTTTTATACGACATGCTTCACATACAGTATTATGGTCACTATTAAAGAAAAAGTCAATGCTAACACAAATGATTCTGATTTGATAAAAGTTTGTAGTATTGATAGGCTTGAAGGTGGCATGTCAGAATTTGTTGTCACTTTTTCTTAAATTTTAATAATCATGAGAAAAATACTCAATGTGCAAAATCCAAAATCTTTTGATTATTTACAAAAATGTCCAATCACATTTAAAATTCTAACATTCATTTGTTTTGCATTTTCAAGTCAAAACTTTGAACCCATAACAAGTTTAATGATAAATCTAATTGTATTCTCAAATTCTTAAAAATATTCAGATTACACCCTTTTTACGCGTAACAAATTTGAGCCAAATGTAGTTAATTTGTACCAAACAATCTATTTATCAACTTTTAACTCGTAACAATAAGTTTAAGTTCCACAAAAAACCTGAAGCAATCCTTGATAAAAAAAACTTAACAAACTAAATGTCACACCCCACTTTAGGGCCTAGGCGTGTGACCACAAGTTGGTACCTGTTTGTAAATAAATCAGAGTTGCGGGTTTTATTTCAGCGAAAGTCTTTAATAAAATATTATTACTTTGAAAACTTATTAAAAAGTCGGGTTTAAATACCCGTCCATCGTTTACAATACATTTCTTTAGAAAACATAATTCTTTATAATATTTTGAAAAAAAATATCTGAGCTATCAGATAGCATCTAATGACTATAACGTCAATCTTCTATTTCTTCTTGCTTGTATGTTCTAACCTTTCTTGTTTCCCTGTAACATGGGTGGGAGAAATACGTCAGCACAAAGCTGGTGAATAACGCTGACTCTAAAATCTCTTTTCAATAAATTTGTGAAACCAACAATAATACCTCTATGACTACTCATTAGGCACCCAACTAAATTGGGTTCAAATTACCCTAAGTACCTTGTACAATTAATTATATACACAATATCATTTCTCTGAACAGTCCCATAGACCTTCAGAGGCATGTTGATGACATGCATGGCCTCGGGGAAATGCTGAGTCACCATGTATGAATGGATCCAGACACATGTATACTCTTAATTAGAGTGTCCGTTTCTTATTATTGTACACAAAGTTTTTAAGGATTCGTAAATCCTATGCAAACATTCTGACTCAATATAAAAGGTTTGGGGCGTATTTACATTTTCTGTTTAAAATCAGTTTCTGATAATGATTCCTGTTTTCTGATTCTTCTTCTTGTTTTGTTACCTCGGACCTATAGTACGAGAATAACATTTGTAAAAATAACTAGATCATCGATCTAGCTTTAGACCTTTAGTCTATTTTGGTATAACTTCAACCTTGATAAAATCATTTGTTTATAGAACATTTGGACCTTTAGTCCTCTTCTTTATTTTACCTATTATATGCTGCGTTTCTTTTTCAGAAAGAAACGTCTATACTGAGTTTCTTCTTCAAGAAGAAACATTATTTAACTATACTCTTTGAATATTATATTTCTTAATATTAAAGAAACATTATTTTAACTATAACCTTTACTTAAGAAAAGTTATATTATTCTTAATCGAAATCAAGGTTCGGGCTATACCCTCGACTATGGTCTAAGCCATTTATAATAATATAATAATAACTTAGGCAGAACCCCTTACCTCGCACGGGTATTCGGAGTTAGATTTCCTAAGTTTACACGGCAACACTTCTACTCTATATGCACGTTTCTTCGAGGCATTCTTGATCCACCTTCCTTGGCACGCAAATCGAGGCAATGTGTAGTCGTTGCCGGGTCGTGTACGTACTTCGCGGCGGAACGTCAAGTTACTCTTGAGTGGCATGAACTTCGAGGAAAACACCGGGTATTGGCACGGATTATTAGATAATATTTGTCGAGTCGGTGGCACGCAAAACGATGTTCTGCACGCATACCGAGGTAGAGAGAGTGAAATTCTAGTGAGAGAGTGGCTGTGGTTTTGTGAGAAAAGAGCCGATGGCCCTCCCTTTTATAGCCAAAATTTGGTCCCATCGCGGTACGCGATGGGCCCCTTTTTCAACACTATCGCGTACCGCGACGGGTACCTTTCTGAGATCAAGCCACGTGTCACCACGTGGCCTAACACGTCTGCCACGTGGTCTGACATGATCTGCCACGTGTCATGCCCTGCTGCCATGTGTCACCAGAGTGTGACACGTGTCTCTGCGTCATCACGGCCCATCGCGGTACGCGATGGCCGTCTTCTTAGACTCATCGCGTAGCGCGATGGGTCCCTGGATAATATTTTTCACTTTTAGTCCCCCGTCTTTGATAGCTTGTGCGCCATCAAAGCGCCACATTGCGCCCAACGCCCTTCGCCATCGCCATCGTCCTCGCCCGAGCCCGTGCGCGTGCGCGTCGGGTGTTACGCACCCTCCGCTAGGACCACTTAGTGCATGATATTCATAAAAGAATATTACTATGGAAAATCTCTTCCATATAAAGAGCTTCCATTTCTTTATCACTTTCCATGTGGGATGGATTCCATCTTCCTTATTTATACCTTAGTTGAATGCTTCCACTTTCTTACATCTTCCAATGTGGGATAGAATTTCTTTCATGTAAGTAAACTTAACATAGGAAATATTTTTATTTCCTTATTTTTCTTATATTTCCTTATTTAATATTTTCTTATTACTTATCTTTAGATTATTTTTGACACCTCAACTTTCCTAAGTTGTCAAATTTGGATTGAAATTTTGGGGATGTTATACTAAATATGATAAATTTTATTATATTTGAAAGTGATTGATATATATTATCTTTACAATTTAACACATTTATGTATAGTTTACTAAATTAAGCGAAAAAATAAATAGATAGATTTAAATCATATATTTATAAATTATAAATTTTATATGATAATGTACAAAAAAAACAAAAGATAAATGGAATTATTTTTAAAAATGGATAAACTTTAAACATATATTTATAATTTAATGATTAGAAAAATTACTTCGTAAATTGAAAACATATTACAGCTTTTTTATTTACAATCTTCAACAATTTATAGTATGATATGTTAATGATAACATTTAAAATTAAATTTTTTTCAATATTTAACAAACACGGATTGTTATTGATTTTTAGATTTTACTAAGTATGCCGTGAAATATATTATAACAATGCATAGTAGTATAATATATAAATATTTATTTTTAATAAAAGTGTATAGATATAATATATACAGAGTTTAAAGAAAAATGAATAATTTAATCATCTTATATATATAATATCAATGGTGTGTAAAAGAGAAGTTAATAATTATTAATCTATGGTACATATAGATTAAGAAGGAAAATAATTCTGAGGATTAACCACATACCTATATGTGTCTACAATTACTTTATTTTATTAGAATAAGCAGATGTTTTATTTAGTTGTGGGCATTGACGAGCTAACATGTATAATTGAATGTCTGCCACGCATAGATCAACTTATTTCTTTATGTTAAAATTACGATTATGTTTTCATTTGATATAACTTTTGTTGTGCTTACTCAACGGAGAGAGCATTTTTATTTTTTTGGAATGGGATATTAGAAACCAATTCACCAAAGCAATTAGCAACATGTGCATGTCGGTGAGTAGGGTTGTTCATGAGCCGAGCCGAATCGAGCAAAGACTTGCCTGTTGCTTGGCTCATTTACAACCGAACTGAACAGCTGAAATTCGAACTGAGCAAAAACCAAAACGAGCCAAAATTGAATCGAGCATTTTTCGATCGAACATCGAGCGATTTCGAGCATTATTTATTATTTTTTCACTTTAAAATTTTCAATAAGAAACAAGTTTGAAGGTTGTAAATTATATATTTTATAAATAAATTAGTCGTTTTTAGACAAACGTGTAATAGATTGAAAATTTTTATTAAAGTAAGTTTGAAGTGAGATAAAATGATCATGTAAACAAACTTCTAGTATTTTAAAAACTTGAACGAACAAATAATGCTATAAAATTAACGGAATATGAAAATTTTAAAAGGGTTAAAAACATTGTAAGCTTATATTTATGTGTTTTGTCTATATATTTATATATTTGTTCATATATAATTATATATAAAATAATTTAAAAATAATCAAGTCGAACCGAACCGAGCAGACCTTTGCTCGTTGCTTGGCTCGTTACCGAACCAAGCAGAGCGGCTCGTTACAATCAAGCGAGAAAATGAATGAGCATTTTCTGAGCAATTTTCGAGCGAGTTCGAGCATCGAACGATTTGAACGCTATTGGTGAGACGGGAAAATCAAAGCTATGGAAGCCACGTTATGGACTAGGAAATTAAAGTGGTGGTATTGGGCTGAATATACTCATATACCTGGTTATGGGCCCACTCATTAGACGTCATAAACAAGAGAGTAAACTGACAAAGATAATAAAAAAAAATGGGTTTCTTTATAGGGTTGAGTTATCATACAATAATCATTAACGTAATAAAACGTATGCGAACTACGCTTAAGGTAAAAACAACACTTAAGGCAAAAACAAAACGCTCAAAGTCAAAAAAACAAAAACGATCAATGCCAAAATACAAAAACGCTCAAGAAATCCATAAACACTCAAAACGGGTTTCGTGAAGAAAAGTAAAATAAAAATGATCGATTAACGATCCAAATCTGTTGTTTTCGGTGAACCGATGATTAATTGGATATATATTGACGATTTTAAGATCTTGTGATGTGATTTCATTGATCAATTTCATGAAATAAGTATTTTTGTACGTTAATATACGTTAAGAATTATTGTATTCTATCTTTTATACTCCCTTCGTCCCATTATAAGTGTCTCAGTTTGATTTTTCAAGTCTTTCTTGTTTAACTTTGACCGACAATATTTTTGTTTGTGTTATATAATACTTGATGTAAAATATATGAATGGATTGGGTTTTAAATGTATTTTACATTTATATAATTTTCATCAAGTATTATATGAAACAGACAAAAATACTTAAGGTCAAAGTTATAAAAGAAAGATTTGAAAAGTCAAACTATGACACTTATAATGGGACGGAGAGAGTATATGTTTATATGTCCAGCAGGAATGTTGTCGCAATGGGCATTAAGTTCGGGTTTTATGATTGGAGCTCATCCATATGGCATTTATGAACTTTGGGCCTTACTAATAGATTGTCTTGATTGGGTTGTAAAATGATACTCAGATAAATGGGCTTGGAAAGCGAAACTGGGCCATATACTTACACCGTCATAACTCGTTATTTGTGCGGATTTTTAACTAGTAACAATACATTATTGATTATACATATACCTCCATCATTAACATATCAATATATTAAGATTTAAAATTTATAAACCATTAACACATACGATTTGTAAAGAATTACACGAACTAGGTTAAAATGTTAAAACTGATTCCTACATATGAAACCCACTTACCAACATAATCTGGATTGTAAAGATTCCACTTAGACAGTGATTTTATTCACTCACTCAGCAATTTTTTTTAGTTTTTTACCCATAGCCTTTTGTATCACACATGATCAACAAACAGGCTAAACTTGATTCCCAAATTCTTAAAATCATTAGCGCCCCCCCCCCCCCCGGCGCGTTACACCAACTTACAACCAATTAATTTCTTTGCGTTCAGGTTAATTTCTTTGTATTTTTTATAAATCTGCAAATTCTATTATGTTTGTTGTTTATATCTTACTTGATCCAAGAATGAGAAAAAAAAACAATGACATTTAAAGTAATCACTCTTGCATATTAATATTGGAAGGCTCATACAAAACAAAATCTTGATCTCGGATGGATCTGTTTACTACTTTAATTGTACACATTAACACAGACAACAAAAGTTATATGAAATTGTTGGAACAAATCTAGGTAAATGACTCTCTACCCTATTGCTGCACATGCTTCATCCTTCAACAACGGAATCAACTTCCACGGTGGATTACCAAACACAATAAATTCTTGACCTTGTCTTCCTCCTAACTTCGCCATTACATCCGCACACCAGTTCTTATTTCGTTTCGCGTGAACCATGTAACACTTCAAAGCAGCCATGTCCTTTCTACACGACTTGATCATCCCACTTAACGGACTAGATTCATCCACACCCTTCACCGTTATCAGCAAAAGTGCGGCTTGGCAATCAGTTTCAATGACCACATTATTCAACCCCATAGCTCTAACGAGACGCAAACCCATCATTATTCCCCAAACTTCAGCCTCAAGACTCGTATCAAACCCGATGTTTCCCACGTACCCGCACACCCATCCACCGTGATCGTCCCGTATAAGCCCGCCATAACTCGACTGTCCCGGGTTACCTAGTGAACTCCCGTCGGTGTTGAGTTTGAACCAACCGGGATTAGGGGTTCCCAGTAACCATTCTTCGTAACAAATGGCATCAGTTAAAAATAAACGATGAATCGAAATAATTTGTGGGGTTAAGCAGTAGTGTAAGAGCCAGCGTAAATGGACATGAGTTTGGAGTACTCTTTGCACTAACCGACTCAAAGATAAAAATATTTTTGAAATATTTTGTAACTTTACCGTCACGTTTTTGGAAGTCAGAAGGTAAAATATATACCACTTATTTTTGTTACCGTTAAGCCGTTAACTGCTTTCAGTAAATATATATAGGATATAGCATATTTCGATTGATTACGAATATCAAATAATTAATGATCTCTAACTAATTTGCTAAAATTATAATTTAGAGGATATATAACTAAGATAACGATAATAATGCCAACCTTTTAAAATAACTTATAAAAATGATATGACCTGAAAAAAACTTAAATCATTTCATTAGATGTTATAAATTAAAATGCTTAATTAAAAAGAATATTACGAAGTATGAAAAAAATATTGAAAGAGGAGTTATTTTAAAGTGAAAACTCGTCTTAACTTTATTGATCCAACGCGTTTTATTGTACCTCCTATAAGAAAAGTTTTTGTATTCGTCACTGCTTAGCACTCGAACACTTCGGTTTAAATACTCCAAAATACCTCATTCCTCTACAAGGTAACACCCTAAGTTCATCTTGACGACCAACATTTTTAAAAAAGTTGACAGCCCAGTGTTCTCGGTGTAAAAATAATAGATCATCGTTAAGTGGGTCTTGGTTTAAATGCAACATTTTATGAATTGATGGTGTATATATATAATATATATATATATATATATATATTGGGGAGAGTTATTTTGAGAACCATGGTGAGTTTTAAGAACTTTAAGAACTCAATTTTGGACCACACATTTAATTAAATGATATGAAACATGTGGCTGAGATTAAATGTAATTAAAAATAAAGCAGGAGAGAGAATAAGTATTTTTGATAATTACACAAGTTTAAACGTTAGTTACACATGTGTAAAAAGTCGATTCGGTGTGTAAAAAAATACCGTAATTTTTTGTACATCACTTACACTTACGTATTACACATGTGTAAAAAAAATTCGGAAAAAAAAATTGTTACGTTGAGTTCTTTCGAGTTCTTAAAACTCAAAGTGGTTCTCAAAAGAAATCAATTATATATATATATATATAAACAACTAAAATTTTGAACACCTAAATATCGTACACCATAGGAATTAAACTATTGACCTCGTAATTCACACCCAAACCACACTATTGCACAAAGTGAAAATGGAGATGGTAGAATACATGGAAAATGAGGTTTTGAAAAGGAATTTGTTTTTTTTTCGTCTTGCATAATTTTCTTTTTTTGTTTGTTGAGTGTTTGAAAGCTACACATGAGAGTTAAAATTATTTCCTTTCAAATGAACAATTTATATCCAACAGATGTCTTATAGATTTTAAATTTATTTATTTATTTTCATGCCTAAACTATTTCACTTAGTCTACATGCTAGTTTGTTACTATGTGAATGTAGCATTACAATATTTCACTTTTTCTAAACAAATTAAAAGGTTCAACAATACAACTTATTCATGAAAATGTTAAAAGTTGCTTGAAGTGGTACTAATAATGACATTTTACTTGAGATAGAGGCTTCATGGAGTTATGTCACGTCTCCAAATAGTAAAATGAGTTAGAAGTCATCTGCTAAATGGTAAATATAGTTAGAAGTCATCTGCCACCTCAGTCTATTTGTAACCTGCTATCTCATATAACGGCTTCCACATGTCCTGCTACCTTACACCGTCAATGATATGGACAACCAACTGGAAAGGTACATCGTTCACAACTTGGATGATATTAAGTTATGGTTTGCCACTTGAAAATGTTGCTGAGATTTGACCCTAATATGATATTTGGTATAATAACACTTGCCTAAAATCACTTGAAATTAAGTTAGATACCTAAAACCACACTTTTTTTTTAGCAAAACCATATATTTCAGAAAAATATTGTAATGTGAGGTTGTCGATCCACAATATTATCTCTATCATTTTCATGTATACTTTACATTGTTAAACAAATATATTCCATTTTAAAATCCGCTTTTTGTTATTTCAATAGAGATGTAAAAAAAGCAAAAAAACCGGTTTCAAGTCGGTACACCGGTTCCAATATCGGATCAGTTCTACTCCCAAAACCGAACTTTGTTTTTTTCTTCTTCGTTGTTGGGCTTCATTTAAGCTTTTGGGCTCATGGATGGACCAGCCTCTCTTTGCTTTTGTGCTTCTTGATTGCTACTTTTTGGATGAATCACTGTTTCGAACTAAGTTTTACATCAGTCCACTCGTATCATTTTTCCAATCGAAAGCCCTAAAACATCGGTTTGAAACTCGAAAAAAACTTAATGACGTTAAGTGTTTTTTTAACGGAGGTCAACTGAGACAACAATAGTTGGACCGTAGGTAAAATTATTATCGGCCAATACATAAAATATGAGATTATTTATTTCCAATTTGTCAAATATAAAACAAAACCAATCCAGTATATAAAACCCGACATGAAAAATCGTTTACAAAAAATCAACAATAAAGTCTCGCACATAACTTCAGCACAAAAGTGTTATGTAACATAGAAAACACAACACAATTTTTGTATTCGTTTAATTGTCAATTTTTTATATAGCAATATGGTACTTCAATAAAAGATAAACAAGATTATGATCATTTAAATTATAATCTTGTAACATCCTAAAATTTTAAGGTTGAATAAAGAAAGTTATGTTTAGTGATTTCGCGTTATTGATTAATTAATATCGAGTAAGGAGCGGATCATGGACTTAGATTAATCGAGATGGGTTAAATGAGAATGGGCCTTAGGTCCAAGGGCTTTAAGGGATATAAATATCCCCTAAACCCTAAAACATCACTCATTTCATCTTATTCTCTAACACTCCAAAACACACCCACACCACACACACCGCCGGCGGCCGAGGGAGAGGAACGAGCGTGATCCGAGAGAGAGTGAGCGATTAGTTGTGATTAAACAAGTTAAACGAGATCCAAACAAGCACAAAAAGGTATGATTCTTGATCTTTGAAGTTTAAAGATCCAAGCTTTATAGTGTTTATACGACCGAAAACGGTTGGGGAGCGTAGTGGGTGATGTCGAACCATAACAAGGGTGTTAAAATCGCCAAAAATGCTGGATAGAAACCAAACAACGGCTGAACTGGGCAACTTCGCCTTCAAAGCGATAACTTCGCCTTCAAAGCGATAACTTCGCCTGAGGCCAAGTTCGCCTAATTGATAACTTCGCTTACGGCCAAGTTCGCCTAACTGGTAACTTCGCCTGAGGCCAATTTCGCCTAATTGATAACTTCGCTTACGGCCAAGTTCGCCTAACTGGTAACTTCGCCTGAGGCCAAGTTCGCCTAATTGATAACTTCGCTTACGGCCAAGTTCGCCTAACTGATAACTTCGCCTAAAGCTAAGTTCGCTTAAGGTTTAACTTCGCTTAAAGTCAAGTTCGATTAGGAAAGAAATTAAAAACCTAATGAAAAATGTGTTAAGACAGTTAATGGAAATAAAATTTTTCCAAACTGACCTGGCAGCTCGACCCCAGCCAGGGGCTCTGCCCCTTGGACCCTGCTAGGGGCTGCCGCCCCTAGACCCCGCTGCCAGGGGCGCTGCCCCCGGACCCCCGTTCGTTGTGGGTCATATAAAGATAGAAATGCAATATGAGAAGTGATAGTTAATTGATGCGTATACTTGTTATACAGTCAGCCGTGCACAACTGAAGAAAGGGATTACGATTAACGGTGAACGTAACCGTGTTCAGGTGAGTTTCTAGCCCCATTCCTTGTTATGTTTTCGGGGCTGTGTGCATACTCGATGTGTTGTTAATACATTTATCCTAAGTGATAAGTGTATGCCATATGTGATATATGTGATATGTATGAATGATTGCTTGATGGTACGTGAACGATCTTCGGATATTGCACGTACCGTCAGGTTGTAACGCTATGTATAAGGTAAGTATGATATGTATGCTTATGTGTATGAATGTAATAAAGTTAATAAAAGAAGGAAAAGACGGTTGTATGGTTGTATGGTTACGAAAAGGGTACCGAGCCCTAATAATACTCGAGGTATGATGTATGGTTGTATGGTAACGAAGAGGGAATCGAACCCTACTAATATTCGAGAACTAGGGACCAGACCCTTATAATATCTGTGATGTTAGGGACCAGACCCTTATAATATATGTGATGTTAGGGACCAGACCCTTATAATATCTGTGATGTTAGGGACCAGACCCTTATAATATCTGTGAGGTTATAGGGCGAAAGGCTCTTTAAAACGTAGGATTATGTATATAAAGAAAATATGAATGAAAGTATGAAAGTATGAAAGTATGAATGAAGGTATGAATGAAAGTATGAAAGTATGAATGAAAGTATGAATGAAAGAATATAAGTTTATGTGTATTGTATAGTGTATGATTAACTAGAACTCACTCAGCGTAGCTGACTTTTAGTATGCACGCAGGTGAGTAGGATGAAGCAGCTCGCTTGAGGAGACACGTGGCACTGAATAAGAGGCTGGCATCGAAAGACTCAAGACGTTTAAGTTTAATGTTTCGTTTATTTTGAAAGACAAAATGATGTTTTAAGACAAGACGTGTTTTGTTATGAAATGTTTTATGAAAGTTTTTAAATTCCGCGAATGTTTTAATTAACTCTGATATTTAGAACCGCGTTTATGAGTAAATCCAACACGAAAGTAGGGTTACCGGTGACGGGGCCTTACAAATCTCATGTAATATAAAAAGGTTATGATCATTTAAAAAATACATTTAACTTTTAAAAAATAGAAATGCCGTAGGACCTGCAAGACCCTGACTCGTGAAACCCGTTTATAGTTTAATAGGGTCGGTTCCTGGGTATAGCATGTGAAATTAATCGGGTAGGGGTTCGGGTCCAGGTCCAACAACAAGTTTGAAGGAAGACCCCCGAACTTATTTGTATTTTAAATCAGTTATACAACCTAGTTGATTTTGCTATTTTCTGTATGACTTGATTCATTTTATTAGCTTGAATTGTCTTTTTTTAAGACAATTATTTTGAGAAATTATAATATGCGAATTACCATTGGTTAGTTATGTATGCGTTATTGTTTTCTACAAACTGCAATACAAGCCTAGTAATTACCCAATTAAAAACTATCTCATATCAAACAAACAAACAAACGGATCTAGTACTAACAGTCGCTTCTAGCACCCGAGAACCACATCTAGGACCCAGACCAATTATTTACACCAGGCCCGGTTCTCGAATCTCTTGTTTACTATTGAAAGATAACAATAGTTGGTTTACCCTTATTTGACCCGAAATACTTGGGCAAGTGTTCGGGTCAAAATGGTTGCCCCCCCCCCAACCAAACACCCTCATCTTCATCACCACATTGTTGACAACACACAAACAAAACAAACAAGAAGAATGGAAGTCACCACGACAATGGCTTCATCCTCTTTCTTCCCCATCACCACCACCAATTCACGAACCAACCGCCTCGTAACCACCGCCTCTTCAATTAAATCATCCTCAGCCACCAGTTTTATCTCCCCCTACGTCCGTACAAGTCTCTCCAGCGACTTCTCGGGTCAAAAGATCCGACCCACTTCCCTCAACCCTAATTACAACTCCCACGCCAAACGCCGCGCCGGTGTTGTTATGGTAAATTCAAATTATACTAAATTAGGTTTTCCTTCATTCATTATTTTGTTTGCTGATTTGAAAAATTAATTAATAATGTTTGATTGGAGTTACTTATTATATTAAGCTGATGATTACTAGTCAATTTCCACCTTTTCATCCACTACATCAATTAGGTTATCGAAGATTCATTACAAGCTCTAAACGACCCCAGGAGCTCGTGCCTGTGCTCGCCTTATGACTAGTTTTTAAGCACAAGCTCAGCTCGTTTGTTATTTATTAATAATTGTGTTTATATGTATATTTAGTCATAACTTTATATATAACATAACTAAGGGGGTGTTTGGGATTCCTTATTTTACCTCCTTATAACTTTTCATTAAGTTAATAAGTTACACTTTTGTAACTTATGGAACTTTTCCTCTCACAATATAAGCAATCCCAAACACCTTATTACTTTTCAAAAAGTTTATAAGTTATAAGTTGGTAAAAGTAAGCAATCCCAAACACCCCCTAACATATATCATCTACTTCTGTCATATATATATTATAAGTATTACTAAATAAATATATATCAAATAAAAAGTTTTAAATACTAGGCTCATGTAGGCTCGCTAGACTGCTCGAGCTCGATAAATGAAGGTTGGCTCATCTATTAAACAAGCTTATTTTTAGGCTCGAGCTCGTTAAAGCTTAGCTATATTTGAGCTTTTTATGCTAGTTAGTATTAAGTAGCTCGCGAGCGGATTGGCTCGTTTACATCCATATTTGTTTAACCATAACCATAGCCGAATGGTTGGTTAGCCATAGGCTAGTTAACCATTTTTTTTCCTTTGTTCCGGTTGAAAATGGTTTGGTTATCACGTTCCAAGCTCAATTATGAAGTTTTAAGTCAAACTATGCCAGTTCCAAGCTTGGTTATGGTGTTCCAAACTCGGTTATAGATAGTTGCAGCATGAATTTAAATGTTCGAATCTAGAAATAGAGATATAAAGTATGAAAATAGAGGTATAAAATATGAAAATAGAGGTATAAATTTTGGAAAAACACAAACATACAAGGTTTGGTCGGTTAAAGTCGCTTAACGAGGACACATTAACCATAACTGATTGGTTTTGTTGGTTGTTAATTTTTAGGTTAATGGTTTGGTCTTCGGTTTATGCCTTAAATTGCAGTTTGTTAAACGTAATTATCATAATTATGACAGGTCATTCCTTTCTCAAGGGGAAGTGCATGGGAACAACCACCTCCAGATTTAGCATCTTATTTATACAAGAACCGAATTGTGTATTTAGGCATGTCTCTGGTCCCATCTGTCACAGAACTGATACTAGCAGAATTTCTTTACCTACAATATGAAGATGACAAAAAGCCAATTTACCTATATGTAAACTCTACTGGAACAACTAAGGTATTAGATAATATTATTCCTTTAAATAATCATGTAGAATGAATATGTTGAGATTCAGTTGTTTTGTATGTTTGTACATTTTGCAGGGTGGTGAAAAGTTGGGCTACGAAACCGAGGCTTTTGCAATTTATGACGTTATGCGGTAGCAAGTTTTATTACTTTTCACTATTACACTATGAACACCATTAGAGAAGCAGTTATTATAATTCATAACTGATTTATGTGTTAATTAGATATGTGAAGCCGCCTATTTTTACACTGTGTGTTGGAAATGCATGGGGAGAGGCTGCATTGCTATTGGCTGCTGGTGCAAAGGGAAACCGCTCGGCTCTACCCTCTTCAACCATCATGATAAAACAGGTAAAAATATTTGAATTTATAAAATATAACAAGTCATTTTTTGCACACGGATTTGACTATTAAATTTTTCTTGATTATTTTGCAGCCAATTGCAAGATTTCAAGGTCAAGCAACTGATGTTGAGATTATGAGAAAAGAAATAAAGAATGTGAAAACTGAATTGGTATATTCAATGACTTAAAATCCTTTTCATATGTGATATGCCCAAAAAACTTATTTGACTAATTGGTTACGTAAATGTAACTTTTGTTTTATTATTATGTTTGAAGGTGAAACTTTATGCAAAGCATATAGGCAAGACAGAAGAGCAGATTGAAGAAGATATAAGGCGTCCGAAATACTTTAGTCCTAGTGAGGCTGTTGAATATGGAATCATTGATAAGGTAGAGTAACGTTTTGGACCCTTTAACTATATTTTTTATAATCTGATCATGTGATTATGATAAAACTGAATCATATATGTAGGTTATTTACAATGAGAGGGGGAGTCAAGATAGAGGCGTACTTTCGGACCTGAGGAGAGCGCAACTAATCTGATAGCGTTCGGTTGGTAATAGCTTTTGCTTTACTTGTACCTGGCTGATATGAAGACCATAAAAATTTTAATGTGGCCATATGGATATGGTTGTATTGTAAAAGGGATGGCAGTTAAAATCCAAAATATTTTTGTTTATGAACTAAGACATTAGGATATAAGTATTGTTTGTTAATTATTGGTGTTTCCGTATTATCTTGGACTGCAATTGCTCTTTTTTTCTTCTTTTTCACCGTTGTTTTGTTAGCGAATGTGTTTGTGTGGAAGTGATTTCATAAGATATTGCTCAGTGCAGAGAAACACTTGTAGCCCGGTGCCTCTACATGTTTTTGTTATAGGAAGAGAACTGCTCATATGTCCGATAACAAGGTTTCTAGTTTTTGGTTCAAGAGAGTGTGACACTGATTCAAAATAAAATTGTTGACCACAAAAGGTCAACATTAGATTGTGTTTAAAAGAAAATCTTGAAAGTTACAATATTTGATAAAATAAAATGAAAGAATCAGTAATGTTATACTAGGGAATGGATTGGAAATGACCAGATCAAATATTGTAACTTTAATTTTACAATAAAAAGGACACCATTAATTGTGTTACACAAGAAATATTAAACTAGATTTTTAAAGATGGTGGTGATAATATGTTTCAATCAAGCGATATAAAAAAAAGGAACAAATGTGTAACATCCCCAAAAATACAATATTTATTTTTTGGTAAAATTGTTAACTTTGAAAATAGAATGATCCAAAAATAATTTAATAATAAATATGGTAAAGAAATAATATATATGAACTATATTAACTTATAAGTATTCATATTGAGGAAATGGGGGAAAGAAATTTATCCCACATGAAAAGTTTTAAGAAAATGGAATTCCTTTTCATGGGTATAAATAAGTAAAATAAATTTCATCCTAAATGGAAAGTGAATGATGGCTCTGTTGTCTTGGGGAGGGTTGAAGCTTGCTTCTTCTCTAGAGTCTTCTTGGTCATCAATACGACCTGTCCTTAATATAACCGATCTTATTCTCTGAACAATCGGAATTTCGTACTTCTGTTGGATCCTCCCCATCTCCTGATCGAGCTTGTGTAGGTAGATGTTGTCTGGTAGGGACGATAGTAATACACTGTGTGGGATGGAGTAAGGGCCCTTATCCGCCCCTACGAGTCGGATAAATTTGGAAGCTATGGAGTTTTCATAGTAATATTCTTTTATGCTTAGCATGCATCAAGTTGTCCTAGCGGAGGATGTGGAGCACCCGACGTGCACGCGCACGGACTCGGGCGAGGACGATGGCGATGGCGACGACGAAGGCAAAGGGTATGAGCAAAATTTTTGATTTCAAGACTCATCGCGATACGCGATGGATCAGAGGAATAATCCATCGCGATACGCGACAAGTACATCACATCGCCCTAGGATGGGCGGTGCCGCAATACGCGATTGCCCAAACCATTTGGGTCATCGCGATACGCGATGACCAGGAGAAGTAATCGTGACACGTGTCCAGCTACGTGGCAACACGTGGCGGGTTTACTAGGTGACCAATTAAGCCTAGTGGGGGGCGTCGCGATCTGCGATGGCCGAACTAAAGTTTCATCGCGATACGCGATGGAATATTATATTCCGTGGCGGTTAAGCGCTCCATCGCGATACGTGATGGATCCCCTTTTGACCCATGGTGTATCGCGATGGATCACAATCTCAGCCCTATAAATAGGGGTGTCGGGCACTGCTTTATGCATCTCAAAATCTCACTTCACATTCACTTGTCTCGAAATACGTGCTACGATTCTGTCGCCCCGACGATTCATTCTCGAAATACGTGCAAGGCGTAGAATTGTTGTTAGATCATTCCCTCGATACCAACGACAAGTAGGAGTGCTGCCCGCGTCAAGCTTAGGCATTTCTTAGAAATACAAGCCATACAAGGAAGGGGTTTCGCCCGATTATTTTATTATATATGGCTTAGACCCTAGTCGAGTGTATAGTCTATACCTTGATTATATAATAAGTGAAATATAATTTTCATAAGACGATGGTATAGATAAAATATTATTTCTTTATAACTATAAAGATTTTATAATGTTTCTTAAGAAGTAAGAAACTTGGTATATACGTTTCTTCATGAAGAAGAAACGTAGTGTTTAAATGATGAAACTTCTTGGACTAAAGGTCCAAGTATTTTATAAAAGAGAAATGATTATCAAGGTAATGATTATGCAAATAGACTAGAGGTAAAAAGCTAGATCGTTAATCTAGTATTTATAAAAGGTTATTCTCGTACTTTAGGTCTAAGGTAACAAGAAGATTACATGAGTGGGTTAAACTGATCATAACAAATGTGAATATGTCTAAACTCTTTACAACTTATTAAATCGAGTCATTAAAATAATTACATGGGATTGCATATCCCTAAAACGTTATAAACAAAAGTAATCGCTGACCCTCAGGTTATCGTATACGTTTGTCTGGATCCTTTCATATGTGGTTAGACGGTGGGCACACCGCACCACGCTTGATTATGCCTCCACCACGTTGGGCCGCGTACCTACGATGTTCGAGGGAGGATAATCTTGTGTATATAGGTAGTAGCTACGATCTCGAATGTTGCGGTGTTCGCTGAGTGGTTTCGAGTTGAGCTGGAGTTTGTAATAGTTATTCAGACTTTTAGAACTTGATTGTTTCCTAAGCCATGTTGGGCCGAGTTCTACGATGTCTCGAGGGAATAATTAAGTATTAAAATATTTTGAGTCAACATGTTCACCAGCATGCGTTGCTGACGTATTTTATAACTGTTTTCAGGTAATCAAGATTAGACGTCTGGAGTTGGAGTCTAGCCGTTAGACGATCTGATGGCTCATGAAGTTTTAATATTAAAATATTGTAAATTATGGTTTATAACTTCAACTCTTTTGTAACAAACTAGCGGGTGTTGAATTCCTGTCTTTTGGAATATATTGATATTTTAAAACATAACTTCTGTTTTACAACCTTAAACTATGATATATTTACAAAACATGTACTAACTATTGGTTACACGCCTAGGTCCTAAGTCGGGGTGTGATAAAATGACTGGTTGTTCGATATATTGATAGATGTAGGGTGGTTATAACTTATAAGAGTAATGTACTGGTCTTGTAATTTAAAACATCCGTATCATCTCTTAAATATGCCATTGATGATTTATTTGTAAGATACGAATTGAGTTTGACTAAGGCTAGAGGTCAAGGTCATGACAAGTACTAGAGTTGGTGAGTTCAACAGACTAAGCTTCAATAGTTCAATTCTAAAATATAAAATTTAAGCACATCATGTATATTGCTTTACTCATCTACTTCAACTAGTTGTGTTCGACGCAAAACAAACACGAGTGTTTGAAAGTTTTTGTTATGAGTTTGATTGTTTCAATGCTTACCATATATTCAAATCAAAGAGTTTTGGGAACTATTTTAACAAGGTAACATCTACGTTGTGTATGGGTAGTAATGTGTGTGATAATTTTCATGAGTTTCGATATACAAAAGATACTGTACTCTTATAAATATGTTGGTGGTAACAAATAAGCACCATTCATTCACATTGTCACATTGGTGTATCGTTTATTAAAGTTATCATTAGTTTTACCTGTCATGACAGCTCTCGATTTGTTTAGTAAATGAAAAACATGAAACTTGACATAATTAAAACAGGAGTTCGCTAGTTACAAACCTTAAAAAACAGAGAATATGAACACAGTCTCTTAGTAATGCAGTAAGGAAACTATGGGCATCTTACCTACAACACCGGACTACACCAAAAACCATAACGCCCAAGTAAAAAACATAACATAAGCACCTCTCAATTCAGTTAAAACTTTTAATACTAAACTTACCTAATACAGTCTTCCAGTACACTCTGAAGACCCACAATAACAGTGTTTGACCTTAATGTTTCCCTCAGCATCATGAACAGTATCGATCGCATAGTTATAATGATAAGTCAACTCCTGTAACGGCGGAATATTCTCAGCGGCAAACAACATTATATGCGGCATCCTTTTATCATCATGATCATAAATCACATTCTGAGCATAAAGATTTGGCACACAGCTATGATTAATAAACCGACCGACGTTCCCGTAATACGCAGCATCAATAGTAAACCCACCACTCGCCTTCACGATCTCCTCGGGTTTTGAATCGGGGTTACCCAAACAATTATTGTAGTTTTGCCCAATATCAAACAAATACTCGTCATTACCCACTCGTTTCTCAGATTCAGTATCTTCTAGAAGCTCACCACATACTCGCATATAAAAGGGTTCCGGAAGAAATCGAACTCAACGACCGAACACCCCATCCCCGTGACTCGGTTTTAAAAATCTCGAGACGGATCTTCATACCGTGTTGGGTGACACGGTTATAACAAGTGGGAGGGCACCCACAAGACGGGCCGCATTCGTATACTAACTGCTTTGCTTCGACTATTGCACCGTTGCGGTTATATGGAATCTCGCCACCATTTTTGAAAGCACACGAGCATCTTTTGTCGGTACACCGTCCGCCACAGTCACACCCTTCAATTGGGATGGGTTTATACCAGTGGGGATACATGATTTTTGAAATGTAAGTAAACTCGGGCGGTTTTTCATCATCAATCGTGTTGACTGCACATATTTGAAACGGTTCTTTGCCATCAGCTATATCTTTAATACAAATGCCTTCTCGTTTTTTAAATTTTTTCGACATGACCTCTCGTATCGCCAGCGGCGGTTGACCCGGAACTCGTTTAAACTCGAATCTGTAAACCATGTTACCCTTTGGTCCGGTCCCCTTATGGCAAGCCTCCACTGTGTACAACCCGTCATATATGTAAGTTGTTGCTATCTTGGATTTTGAATCCCCTGACTCAGCGGATTTGACTTTATATCCACGGACGACACGTACGGGATACTTCAAGTCTATGTTATTACTCAAAGCCAAATTCCCCCTCTCGAGTTTTTGATCTTCATAGCTTTTATCTTTTCCAATCCCACCCGAACCTAAGTACATCAAGCAATCGGGTTTATCAACTTCGTTATCGTAACCACCCGATGCAACCACACTAACTGCAAAGAACTTTTGCCCCTTTTTAACATAATCAATGCCGCCCTGATACGGGCGATGAATGCCCACCAAAGCAAGCTCCACCCGGTACAGAAACTCGTCTCCAACCTCAACTCCGGGTACCGGTCCATATGTTTTCTCACCTAAAGCAGGGGTTTTACCTAGTTTATCCATGTGAGCTTTTGCTGCAAGATCGACACGCCTTATTGACATTTTTAGGTCACCACTTTTCGATTCTTCACCCTGCAAGATTTTTCTACATAGATGTTGAAAATGACGTAAAGTTTTCCGGACCTTATTTCGGGCATCATCTGAACTTTTGGGACCATGAGAAAATAATGTAACATCCATATCATGTAGTCCTTGTGAATTAAGAGAACCCTCATCTTGTTCTTCAATGTCTGAAACAAAATCTTCATCCCTGACAACCATTTCGAGTGTACCAGTATAAGAAACAGTTTTTGGTTTCTTCTTTATAGGTTTTTTTGGTGTCGCTGAAGCACCTCCCTTCGTCTTTTTGGTCAAATCTTTTTCAACCTTTTCATGTGTAACAGTAGAAACAATCTTCTCAGTAGAGCTCGGCTCCCCAACAACCTTTTCTTTATTTTTCTTAGAACTTTTTGGAGTTGTTGATGCTTGACCTTTCGGCTTGTTGGTTGGATCTTTTCGTTTAACTCCCGGTGCAGAAAATGATGGAGCTCTTAGACCCATGACCACCTTAATCATGTCTCCCATGTATACCTGTTTCTTAGTATCATGCACCGGTCTCTTTTGAACATGTTTCTTGGATCCCACTTCCCGGTTTTTTATATTCAAGTCCTTTTGAACTTGGGAAAGCGGTTTGTTGTCTTGAATATCATCTTCAGAATCTTCATCATCTTCAGAATCTGATACATGAGCAACATCAACTGGAGATGCTTTCTTCACAACACTGTCACGTGTGTACACCACAAGCTCCTTACAGGCTTGACCTATGTTTTGCACCTTCTTACTTGATTCCGACTTCATCATTTTCCCGTCTTCAACATATGTCTTCGATTCCACTATCATTTTCGTCTTTTCATTTGCTATAGAAGGGTCACTTGATTCATTTGTTTGAGTTTTCTGGACCAGATGCGCTTTTGATACTCCTGTTTGACTTGGTCCCACCACTCCTCCTTCCGTTAATTCTTATCCGTTCTTCTTCTGTAGGTTCTTCTGCATTCGGTCCACAAAACGGAGGGAACTCCCGAACTGCAGAAACTCTTCTTATAGTAAATTTCATCTTTGGTCCAACTTCCTTGATAGCAACACTACCACCATTATCCACTTTATAAACATATCCATTTTGCTCTTCATTATACACCAAATTTTCCACAACCGACACCACCGGTTCATCTGTCCTAGCACCATCACTAGCTACATGATTATCAGTAACCGGTGATGGCACTAGAACTGGAACTGGAATTGGTTCAGCTTCTTGAGGAACAACAACAACATTGTCTGGCTGAAGCATTGGTCCACATCCTGGCGGAAAATCCCTAATAGCAGACACTTTACGAGGCTTCCATTTGAGCGGACGAACAGAAGCCCCATTCACAGAACAGCTACCGTTTTCATTTCGACTTCTCATCACACTTCCATCAGATAATTTAATCGACATAACCACCATCATCAACAGAAAGATCCACTAATTCCTGAGAAATTGACTAATAATCAAACAAAATACTTAAATATATAAAAAAAACAGCATAACATCTAGTATTTCACAAACATTAGGGGTACAAAATTTCCAATTGTTTTAACAAATCAACAAACAAAACCTAAAAGCATCAATAATTATAATTAGGACAGCAATTTCTGAAACGACACGGAAAAAACTAGGTTTTGGGTCGGCTAACACGACCTGTTTTCTTAAACAGTTCAACCGGAAAACATCACATTTAAAAAAACGAACCCGAACACGAACCTTTAAAAAGTGGGTTGATCTGTTAACCCATTTAAGAACTTTAGAGAAGTTAATATTTTGATTTTAGAGATAAGAAGTGTAAGATTATAAAGTTGCATACTTAGATTTTTAATTTTTCATAAATCTATTAACTTTTATAAGTATAACTAATTTATTTTTATACCTTCATCAACTCTTCACTTCCAACATTTTTATTTTATTAGTTCTAACCGTCTGTTCTCTAATTATTTCCATTCTTCGTTCTAATTTTGAGCTGAACATGTAAACCAAAGTTTGTTAATTGGGAATGAGAGATAAATACACAAAAACAATTAGATTTTTTATACGAATAATAGTAATTAATTGTTTAAATTGTTACTAAGTCACTAGATATTCCTCATATTCGTAGTTAAACGTAAAATGGGTTAACCCGAACACGACACGAATAAATATATTGGTTGGCGCGCCAACCCAAAACGATCGACACCCTTCACACCCCTACCTATAATGAACGCAAATTACCTTGAATCGACGATAAATTTAACGGAAACGAAGAAGCATTGAGCAGCGATGAATGTACGGAATCATTTCAGAGGTATAACCTAACTAGTAACCGATTAATAACCTAAACAAATCGAGATGACAGGCAAAACCGACTAATAATCAAACAAATTAACAAAAAAACAGCATAATAATACCTAGGATTTCACAAAATTAGGGCTAGAAAGTAGAAACTTTCCAATTGTTTAATCACACATGTATAATAACAACAATTAACCTATAACCTAACTAGTAACCGACCAATAAATAAACGAAAAACAGCATAATACCTTGAGTTTCACAAAAATTAGGGCTAGAAAATTTCCAATTGTTTAATCGCAAATGTATAATAACAACAATTAACTTATAACCTAAGTAGTAATCGATCAATATAACCTAAACAAATCAAGATGACAGACAAAACTGACCAATAATCAAACAAATTTACGAAAAACAGCATAATACCTAGAGTTTCATAAAAATTAAGGCTAGAAAGTTTCCAATTGTTCAATCGCCGATGTAATAACAACTATTAACCTACAACCTAACTAGTAACTTGGTTTAAAAAGGCGCCTGAGGCGTGAGGCGCCCGAGGCGTTTTGGAAACGCCTTATTTTACGTAAGGCGCTAAAACACATGAGACGCCCTGAGGCGGCGCATTTGCTGGCGAGAGGCGTGAGGCGCTTGAGGCAGCGCCTCATGTGATTCAGTCCAAATTAGATTGAAAATGTAGATGTTTGGGCCATCTGCTCAAAATAATAACGTTGGGGCTCATCTATAAAACATTACCCAACAGTATTATATATATTTATCACTCTATATTTAATTCAAACCACTCTTTAATTTTCATATTCAAAGTTTATCTTCTCCAAATATCAACCTTCTAGACGTTTCAAGTTTATCTTCTCCTCAGTTAGCACTATTCACTACCATCTTTTAAATCAGTTCAAACTCACCTAATTATTACACATATGTTTATGACTCAAGAAATATTTTTCTTCATTATTGCTTTTTACTATACCTTTTACTTTTTACTCTAAGAATTTAAGTGTTTTGCAACCTCTAAATATGTTTTTATAATGTTTAACCTACGTATTAAGTATTCATGTTTGGTTTTACAAATATGTTTTATCTTTATGATTGATTTTCAAGTAAAATATGTCATGTATAATTAAGTTTTAGTAATTTTTAAATTGAGCGCCTCACATGCGTGAAGCTCTCGCTTCGCACCTAGCGCTTAGCGCTTCGGATTTTTGAACCAAAACGCCTCGCCTTGCCTAACGCTTTTTTAAACCAAGACTAGTAATCGATCAATAACCTAAGCAAATCGAGATGACAGACAAAACTAAATAATAATCAAACAAGTTAACGAAAACAGCATAATACCCAGGGTTTAACAAAAATTAGGGCTTGAAATAACAAAAATTAACCTATAACCTAACTAGTAACCAATCAATAACCTAAACAAACCGAGATGACGGACGAAATCAACTAACAATCAAACATAATAACGAAAAATAGCATAATACCGAAATTGACTAGTGATCAAACATAATAACGAAAAAACCGCATAATACCGAAATCGACTAACAATCAAACATAATAACGAAAAACAGCATAATACCTAGAGTTTCACAAAAACGAGGTCTATGAAATTTCCAGTTGTTCAATCGCACATGTAATAACAACAATTAACCTATAAACTAACTAGTAACCAATCAATAACCTATATAATCAAACAAAATAACGAAAAACAGCATAATACCTAGGGTTTCACAAAAATTAGGGCTATAAAGTTTCCAATTGTTCAATCGCACATGCAATAACAACAATTAAAAAATAACCTAACTGATAACCGATCAATAACCTGTATAATCAATCAGAATAACGAAAAAAGCATAATACCTAGGGTTTCACAAAAATTAGGGCTTATTAACTTCCAATTGTTCAATCGCACATGTAATTAGAACAATTAACATGCAATATAACTATTAACCGATCAATTACATTAACCTAAACGAAATTAGGGCACAGAATTAGAAACAAATCAAGGATAATAATAACAGAAATGAAAAGCAGATTACCTTGGATCGATGATGAAATCAACGTAAATGAAGATGCATTGAGCATCGATGAATGTACGGAACCATCATTTCAGAGGCTGCTTACAAAGGTTGGTGGTGATGGTGGTTATGAGTGTGACGACGAACATGTAGCAGAAACAATAATAATATAATAACTACGATAACGGAGTGTTTGGGATTCTTTATTTTGCGACTTTTCCCGTTTGTAAAACAAGCATATCCCAAATTGTGGGCTAATCGGCGAATTAATCGATCAATGATTAAGCCCGTCTAAATTCATGATTAATTGGACTTGGTTGTCTTTTTCTAACGTGATTGTGGTTAAATCAGCAGTTTCCAGCAAGATTTCTGTCAATTTCATGCCAAAATGTGTGTGTGTATATATAAAATTGAGAATTATACATTGAAGTTCGCTCTTGAACTTTGTCGCTTTTTTCTAACAAGGTTATGGCAAAAAACGGCGGTCTCTAGCGAGGTTACAGTTAAATCAGCGGTTTCTAGCGAGAATTCTGTCAATTTCATGCCAAAATGTGTTTGTGTATATGTATAATTGAGAATTATACATTAAAGGTCGATCTTGAACTTAGTCGGCTTTTTCTAATAAGGTTATGGCCAAAATCGGCGGTTTCTTGCGAGATTCCTGTTAAATCAGCGGTTTCCAGGGAGAGTTCTGTCAATTTCATGCCAAAATGTGTTTGTGTGTATATAAAATTGAGAATTATACATTAAAGTTCTCTCTTGAACTTAGTCAGCTTTTTCTAACAAGGTTATGGCTAAAACCGGCAGTTTCTAGCGAGATACCGGTCAAATTTGTTGTTTCCAACGATATTCCTACCAATTTCATGCCAAAATGTGTGTGTGAGTATAAAATTGAGATTATACAATAGAGTTCAATCTTGAACTTTGTTGGCTTTTTTTAACAAGGTTATAGCCAAAATCGGCGGATTCTAGCGAGATACCGGTCAAATCAGTTGTTTCCAGCAATATTCCTGTCAAAATGTGTATGTGTATATGTAAAATTGAAAATTATACATTAAAGTTCTATCCAATTAATCTTGATTTATTTATAATCCCGACCACGTTGTCCGACTAGCGACTAGTGATTTTTGCAACACTGTCATTATATTTTAACTTTTTAAAAAAGTTAATAAGTTATAAGTTGGTTAAAATAAACAATCCCAAACACCCCTGTTAATGTTTTTAGTTTTGATTACTAGTTTTTATTTTAAGAAGGTAAGATATTATATATATCTATTCAAATAAAAGAAAATAACTGGGGCACATGTCATTTGAAAATTCATTCATAGCTTAAATTTCCCGCTCAAACTATTTTCTTATTTTTATTAAAAAATATTTATGTAATTGTTATTAAAAGATATCAATTCATCCTTTAATTAAATAATCAACTACCTAAATTATATGGATTAAAAATATGTTGATATTATGCTAATATAATCAAAATATTTAAATAATTAATGAAATCATACCTTCCTTTTTTTATTAAATAAATTTTTATTTACTTTCGAGTGTAAGAGATGAATGTGGTAAAATTCAATAAATGATATTTGTATATTTAAGATGATAAGGACAAGAAATTCAACCTTCATGGATCCATGGATTTTCATCCATCTCTTTCGAAGCTGTAATACAAAATTGTGTTTTATTAATGCTAATATTACATATATGATGTTTTTTATATCATTCCTAATTAAACATCTTATTATTTTTTGTTAGTTATCGATATTCTATTAAAAAATATACTTATAACTTATAAACTCACCGGGTGCATCTTTTGTGTGAATATGAAGAAATTGCGTGAATACATATGAATATTCCATTAGAAAATATAATTTGAATTTATAAAACTATTTAATTTGATAAAATATGGTCTTTTTTTTTCAATTTAATCATTTAATTTCTATACCTTAATTGTGTTTCTTTTAAGCATCTCGTGCATCACAATCAATCAATCAATCATACACAGTGGGATCCCACTAATAGCAAAGCTATAAGTAGGGTCTGGGGAGGGTAGGATGTAGGCACACCGTACCTCTATCTGACAGGATAGAGATGTGGCTTCTAGGGAGACTCTCAGCTCAAAGTAACATTGTATGAAAGAAAATAAGGGGCATCAAAGTTCAATAGTAATAAAATTGATAATAGCAAGTAGTAAAATTAATAATACCAGTACATGCATAAATAACAATATAGAAATATATGAAAAGAGGAAAACATAATGGTGTGTGACCAAAATTAGGTAAAGAAAGACCCCTGAGGTATTCTTTTCTCCCTAAAAATCCTTAGCCTTAATTCTAAGTCTCCAGGAATTCATATCCTCAACCATGTCCTCTGATAGGTTTAGGTATAGCAAGTCATGTCTAATCCTCTCATCTCGTGCATCAAAAGAGTTATAAAGCTATTTAGTATGATATGATGAAATTATTGTTTTAATGAAATAGACAAAATTAAAAGTTATGCTGAAAACTGAAAGTCAAAAGTTTTGAGAACTTTTCGGGAGGGTGGGGTTCATGTCTAAAGATTTATCGGACGGAGTTTGGAAGTATTTTGATTTTTAATAACCCGACACTATAATTCTTGAGTTAGTTTGGATTGAATCGGGTTAGGTCATAAAAGTACAATAGCATAATAACGTTAATGCTATAATGGATCCATTATATATATAATTAAAATGCATCTACTTCTCTACTCACAAAAGTCACTATAGCAAGAAATTACAACTTTCTTTGCACACATTACATGTATTTATCTGCATAGGATTTTATCCACGTATCACCACACGTGTTTGATTTATAATCCATAACCCATCTGCTATTTTTATATCCACGAAACCAGACGTGGCAAATACAGAGAGAAACGAGAGAGAGAGAGAGAGAAAGAGGCAAGCGGTGAGTATCTCCGGCGCCTTCTACCTTTTCTAGGTTCTACCTCGATCTCCGGCAATAAAACCAGGTCGCTATGATTTTCCATCGCTGCCGGGTTCGATTTCGAAACCCTAGGTTGTGGGGGCGTGGTGTTGGTGGGGTTTCTGATGCGGTCGCCGCTAGAATCATCGTTGCCAGGTTCGATTCTGGAATCCTAGATATCGTTTAGTGGTGGTGGTAGCAAATCCTAACTCCGTTGTTGGCCCTACTCGAGAAGGTCAGCCTTGATTTGAAGGTATTTTTTATTTGTGACATATGGGATTCTTATAGTTCCATCAAAAGAGTAAATTTTCATTATATCATGATAATTTAATTGTTGTATGTAACTCTGTGTAGGAACCGAATTCGTGAATTGAGTAAATAAACAGAAAATTAACAAATAGTTTTATTACTTATACAATACAATACAAGAATCTGAAATACAATACATAATCAAAGAAATAAACCAAATACAATACAAAAAAAAACGGTTTGGCTGAGGATCGTGTTGAACACGTGGCCCTTAAAACAATATTTCGAGTCTCCCAAGAGAACTCGTTGTTTCCCAGGGTACAACAGCCGGAGCAGTAGTACTGCCGAAGTTAACTGTAAACCTGAAAAAGGTTCGAATGCGTGTAGAAGAAAAAGAAGTTGGAAAAACCTTGCAACAATGCGTGTGTTGTGTGTAAGGTTTGGTGTGTGTTGCAACTTAGTTTACCTCTCTATTTATTGAGGAAAAACAAGGCACAAGTTTTTCATCCCACCAATGTGGGATACACCACTATAGTATTTTCTTTCAAATACACACAATCACACATCGATATCTCATTCATCAATGTCTATTAGTGTGCATTTGTTGTGTCATAACAACCTACTAATGCACACGTAACAAATTTTCCAACAATCCCCCACATGAATGGAAATCGATTCTTCGAAGTAAGTTTCAGCAGTTGAGTATTGCCGGATAGGTAGGTGTTACCCTTTGAACCTTCCGTTGTGAAGCATACTTAGCCTCCTAGCGGTTTGTAGTCGCGATGACTTTGAACAGAGCCCCATTTGTGTAGACGATAATATTCCTTCACACAATACTCTCCCTGGTTTGGTCAAACCCTCATTCTTGTGTCCGTTATGGTCATGGATCACGGTCCTGGTTCTGCGAGAGCTCTAGGAAATTGCGCCTCCCCACAATTCCATTCGAAGCGACCACACTTCTCTCTAACATAGGTGATTCCCATGAATCATTAAAAGCATCATGGTTATTTCACTTAACCTTAATATGCTTAACATCTCCCAAATGTCACTGGTTTTAGGGTACTCCCTTAGGAGAAAGGACTAGGAAGTTCAATACTCCCTTTGGTTTTAGGGTACTCCCCCACAGTGACTGCCTCTGGTCATATGATTAAGTTTGCCTATTGAACTTAGCTCTTGGGATCTCCAGTCTGCTAAGTTAGGTTTCCCTCATACTTCCTTTATCGCGGGCTTTAGTCCCATTCCTCTCGACAACTTATAAAATTTATCCGTGCTTAAGCCTTTTGTTAACGGGTCTGCAATGTTATCTTCTGACCTCACATGGTCAATCGTGATAACACCCGTTGACAGTAGTTGTCGCATCATGTTATGTCTACGTCTCATATGCCTTGATTTGCCATTATACATTGAACGTTGAGATCTACTAATTGCAGACTCACTGTCACAGTGTATGCAAATTGCCGACAACGGCTTTGGCCATTATGGAATGTCTTCCACGAATTGACGTAACCATTCTGCCTCTTCCCCAAATTTGTCTAAGGAAATGAATTCAGACTCCATTGTGGATCTAGCAATTATAGTTTGTTTGGATGATTTCCAAGATATTGCTGCCCCACCAAGTAGGAACACGTACCCAATTGTTGATTTGGAATCTTTCATATCCGAAATCCAATTCGCGTCAGTATACTCTTCGACCACAGCTGGATGGTTGGTATAATGCAAACCATAGTCTCTTGTGTATCTTATGTACCTAAGCACCCTTATAATAGCTTTCCAATATTGAACACTTGGATTGCTGGTATATCTACTTAGCCTACTCACCACATATGCTAAATCGGGTCTCGTACATTTCATGAGATACATTAGACTTCCAATGATTATTGAATACTCTAATTGAGCAACCGGCTCAGCTCTATTTTTACATAGATGTAGAGTAGTGTCAACAGGAGAACGATCCACTCGCTTGTCTTCCTTGTTGAATTTTTCAAGAATCTTGTCGACATAGTGTGCTTGACTCAAAGTAAGACCTTCTTTGGTTTTAATGATTTTTATTCCAAGAATAGTATCAACTAAACCCATGTCTTTTATGTCAAATCGTGCCTTTAACATGTCTTTTGTAGATTGAACCATTTTATCATTACTCCCAATGATAAGCATGTCATCCACATAAAGGCATAAAATAACGTAACCTCCATTTGTGTTTTTAACATAAACACATTTATCACACTCATTAATTTTGAAACCATTGCTAATCATGACTTGGTCAAACTTTTGGTGCCATTGTTTTGGAGTTTGCTTCAAGCCATACAAAGACGATGAGTTTGCATACTTTGCCCTTTTGACCAGGGGAGGAGAAACCCTCAGGTTGCTCCATGTATATCTCTTCTTCCAAATCACCATTTAGAAAAGCCGTTTTTACATCCATTTGGTGCACTTCCAAACTTCGTAAAGACGCGATTGCAAACACCAACCTTATAGAGGTTATACGTGTTACGTGTGAGTAAGTATCAAAATAGTCTAGACCTTCCTTTTGTCTAAAACCTTTGATCACTAGCCTCGCCTTGTATTTATCAATACTTCCATCAGCTTTCATCTTCTTTTTGAATATCCAACGATATCCAAGTGGTTTGCAACCAACTGGAAGATCTACCAATTCCCAAGTATGATTTTGTAAGATCGAATCAATTTCATTCTTGATTGCTTCTTTCCATTGAGGTCCTTCAGGTGAGGTCACCGCTTCATGGTAGGTATTAGGTTCACCTTCAACCATAAAGCTTACGAAGTAAGGACCAAAGGATTTTGCAACCTTTTGTCTTTTGCTTCGTCTTAAATCACCATCCTCAGTCTCGGGCCGTTCATGTGTTCCTTCATGAACCAAGTCGTCATTTTGTATTGACGAGTTTGCACCTACATCATTCGCTCGTGATGATGAGGCCTTATGTGTGTGTCCTAACTTAGGAAACACGTGCTCAAAATGCGAGACAGTATTGGGGCTCGCCTCCATGAAAGTGTTTACGTGTACATTTGGATTTTTGGATTCATGTACCAAAAACCGATGTGCACTACTATTGTGAGCATATCCAATGAAAATGCAATCAACAGTTTTGGGACCAATCCTAAGAGCTTTAGGAGGTGGTACGGTGACTTTAGCTAGGCACCCCCACACTTTCTTGTATTTGTACGAAGGTTCTCTTCCCTTCCATAACTTATAAGGAGTCTCGTCCCTATTCTTGAGAGGTATCTTATTTAAAAGATAATTTGTCGTTAAAATGGCATCCCCCCACATGTAATGGCTCACCCCAGAACTAACCAACATGGCATTCATCATCTCTTTCAATGTTCGGTTCTTTCGTTCCGCCATGCCATTTGATTGTGGAGAATAAGGAGGGGTTAATTCATGTATTATGCCACTTTGTGCGCATAAATCCGCAAATGGTAAAACGTATTCACCTCCTCGATCGCTTCTCACACGCTTAATTTTCTTGTTAAGTTGTAACAACAAGATAAAATTTTCTATTGCTTCATCTTTACTTTTAAGTAAATATACGTAGCAATCATCAATAAACGTGATGAAATATTTGTTTCCCCCTCTTGTTGGGCACATTTTTAAATTGCACACATCGGTGTGAATTAAATCAAGTGTTTCGGTTATTTTTTAAACCGATTTGAAGGATGATCTTTTAAGTTTGGATTCAACACATGATTCGCATTTCGAGTTTGTATCAATGTGGAATGTTGGTATGCTTTTTAATTTAATCAAACGACGAAGTGAATTGAAATTTACATGTCCTAATCTACCATGCCAAACATTTGAATTTAAAGACTCAATAATATAAGCAGAAGTAGATGCCTTATTCATTTCATTTCCAATCACGGTTACATCAAGTTTAAACATACCATTGAGGGCATAGCCCTTACCAACATATATTCCACGCTTAGTCAAGACAAACTTGTCCGACTCAAACACTAAACGAAAACCAAACTTATTAAGCAACCAACCCGAAACCAAATTCTTACGAATTTCAGGCACATACAAAGTGTTGCTCAAAGTAAGCTCTTTTCCCGAAGTCATCTTCAAGATCACATTCCCTTCACCCCATAAACAACTTAGCATCACTAGCAACCTCCTTAAAGGTGCTAAAGAGGGACTTGTCACCACACACATGACGGGTCGCACCCGTATCAATGAACCATCCTTGCGGTTTGTCCCCCACAAGATTGATTTCTTCAATCATTGCCGAGAGCTCGGTCATCATTGCCACCAACGGTTCACCGTTTTCATCCACCATATGCGCACGCTCACGCTTAGGCTTCTTGCATTGGTTCGCACGATGACCATTCTCATTACAATTGTAACAAACACCTTGGAAGTTTGAAGATTGAGGTTTCTTTTTCACAACCTCATTCTTCGGTCCAAGGTTCACCTTTCCCTTTCCCTTATTCATTTTACCCTTACCCTTATGCCCCCCCTTAGAAGATTGTCCAAGTTCAACCATGTTGGCCTTAGCCATTGGCTCCACACGAGCTGATTTTTGAGCCGTTTTATTGTCTTCCTCAATTCGAAGACGAACAATTAATTCATCAATAGTCATCTCCTTTCGTTTGTGCTTAAGATAATTCTTAAACTCAACCCAACTAGGAGGTAACTTTTCAATTATGGCTGCAACATGGAACGTTTCACTAAGTGTCATACCCTCGGCATGAATTTCATGAAGTATAACTTGTAGTTCTTGGACTTGGGTGATCACAGTCTTGGAGTCAACCATTTTAAAGTCCAAAAAACGGGCCACAACAAATTTCTTTGTTCCCGCATCTTCAGTTTTATACTTCTTGTCTAAAGACTCCCATAGTTCTTTGGTAGTATTTATCCCACAATAGACGTTATACAATGGATCCGCCAAACCATCGAGCACGTAATTGCGACATAGAAATTCAGAATGTTTCCAAGCGTCCAAAGCACTCACACTTTGGGCATCATCTTGGGCAGTGGGTATGAGGGCTGTTTTCTCCAAGAACTGTGCTAAGTTCAAGGTTGTCAAGTAGAAAAACATTTTCTGCTGCCATCTCTTAAAGTGGACACCCGTGAACTTTTCGGGTTTTTCAGCAAGGTTAGCCATTGTGGTCGCTCCCACATTGGCTGGGGTGGTCAAATGGACAGCAGGGGTAGCATTAGAAGTGTTTGGGGTTGGTCATGTCATTCTTGCACACAGAAAACAGACCAAGTTAGTAACTTAGAAAAAAAAATTCAGAAAATTCTGAAATTTGCCAGATAAATTTATCCCGTGCGAGATAGCTTTATCTCGTGCGAGATAGCAAAACCAGCCCAAAAAAGGAGCCTTTTCTGATTTCAGAATGCTAAACCAAGAACGAATCTGTCTAAGTCCAACTTTGAAGATCCAATTCTTGATTCTGAGACAAAAACAGAAAAGAAAAAAACTGTTTTTTAAAACATATACTATTTTGAAACAAAACTGGTTTGGATCAAAATAGTTTCTGAAAATTTAAACAAAGTTTTCACGATAAGCTATCTCGTGCTAGATAGCCAAAAACAGCCCAAAAAGGAGCCTCTTCTGATTTCAGAATGTTAAACCAAGAACGAATCTGTCTAAGTCCAACTTTGAAGATCCAATTCTTGATTCTGAGACCAAAACAGAAAAGAAAAACTGTTTTTAAAACATATACTATTTTGAAACAAAACTGGTTTGGATCAAAACAGAATAGTTTCTGAAAATTTAAACAAGGTTTTCACGAAACGGTTTTAAAAATATTGTTTTAAGATTGTAGGAACCGAATTCGTGAATTGAGTAAATAAACAGAAAATTAACAAATAGTTTTATTACTTATACAATACAATACAAGAATCTGAAATACAATACAGAATCAAAGAAATAAACCAAATACAATACAAAAAAAAAAACGGTTTGGCTGAGGATCGTGTTGAACACGTGGCCCTTAAAACAATATTTCGAGTTTCCCAAGAGTACTCGTTGTTTCCCAGGGTACAACAGCCGGAGCAGTAGTACTGCCGAAGTTAACCGTAAACCTGAAAAGGGTTCGACTAAAAGAAACCAGAAATGTAGAAGAAAAAGAAGTTGGAAAAACCTTGCAACAATGCTTGTGTTGTGTGTAAGGTTTGGTGTGTGTTGCAACTTAGTTTACCTCTCTATTTATAGAGGAAAAACAAGGCACAAGTTTTTCATCCCACCAATGTGGGATACACCACTATAGTATTTTCTTTCAAATACACACAATCACACATCGATATCTCATTCATCAATGTCTATTAGTGTGCATTTGTTGTGTCATAACAACCTACTAATGCACACGTAACAAATTTTCCAACACTATGTATGCAATAAATAAACTGTTGCCTACAACAATAGTGCTTTAGTTTATAATTTTAATCATTTTCATATTCTTCAAGAAATCCTACGTGACAAAAACTATTTGTATTGTGTTTTTGTTTAAATTTAGGGCAAAATGCAGGAATATCAAAATGGACGAAGAAGGTGGCAATTTCAATCAATTCGCCGCATTGTAAGTGAAGAAACACTAATCGACCCCGGGCAGATTATGGACAATCTGGGGGTTAAATAGATGTTTCCCACAAGGGGTTAGATCCGGCGAAGATGGTTCTTCTGATAACCTGCAAAACAGACACCGTGAGCTCGTCACTGAGAAGGGGGGGGGGGGGTACCTCCTTGTGACCACCCTCCGGCGTGAGAATCAGACTAGATTGCTCTTGAATATAAATGTATATTAAGAGAATGACTAGAGCAGATATCAGGTAATATATCAAGATATGAGATATGAGATAAGATGATACCATTCCAAGGTGTTGGAGTATTTATAGCCGAAGGTAGGTTTCCAAGCAGGTACAGCCGGCTGAATAGTGTTCCTGTTCTGCCAAATGTGGGCTACGCACATGCCATGCTGGTGGTTGGTGGGTAGGCAGCGGCTGATAGTGACCAGGCCGGCTGTGTACTATTCTTGTTCCACCAACTGCAGGCTATGCACGTCCTCCGACAGGTTGGTGAGTAGGCAGCGGCTAATAGTGACATACAGTACAAGAGCGTGCTGCTCGTCATACTGTTGTCAGTGAGCTGTCGTATCCTTGGTCAGATCTTTTGTCCATACCTCGTCAGGTACAGTACAAAAGATCCTCCAGTATCGTACGGACTGGCTCATTTGGGCGGGAGTTTTCTCGGCTTTGTGCGGGAGTGTTCCCGGCTTGCTCACTCCTTCTTCAGGTGACATTACTGAATTATTTAAGAGTTAAGTGCCTTGTGCGTGTAGCCTTGCTGCGCGGGTAGCCTTCCCTGATGGCTTGTATCCGCAGCTGCGGGAACAGGCGGGGTACTTCACCATTGGTAGGCTTTTCCTGCGGGAACAGCTTGCGTACTGCGCGTAAGGACGTCACGTCTCTGAGCATGGTGGGTCCTGCGGATCTAGTTGGTTTCTGCGCAGACGTCCCTCTTCAAGGTGAGTTCTGCGAGTTTAGCCTTTGCGCAGACGTCCCTGTTGAAGGTGAGTCTTGCGGGTTCAACTACACAGGCTTCCCTCTTTGAGGTGAGTCTTGCGGGTCCAATTGGGCTCTGCTGGGACCTACCTCTTCAAGTCCCTCCAGTCCAATGTTCTTCTCATGACTTGTTAATAAGTGAGGTGAACTTTTGGACTTAAGCAAAGGGTTTTGAAAAGGGTTTAGTTTTAAGGTTTTCCATGGGGATTCTTCCCGCGGAAGTCCTAATGTCTCGTGCAGAAATTCCCGACTTTTCTGCTTGATCTTTGGGTGTGATGCGGGTAGGTCTGTAACCTCCTCGCAAGTGAGGAGCGTTGAGTTCCACTTATGTAGATTCTCCATGAGGTTTTGGTAGTTTTGAACATAGTGATCAATTATGTTTAAACAACCAATTCTATCTTGGAGCTTCAAACAATCTAGTTCTCGACGTTCCCGCTATGCGGGGATGTTATTCCCGTTTCCGCAAGCATGGCCCAGAAGATCCTTCTTGGTTTCAATTCCCTGCGGAGTGTGAGGTATGTGAAGGGTTTCGCCTTGACACTGTACCCGCACTCGTCTTATAGTTACTTTACTTCCAAGGTATTCCTGGCTTCAATTCCCTGCGGGTGCTTAGTATGTGAAGGGTTTTGCCTTGACACTGTACTCGCACCCGTCTTATGGTTACTTGGTTGCCGAGGTATTCTTGGCTTCAATTCCCTGCAGGTGCTAAGTATGTGAAGGGTTTTGCCTTAACACTGTACTCGCACCTGTCTTATAGTTACTTGGTTGCCAAGGTATTCTTGGCTTCAATTCCCTGCAGGTGCTAAGTATGTGAAGGGTTTTGCCTTAACACTGTACTCGCACCTGTCTTATAGTTACTTGGTTGCCAAGGTAAGGGGTATATTCCCGCTTACTTTTGAATCTTTTTGAATCTTTTGAAATTCGAAGAGTTGGTGAAAGGATAAGAACAGTCCAAACTGTTGAAGGGACGTTAGTGTAGTCCGACGGTCGCTTCTGACAGTTTCAGGACGTGCAGGAAGTTATGGCGACGTGACAGTATATGGTCATTCCAGACGTTTTTTTAGGCGCGTGGGCGCGAGTTTTCGGGCGCGTGGCCGCGAAATTTATGGCATGCGTCCTTTCAACAGCTGTTGCCAGCTTGGTCTTTGCCACGTGTCATAGTTTCATTGCGCCTGTGATTTCTCCCTCTTCTGCATTAAATTCATCGCATTTATTGCAATGAGTATATAAAGGGGGAGAGGGTGCATCTTAATCCACACTCACTTTTCTCTTCTTCTTCTAAACGATTTCCGGCGAATACTCTTAACTTTCTGCCAAGCATTCTCCTGAAATCGTTCTTCTTTACCTCCAAACCATGTCTTCTACTCACGATTTTGAAGTTGCCGCCGAGGAACCTGACGTGTACGTCGAGATCCCGACGTCTACGTCTGATAAAGATGATAAGAGCACTGCTGGCGAATGCCAGTGTGCTCTTCCCACCGAGCTTTATCAGTACATCGTCCGGAAGTTCATGCTCGAGCCGTTCGAGCCTGAGTTTCCGGAGCCACACCAGACGGTGTACGATGCCCCCAAGGGCAAAATAGGGGTGTATGCTGCATTCTTCGTTTATGGGAATCTCAGGTTCCCATTGACGAAGTTTGTATACCGTGTCTTGGAGAGGCACGGTGTGCATCTGACGGAGGTACACCCGATGGCGATCGCCAAGATCCGCCACTTTGAGTGGGTGTGCCTCATTCTGGGTGTGGAGCCCCACGTTGATCGGTTGATGACCTTCTACTCCTGGAGGTGCATCCAGGGGTGGTACACCTTGGTCAATCGGATCAAGGGTTTGAAGATCTGCGCTACCGAGCGCAGTCTTCGGTCGTGGAAGCGGGAGTTTTTCTATATCTCCGCTCGCGTCGTCCCCCTTGCGATGACGTTTAAGAATGGGAGAGCACTCCCCGCCCTTCACGCCCCCAACTACCAGGAGGCGGAATGGTTTGCCAAGATCTCCCGGATCCAGACTCCGGTGTACCGCTTTTCGGAGTCTGGGATGGTGATGCTCGGTATGAGCCGAGTGTGGAACGATGCTGGGGCTGAAGCGCCACAGGTTCCCATTGTCCTCGAATACGGTTTGAACTCTATCCCTTACGGTATGCTCTGTCTTCTTTGTTGATTTAGGTTTTTCTTCTAACTGTTTCTTTTTTTATTTCAGAGGGGAATGACTTGCATTCGCTCCTGCATCCGCGGGAGGTTGATGGTCCCGCTCGGATGGGTACTCGTGCTCTTGATGAGAACGAGTTGCCCATCCTGGAGCAAACGAGGGATCGGTTTGTGGAGGTCTACCCGCCAGGCCACCCGATTCTGAGCGCCACGCGGCCAGGTAAAGAGTTATTTAACCCTCGACCTCTCAGTGCTGAAGCCTCTGCTGGAATTCCTCTAATTCTGTCATCTTCTGATGAGGAATTCGCAGACGGTCCTTTCTTGACGCGAAAGAAGAAGGCTGCTAGCGGAAAGGGCAAGGCGAAGGTTGCCTCCACCGCCGATCAGGGGAACCGGTCAAACTCGGAGACCGAGAGCGAGGAGGCGGCGGGGAACCCATGTGGTGTCGAGACCACTGCTCCGGAGGCTGAGACGACTGTCACCTCCGAGCAGCCCAGGACGACGACGGTGACCGGTATGAAGAGGCCGGCTCCATCGGGTTCGTCCCCGCCTGTTCGCACCTTTAGGCTCAAGAAAACCCTTAAGTATAATCTTCCTTTACTTTAACTGCATATCTTTCCGCCATTATACTTATATATTTTCTTTGTGCAGGATTGTATGCTACCGCATTCCAGGGTGGAGCGGGGAGGAGCACCTCCGGACCCATGACGGTAGGCTTGGACAACCTACCTGAGGCGATGACCCAGGCGACTGCGCCTGCTTCAGTTGGTTCAGTTGCTCACCCAGTTGAGCCAACTGTTCAAACTGTGGCGACGTCTCCGCCGGCTGTCAGTGCCATATTCACTGATTCCTTCACTGAGCCGGCGGTGAGTGTTTCTGTGGATTCTTCCGCAGCCGCGGCCATGGTTGTGAGTTCACCTCTGGTGAGTTCACCTCCGTTGGTTTCCACCGCAGCGGCTTCGACCTTGCCTCCCGCGCCGGCAACTACCTCGCCCCCGGCCGGTTCAGCAGGTATGTTTGGGGCTTCAAGCCAATCTGTGCCTCCTTCCCATCTGCCTGACCTCTTGGATGGATATCCGTCAGGTTCAGGTGATGGGTTCGGCGGCTACCGGCCTGTTGTCGACCCTACAGGTGCGTAGGGTGAATTTGGCCTCTTTTTTTATATATATCATCTTTTCCTAACTGCCTTTTGTTTTTGCAGTGTCGGATTCGAATGAGGTGTTTGTTCCGCGGTGGAACATCCGCCGGGGAACCACCCTTCGGACGCCTGTAGACTGCGTCGAATGGGCGCACCACGCCGCCCCCGCTGGTGCGCTGGGGGAAGCAATGTCAAGCTACCAGGAGGGTAGGTTGACAAATGAGCTCCGGATTATCCTAGCCCGGATGTAGCCGCGCGTCGAGCTGCTTTGTCGTGAAAACGACAAGTTAAAGGCAGCTCGGATCCAAGAAGCAGCTCAGGCGCGAGCTGTCCGAGAGGAGAACGGGAGGCTCTCCGCTGTTGCTGCGGAGAATGAGAAGGCCTTCAAGGCCCTTGAGGTTGAAGTTCAGGCCCGTCTCGAGGCCCGTTCCAAGGCTGCCCAAGCTGTTAACGAACAGCTTCGGCTGGCTAAGGAAACTGCACGGAACGCAACTGAGAGGGCCACCAAGGCTGAAGCTGTTGCTGAGCCTCTACGCCTCGAGAATTAGGAACTTAAAGCCAAACTAGAGAGGCTCCAACAGGCTCATGATGCCTTGGCCATGGAAGACGCCAAGAAGCTCCAAGAGATCTTGGACCAGAGGGGCGTGCTTGACCATACTGAGCGTAAGCTTAAGGGCGTCGAAGAGGCTGCGGCTAAAGAAGTGTTGCTTGCCAACCTTAACAAAAGTGAAGCCGAACGCGCCCGTAACGAAGCTCAAGCTGCCCTCCAGGAGGCTCTGGTTACCAAGGAATGGCTTCTACGAGAAGCGTTGTCGCAGGTAAGCTTTGCTTCATAACATCTTTTACGCTTTTCTTTGTACTTAGAAAAGGTTATGATACTTGTATTTTTTCTTGTTGTAGGTTGTGCATCGAGTCTTCACGGACACATCATATGACGATGCCATGAGCGCAGCCCTCAACGCTTCTCATGAGGATGGGGAAAAGGCTGGCTTCCTGCTTGGTCTAGGGTTCGTTGAGAAGGTCATCCCGCCTTCCAACTTCCCTTTATATGATGTGGATACTGAAGCTGTATATGACCAAGCAGTGAACCAGTATGCCGCCTTCCCGCATCCGGTGGTGGAGAAGGTGAACGAAGTTGCTGCTGCTGATGATGGACTAACCATTCTCAAGACCTTCCTTGAACCACCACAGCCGACTGATGGTGCGGGTACAAGTGGGTTTGGAGGGAGTGGCCCTGAAGCTTGAACCTTTAGATCCCTTCCCACTGTTAGGATAGGTTTACATTGTATAGATTTATATTCTTGTAGGCGGGTAGATACCCGGCCATTCTTGTAATACTTGAATTATTATGAAATATAAATCTTTGTGCGGGTAGGACCGCTACTTTCACTGGATGACTTGCTTTATAAACGTTATATGACTTGCTCATGCATACTTTAGTTTAAATTAGCAACTTTCCAAGTGTTCTGAATAAGTTCACCTTTGAACGTGGTAGATAATAGGTTGAAGTTTTGCTTCCTCCTTCGTGATTGTGCGGGTAAGACCATCACGTGAACTTAGTAGGATGGCTAAACTTTACCTATATCTGACCTGCGTGGAGGTTTTCCTCATCTTTTCCTTAGAAATTTTCTAAGTGTTTAGAATAAGTTAACCGTTGAACGTGGTAGATAATAGGTTGAAGTTTTGCTTCCTCCTTCATGATTGTGCGGGTAAGACCGTCACTTGCACTTAGGATGGCTAAACTTCACCTATATCTGACCTGTGTGGAGGTTTTCATCATCTTTTCGTTAGAATTTTTCTAAGTGTTTTAAATAAGTTAACCGTTCGACGCGTGGTTGTCAATAGGTTAGTTCGGTTTCCTCTCATGATTTGTGCGGTTAGGACCGGCACTTTCATTTAGTGGGATCACCAAACTTTACCTATAACTGACCTGCGTGAAGGTTGTCTTCATCTGTTTTTTGTGCTTACGCGGGTTTTGCCGCCGTCCACACGCAACGATTTCTTTACACATTTATGCGGTGAAAACCGGCATCAGTGTTTTGAATAAATTAACCGTTCGACGCGCGGTTGTCAATAGGTTAGTTCGGTTTCCTCTATCATGATTTGTGCGGGTAAGACCGGCACTTTCATTTAGTGGGATGACCAAACTTTACCTATGACTGACCTGCGTGAAGGTTTGCCGTTTTTTGTGTTTATGCGGGTTTTGCCGCCTTCCACACGCAACGACTTACTTCCCCACTAATGTATGCGGTGAAGACCGGCATATCAGTGTGGAAAGTTCATAAGTATAAATGTAAGACCATCAGCATCAATGTGATAAGGAGAATCATTTCCATTAGAAGTGGCTCTGGGCCTTTTCTTTACAAGTTTGGAATTGATCTATATGCAAACTGTGTAATTGAGCTCCCTTCCATGTTGTTGGAATGGGAGTGCCATCGAGCCGATATGCACCTGGTTCGGGATCTCGTTGTTTACGCAGTATGTAGTCTCCAACATTGAAGCTGCAGTTTCATTCTTGTGATCCCCAACCGTGGTTCTTCACGTATTAGCCTGCTCAGCGTTCATTACGCCACGAGGTGTGCGAGCGTCCCATCTCTGACAAATGCTTCGACGATGTCCTTCAAGTCTATGCATTCTTCGGTGTTGTGGCCTCTTGTTCTGTGGAAGTCACAGAATTTGCTCTGATCAGCGTTGTGACGCTCTCGGATTATTGGAGCCTTTGGCCATGGGAGCCTCTCAGTGTCAAATATCTCGGTGACGCTTTTGGTGAGTGGCGTCCATCTGGAGTTCCGGTTTGACTGCCTGTTATCCTTTCCGCCTAACCGAGGGCGAGAGCCGGATGAGGTGTCAAAGTTTACCCTTGATTCCCAAATGCCTAGCTTCCTCTTTTTGTTTAGTCGGGCGGTAAGGACGTTGTTTTCTCTTGTTTTCTGGGTGTAGAGGTTTGTGCTTTGGGGAAGATCTCTACCCAGTTGCTTTTCCGTTTCCGCGAAGCGTTTAGCTGCTGTCATGATGGCATCCCATGTGGATGGCATGCCATCTTTACCCGTTAAGGTGCGGATGAGCTCTGGGTCTTTCGCGCCCTGGATGAAAGCAGCGCGAACAAGATCTTCGCTAATACTGCCCAGACTTAGCTTCTTTGAATTGAAGCGCGTGATGAAGTCTAGTAAAGACTCATCTTCCTCTCGGATGCAGTTGAGGATTGTCCATTGCTCTTCAGTGTACTTTCTTTGTTGACTGAAGTATTGGCTGAACTTCTGTTGGAAGTCTGCCCAATTGTAGATGTGGTGGACCGGTAGACGGTCGAACCACGCTCTGGCTGCTCCAACCAGCGTCATCTGGAACATATAACACCACGTGGGTTCCGTCCAGTTGCTGACGGTTGCCCCCGCTATGAATCTGTTCAAATGATCGTCTGGGTCGGATATACCATCATAAGTGCCGATGTTGGACATCTGTTTGGCACTTCTTGGGGCGATTGCTTCCGCAATGTCCCTTGCAAACTTGGAGGTTCCCGCATTTTCAGCGGTTGGTCTGAAGGTTTTAGAGAAGTCATGTGGGTTTCTACCCGCGTTTCTTAGTTTGAAGGTTTCTCCAAAGTTCCTCCTCGGTTGGAAGTCCGTGTCCTTACGCTTCCCTTTCGCCTTATGGCGAGGGTTTACGTCGGTGTCGGATTCCTCCGAATCATCGTCCCAGTACTCGCACTCATTGCTCATGTTGAGCTGTTGAGTGCTTCCGAATTCGTCAGCCTGTTGGAGTGAACGTAAACGTTCATTCAACTCAGCTTGGAATTCCTTTTGACGTTTTTCCGCCCACGCTTTAACTTGTTCAAGTGTTTGGCGGGGGTACCTCGTCTGTTGTCTTTCCACCTGGGTATCAATGAATCCCAGGGGAGGATTGTTTACTGTACTTGCCCCGGCTCGGGTAACCGGGGTAGTGTTCGTAAAATTTACTGCACTTGCCCCGGCTTGGGTAACCGGGGTAGTGTTCGTAAATATTGTGTGGTCGCCGGTGTTCCCCCCAGTAGCTGGGGTTGTGGTTACCGGGGCTTCTTGGTCACTCGTTGGCCTTGGCAACGGAGTAACCTTAACCATCTTTCCAGAAGTTTGAAAAAACTGAAAAAGTAGTTCTAGCTTTTATGCACGGATGGCGCCAATGAAGAAACACTAATCGACCCCGGGCAGATTATGGACAATCTGGGGGTTAAATAGATGTTTCCCACAAGGGGTTAGATCCGGCGAAGATGGTTCTTCTGATAACCTGCAAAACAGACACCGTGAGCTCGTCACTGAGAAGGGGGGGTACCTCCTTGTGACCACCCTCCGGGTGAGAATCAGACTAGATTGCTCTTGAATATAAGTGTATATTAAGAGAATGACTAGAGCAGATATCATGTAATATATCAAGATATGAGATATGAGATAAGATGATACCATTCCAAGGTGTTGGAGTATTTATAGCCGAAGGTAGGTTTCCAAGCAGGTACAGCCGGCTGAATAGTGTTCCTGTTCTGCCAACTGTGGGCTACACACATGCCATGCTGGTGGTTGGTGGGTAGGCAGCGGCTGATAGTGACCAGGCCGGCTGTGTACTATTCCTATTCCACCAACTGCAGGCTATGCACGTCCTCCGACAGGTTGGTGAGTAGGCAGCGGCTAATAGTGACATACAGTACAAGAGCGTGCTGCTCGTCATACTGTTGTCAGTGAGCTATCGTATCCTTGGTCAGATCTTTTGTCCATACCTCGTCAGGTACAGTACAAAAGATCCTCCAGTATCGTACGGACTGGCTCATTTGGGCGGGAGTTTTCCCGGCTTTGTGCGGGAGTGTTCCCGGCTTGCTCACTCATTCTTCAGGTGACATTACTGAATTATTTAAGAGTTAAGTGCCTTGTGCGTGTAGCCTTGCTGCGCGGGTAGCCTTCCCTGATGGCTTGTATCCGCAGCTGCGGGAACAGGCGGGGTACTTCACCATTGGGAGGCTTTTCCTGCGGGAACAGCTTGCGTACTGCGCGTAAGGACGTCACGTCTCTGAGCATGGTGGGTCCTGCGGATCCAGTTGGTTTCTGCGCAGACGTCCCTCTTCAAGGTGAGTTCTGCGAGTTTAGCCTTTGCGCAGACGTCCCTGTTGAAGGTGAGTCTTGCGGGTTCAACTACGCAGGCTTCCCTCTTTGAGGTGAGTCTTGCGGGTCCAACTGGGCTCTGCTGGGACCTACCTCTTCAGTAAGTTTGACTATTTTCTGTCAGCTACTGATTACCTCTTGAATGTTAACTATAATAAATTTTGCTACTAGGTTTGTAGGGGGTATCATGTTGTTACCATAGATATAGATCCTGAAAAGGTTGAAATGACATTAAACAATATGAAGGTAGATGGCATGAACAACTGTATTGACTTCATTGTGGAAGATTTTTTTTGTAAACTATCACCATCTCTTAAGGTATTAACAGTCCTCTAATTCTCATTTAAGTTCATATTAATTGAATTGACATTTGGGGTACTTAATGTAATTTTGTAACACAAGATGTGTTGAAAGTCTTCAAATTTACAGTTTTTACATTTTTCCCCAACTAATTTAAAAGTTTTAACAAGAAACCAATGTCCACTTCCATAATAAGTAGGCTTAACAAGTTTTTAGAAATTAGGCTTCCTTATGTAGGGAGATATATGTTCTAATATCAGTATAAATCTGAATTTATTATTGTAATGTTTCTTGCATATGTGGAAGTTCAGGTAGCCACTACTCAACAAGTATATATTGAAACAGGGGAAACTGTGGAAGCTCCTGTTGCTATTGAAGACAAACTTTTGTAAGGTTAGATTGTATAAATCTTAATTCATCTGCCCTAGCTTTAGGTAAAGCTGGTTGTAAGGTTAGATTGTATTTACGGCTAAAACTATTAGAAATATCAATTAGACTCTTGCTTAGAAACTCTTTAGGTATTATTGTTTTCTTCGTTTGCGGATGGGTCTTGCAGCATTCTTTGGAATTTGCTTCTTCTAATTTCCATATTCATTTGCCATTTATAAGGTTTTTAACATGAATTAACTAAAAAGTGTCCATCCCAAATTAAACATGTCATCAACCCGGCCCACAACAACGCGCGGGTACGATTACTTGTTAACTTTATTTTACAATGGGCAAAATATTTGGTCAGACAAAAAATGAGTCTAAGCAGGCCGACGTTAAATTTTTTTGAGTTAAAGGCGATAAAAAATTTGAGCATCAAGTAAAAGAGTTTTTATTTGTTTTAAACATTTAAATTTTTAAATAGTCTTAAATGGTTATAATTTCGGTTGTGAAAAGAAAATATATAAAAATGGCTTAAATGAATTAAGTAATCGGGTTTAAATATTACGAATACAAATATTTCTTAAAAATTTATATATAAATTTTATTAAAAAGTTGGGTTTTTGAAAATGATGGTTCAATAACCTTAACACATACTCTCATAAACGTTTGGCAAATTAGAAATAAACAATGTATTGGCCAATAATAATTTTACATTTATAAATCACTATAAACGCTCCAATCTTTCAATTATTTTTGTCTCAGTAGACCTCAATTAAAAAACATTTAACGTCGTTAAGTTTTTTTTCGAGTTTCAAACAATTGTTTAAGGGATTTCGATCAGAAGAAGGATGCGAGTCGACCGATGTAAAATCTATCTCGAAACGGTGATTCAAGCAACGAAACAGTGTTTCAAATCGAGTGTTTGAATTTCCATTTAAAAAAAATCAAGCCATTTGAATCACCAATTCGAGATGACTTTTATAACCGTCAACTCGTATCTTTCTTCCGCTTAAAAGCCCTAAAACATTGGCTTGAAACTCATAAAGAAACTTAACAACGTTAAGTGATTTTTAACGGATGTCCATTGAGAACAAAATAGTTGAAAGGTTTGACTGTTGATAGTGATTTTTAAAAGTGAAATTATTATCGGCCAATACACAAATTGTGAGAGTATTTAGTTTCAATTTGCCTAAATGTTTTAGATGAATTCCATAACATTTTTCATAACTATTAATAAAAGAATAATAACAAATGGATAATTTGTATAGACGAGCATGTAACTTTATTAGTTTTATAGATTTTTTACTTGATTAACAAATAAATAAACATAACAAATATATAGGAAATAATTAATTAAATCAGTTAAACAATAAATAATTAATGAAACTCTATCAAACCAATAAGCAATTCATCTTATTAAAAATAGAAGCTAGGACAAACACTCCCTTGGTTATTTGGTGGAAGAAAAATGAAGTGTGCCATACCAAAGGTGGGTTCTGGATTCAACCCGAGACATACATGATGAAAAACAAAAGCTTCATCAGCATGTGATGCCTGTAGGGGTTTTCACGGTCTAGTTTTAAGATCAACCCGTAACCAAACCGCTTGTATGATTTTCTATTTTCATAAACCAAAACCAAACCGAACTGTTTGTAACGGTTTGGTTTCACGGTTTGAACTTCATACAAAATGACAATTAATTTATGATATCTGATTGTATAGCTCTCGATAATTTACAGAATTTAACAAATACCATTATACCAACTAATTTCTAGATTCTTATTTAAAAAATTGAAAGGCTAGCTAAAGTCTTTTACGTTTTAGATTAGATTTAGCCCAGATTTTCTTATTTATTGTCGATGTTTATATTTAGTAGTGTATGTTATAAGCATTAATAATTTTATTTAATTATATCTACTAATATATTTGTATACACATAATATATAATAATATATAATGTAAAATATTTAGACAATATATATATATATATATATATATATATATATTGAAAAGATCCAATACACTAATCCTTAACGTACATTAACGTACGCGAATCCCGTTTTATAAATCGATCCATGAAATCACATCCCAATATCTCGGAATCGTCAACACATATCCAATTAATCATTGGTTAACCAAAAAAACAGTTTTGGATCATTAATCGATCATTTTTTTACTTTTTTCACGAAGACCTTTTTTGAGCGTTTTAGGTTTTTGGTTGAGCATTTAAGTTTTTGTGAGCTTTTTTTGAGCGTTTTAGGTTTTTGCCTTTGAGCGTCTCACGTACCTTTCGTACGTTAAGGCATTAGCGTACAGTATCTCTACCCTATATATATATATTATAAAATCATACGGTACGGTCCGGTTTTATATGGTTGGTTATGGGTACAACCCGTAAACCAAACCGTTCGTTACTGTTTGAAAATTTCGAAACCAACCGACCAAAAGTTATGAAAGAAAACGAACCATGAAACCAAAATGATGGCCGGTTTGAACGGTTTTAAACCGAACCATAAACACCCTTAGATGTTAGTACGGATTTTCATTCTTGGTTTTTGTTTGTTTTATTAATGAGGTAAATAACTAAATATCTTTGGTTCACGTGACTTCTAATAACACATTTTTTTTCCTAATATATATAAAATAGAAGTTTGGTGTCGCTAGGTATTCTATTGGATCAAGTGGCGGTTCAGTATTAGGCCACATTGGTTTTTTTTTGCCTTTTATTTTTATGTTATTTAATTTAGTTATCGTAACAAACATAATTGAAACCGATTGAATTCGCGTCACTCACCAACACAACACCCGAGACTGACAACACTCGGGTTTTACGGACTCATCGTTGTAACGCCTGGATTTTACTGAATTTTTTATTTAGTTCCATTACGGTAACAAACGTAACCTCCGACCGAATTCGCATTGACTCGCCACTACAACGCCTAAGACCGACAATGCTCTGGTTTGTTAACCCATTTGTTTTAGTTCAGGTACCGTAAGAACGTAACCGAGACCGACCAATTTCGCGTCGACTCATCGCCGCAACACCTAGGACCAACAACGCACAGATTTTACCGATTCAATGTCCGGGACCGACAACACTTGGATTTTACCGACCTTTTTGTTTTAGTTTCGGCACCATAACAAACATGACCGAACCAACCGGATTCTCGGTGACTCACCGCCGCGACGCTCGGGTTTTACGAATGCCCATGATTTACCGACTCACTGTCGCCACACCTGGGAATGGCAACACTCGGTGTTACCAACGTCTGAGTTTTACCAATCGAAAAAAGTCGTTTTAAAATTATTTTTTATATGTTAATTTGACGAATTTATTTTCTGAGTTTTAATGCTTGGATTTTACCAATGTCCTTAATATTGTACCGTAAAAAAACATAATTGAATTGTCCAAATTCGCGTTGAATCACTGCCGCAACGTCCGAGACCTACAATGCTCGGTTTTTACTAACGTCCGAGTTTACCGATCGAATTAATGTCGTTTTGATATATTATATGTTCATATGTTAGTCTTTTTATATGTTAATTTGACAATTTTACTTTCGTTTTTAACCCCCGAGTTTACCAAAGTTGTTTATACCGTAACGAACTACTGACTGAATTCGCATCGAAGCACTGTCGTAACTCTCGGTTTTTACCAACGTCCGGGTTTCTCAGGTTTTAACAACCGGATAAACATTGTTTTAAATATTTTATTTTTACATGTTAATATTTTTATTCGACAAAGTTAGTTTTTGAGTTTAATCATGGTACCAACCGAACTCACATTAGTGCACCGCTGTATCACGATGGGTACATAAACATATCTGATATACCCGTGCAACGCGCCGGGTAGAACACTAGTTTCATATAAAAAACAAGAAGATTGGGTTAGCTTGAACTTAATCTATTTTATGTGGCTCCCTCTTACCAGTAACCAAGGTTGTTGAAGTAGCGGCCTCGACCATATAGCCTGCGGTACCACAAGGAAAACTCGAAGAAAGGAATTCAAGCACATAAAATGTGTAAACTCGATTTTACAATGTAACTTTTTAAGAAAATTACATCACACATAAAGTAAATAACAGTTGTTGATGTAACTCTTTTTTTTAGCGTGTGAACTTGAAAAAAGTCAACAATGATATCTTATATAATTTTTATCTCTATAGCCATTAACGATGAAACCACTAACGGTATGTTATACCATGGTACTTGTTTTTGGTAGTGTACACAGGTCGGTTCAGTTATTAACCTCTATAGGAATAACCAATCGGTTTTTGGTTTATCCGGTTATTTTTTCAATTTTTTATTGGATTTTGGTTAATAACCAAAATTAAACTTTAGCTAATACTTTTTATACTTAGAACTACATGAATGGAATCATGGATGCATAGTTGCATACATAAATGAAATGAATCTATCTGTTCTAATAAAAGCCTATCACTTTTGTCACTTGTTAATACCAAAACCCTCCTTACATTTTTTCAACCAATTTTCATATATGGTCCTTATATTTTAAGTCATTTCAATACATGACATTAAAGTTATAGGTTTATTCAAACTAAATCCATTACTACATATAATAAGTATTCTCCATATGGATTGACAAGAGGCGATTAGTGAGTGAATTTTGAAGTGTTAATTAAAGTGTTTATTATGGTTTATATTCAAAATAATAAACAATAAACATTCGATTCATAATATGTGGAATGAGAACATTCGACTTGGACTAAATTCTGATAACGTCAGCGGCTAAGGCTTAGCCTTTAATACCTAAAAATACATATGATTTTAAAACTAAAAGCTTTCGGTTGACCCAAAACCTAGAATTTGGACCCAAGAACCAACCCGAATTACTTCGGTTCAGGTTCGGGTTAGTATTTTCTTGGGTTCGAGTTTCTCGAATCAGGTTAGTTTGGGTTCAGGTATGGGTTTTTGTAACACCCCGTAACCGCAGCGGAAACGTAAACGGGATGCAACAGACACATCTGATATCAACAGCATTGCTTATAAAGAAAACACCACTACATTAATTTACATCATATTACATTGTTCCGAGTTTAGTTCCCGTCTAGGCGATAGCACATAAGTTTTACCAACATTACATTATCATATTTAATACAAAATGATCACTAAACTTCCACAAATAGCACGCATCATCAAGCATGTAGTACTTACTCCAGTTTGGGAGTACCTAGAAAGCATGTAAAGAAAACGGGTCAACTACGAATAGTTGGTAAGTTTCACTAATTTAAATAAACAGTGATAAATCATTATGATAATCATATATTAGAGACATCTGGGGACACTGTTAACCCAGTACTGTACCCATTCCGGGGGCAATGTTAACCCAGAAACACTTCTAGAGACATCTGGGGACACTGTTAACCCAGTACTGTACCCATTCCGGGGGCAATGTTAACCCAGAAACACTTCCAGGGACATCTGGGGACACTGTTAACCCAGTAATGTACCCATTCCATACGATTCCCGTACAATCAAATATTTATAAATACACGCAAATCCATGCGTTCAGTATGTACTTAAACATTTTATTAGTAACATGCTTCCGCCCCGGGAAAATATTTGAAAACAATTCAGAAAAAGGGGCTCGTGAAACTCACCTTATCGTAGGCAATTTAGTAATACAATACTCCAGCTACTAGTCCAAATCTGTAATACGATCCCTAAGTTCGTTACTATACAATCACTATTAACATAACTTTAACCGTGTTAACCGGTACATCTGGGGACACAGTTAACCCAGTACTGTACCCGTTCTGGGGGCAATGTTAACCCAGAAACACTTCATCGGACTCAGATTGTGATATCGTTTAGAGTTCACTAGTCAGATTTACTATTAGTCATTTTTCCCGTTTTGCGTGCCTAGCACGGTTATCCATTTTTATGTTTAAAAAATGAGTTTGGTCACACACGACCCGAAAATAGTTGTTAATTGATAATTTAACTAAGTTGTGAAATTAGGGCTCGGTTTAGACGTCCCGATTGGCCGCGGGACTCGTTTCCGTCATTATCGTACCGGAAACTGTTAAATAGGCTAAAAACACTCAAATCATCCAACTTATTTTCGGATGATTCATTTTTACTTGTTTAACTCAATTATATGAAAATAGTTCATTTTTTGGGTTTTTATACACCAGTCAGCTCGCTTATGCGAACTTTACCGGTTTACGCGTTTTAAGCGTTAAAAGTTTGTTTTAGCACAAATAATTATCCGTTTAGTCTCGGATCTTGAAATTTTGCACAAATCACTTTTTGACAGTGGGGAATTTTATAAAAATATTTCCAGAATTAATTTTTATATTTAACATTTATTTATCTATTTTTAAACACCATTTAAACACTAAATATGTCGTAAATACCAAATGATCTTAGAAAAATCCCAAATTTTTCCTGGATGACCCCTGCCATCTCCATAGTCCCCTGTAATTTTTCCAGAACCAAAATCCCTTTTTAAATGCCGTTTTCACTAAAACCGAGCTAGAAAACCATAGAACTCGTTTAACCGAAAAGCCTACTTAGACTTCTCCAACGGACCTAAAATTTTGTGTGTGACTTTTACATGTTATAAAAAGCTTATCTGAAATTTTCCATAATTTTTCATAAAATTTAACTATTTTTCACCATTTTTGGCCAAAACCGAGCATTAAATTCACCAAATATTCATCCTTTATCAAAAAATTACCAAAATTTCACAGAACTCATATTTTCATGTGTAGATCATCCTTGTAAAATTTCATGACCTAACTCTACAAGAAACACAATCTGTCCAAATCACAACCCTTATACAAAAACCTAACTACCTTGAGTTTCTAGCTTCAAATCGCAAGAATCTCGCTTTCTAGCCTTTGCTATCAACTAGATACAACACCTACAAGCACAATAACACCACACCAAGCAAGTTACACCCACAATCAAGCCATTTCTTTCATGGTTTCGGTTATGCTTTAAAACAAAGATTTAACCGTAAAAATTCGTTTTTGGTTCGTTTAACTCCTTTCTTGGACCAAGATCCCTTGTATAACCCGTATACATCACTTGATCATGCAAGAATCGGTTCCATCTCGGGTTTTCACCATTTTTCACTTGGAAACCTCATTTTCTTGCAAGAACACTCAAGAAACGAACTTAAACACGTACATAACACAATTTTACCTCGGTTTTTCTTGCTAAAAAGCTCGGTTTTTGATTCTTGATCTTGAGAGAATATGAATATTGTTGAATTGTGTTGTGAAAAAAAGAAAATGAAATGTTGTTTGGGTGAGGGGGGTCCGATCGAACCAAATGGATGGGTGGAGTGGGACCCACAACTTCATTTGTGGCCACATATTCAGATTCTCGTAATTCGGATAATGTTTTGGATAATCTGGTTCAGTTCGTTTTTCGGTTAAACGTTTAATTCGGCTTAAAACGAGGCTAAAACGGTCGTTTTTCGGCTTAAAAATGAAATTTATATAAAACCGATTTAAAAACTTAAACCATGACATTTATTAACTTAAAACGTCATAGTATTAATAATTGTGCATCTTTTTCGGCTTGATCGATCGTCTCTTGCTCGGTTTGGTATTAAAGGTTTCGTTTAACGTACCGACGTATCATTAAATCGAAATCCTTTTTCTGTGCTTTAATTCACTTATCCCGAAGCTTTAATACTTCGTAAACATCACTAAATATTATATATTTCGTCTATAATGCAATCCCCGATCGTTCGGGCTTCAATAACCGTTAATCGGTTAATCGTATTTCCAATACGATTAACTGTATAATCGAGTATAATTCGTACTATGAATCATACATACTCGTATAAACGCATCATAATTCACATATTCATTATTAACTAACACATAAATAGTATATACCGGTTAGGGTATACCTGATTTTGCCGGAATCGTTACAGTTTTCTTGGGTTGGGTTTCATCTTACGGGTAAAAGTGGCAGGCCTACTTTCAACAATTATAAATAAGAATTACTACATTTATTTTATGCAATTTTAAATCTTCTAATATCCTTTTAACTCAGAATAATCACTATTATTTGAACATGGTTTTAATGTTAGTATGCATTTTTCATTATCCTTACAATTACATTCATATGAAATAAACATATCATTTTGTTATATTTAAATTTTTGGTTTTTATGTTGCTTGAATATATAATTTTTAATTGTAAAATATAAAGTCAATTAAAAATTTGTCATACACAGAATATTAATGATAACAAATTTATCATGATCAATTAATTTAAAACTTTAAATATTTTAAGGATAATTATATCATCAAAGTTCAGGTATATGGTTTTTGGGATAATCATGTTTTTTTGGATAAACATGGGGAGATTTTCTCAAATGACATCATATTAATTGATTAAAAGCTATGATATTTTATGTGTATGAATATTTTTTTATTAGTAACATGGATGTATATTATCATTTATCTAGAGTATGTATGTACTTGGAGAACCTTTTTTTGTCACACGAACAACTATATATAGCTATATCAAGAGTTATAAGCAGACCTATATGTTACTTTATTAAGAGTTATAAGCAGACATGGACTAAAAATTTTGTTTTTTGATAAACAATGTATACCTGTTAATACAACCACAAATGTAGTGTTAAAGGAAATTTTTATCTATTTGTAATATATTTGTGTAATCTTAATTATGTAATTTTAATTTAATTGTAATTGTATTAACAATATATGATCAAAATTTGTTGACTGTATTTCATTAATGGTCAAAGTTTAAAATTTTCAACAATTACCCGTGTAATACACGGGCCTCAAACTAGTGATAAATATATGACATAGTGGTATAAAGTATGAAATAGAAGAATAAAAGCTATAAATATATAAAAGTATGAATAATCCGTTAATTTTGATTCATTTCAATTAACAGTTCAATTATTGCTCGCCTCTAAATATCTCTACCCATGAACAAAATTTGTTGACTGTATTTCATTAATTGTCAAAGTTTAAAATTTTCAATAATTATCCGTGTAATACACGAGCCTCAAACTAGTGTATAAATATATGACATAGTGGTATAAAATATGAAATAGAAGAATAAAAGCTATAAATATATAAAAGTATGAATAATCCGTTAATTTTGATTCATTTCAATTAACAGTTCAATTATTGCTCGCCTCTAAATATCTCTGCCCATGAATAGCATTAATGCAGATGGACCAAATAGCCATCTCATTTTCAATTGTACATCTCCACCTTGCCAACAAAGTCTAGTTAAAAGACTTTAAACTCTCAACCTTGAGCTCACTTTTGCCTTCACTTTTTATAATATTGTCCCATGCAACCCAGCATAATCTTACTTTTTACATTTAAATTCGTGTCCAATCGTGCCTAAATGGGTGTTTGTGATTTCTTATTTTACATTCTTCTGACTTATTTAAGTCATAACTTATAAATTACAATGTTATAACTTATAACTTGTACACTCACTTAATTTAACCTTTTTAAACACCTTATATTTTATAAGTTATAAGCTATAAATAGGTGAAATAAAGAATCCCAAACTAAGTGTCTTACAAAAATAACATGGTGTAGTTGGATAGTAAGCAATTGTTTATGCTTCAATAGTATAGACGGTCAAAATTTATATAAATGGTCATGTAGTTTAAATTTGTCATATTTACTTAAAATATTATTGGGTTATTTTATCGGTTAAAGTTATTATTATTACTACTATATAACAAATTAATAGTTTGATGCCGCTGGCGCTTGAGTTTCTATTGGAATTAAGGCACAACATCATTTGACAACACCAATTGTTATGTTTTTAATTTTAGTTTAATTTCAGTACTGTAGTGAATGTAGCTGAACTGATTAAATTTGCGTCGACTCACCACCGAAATGACCGGGACCGACAACGCTTGGGTTTTACCTATTCACTTTCGCAACGCAGGGACCCGATAACGCTCTGGTTTTTACCAACGCTCAAGTTTACCGACTATTTTGTTTTAGTTCTTGTATCGTAACAAACGTAATCGAAAACGACCGAATTCGCGTCGACTTACCACTGCAACGTCCGGAACCGACAACACTCAGAGTTTACCAACAAGCGGATTCTACCGACTCAGCGTTGCAACACCGAGGACCGAAAAATTCGGGTTTTATCGGTCGTACAAACACCATGTTAAGCTATTTTTAATCTTTTATACGTTAACTTGACGAATTTATTTTTTTGGGTTTCAACGATTGGGCTTTACCATATCGCAAACGTAACCAAGGCTAACCAAATTCGCCTCTACCTGCTGTCATTACGCTTGGGTTTTACCAACACCCAGGTTTTACCGACCAAATAAAGTTCTTTTTAAATATTTTAATTTTTTTACATGTTAATTCGACGAGTTATTTTTTGGGTTTAATTATGGTGCCGTTATGAACTTTAAATATGCTAATTTTAGCTACACAAGCGTTGCCACTGTTTCATATGTTAACATACAATTTTAATTTTTTTTAAATAGTGTTGGTATCTTAGTGAACGTAACTCATACCAACAGAATCCATATCAGTGCACTACCACATTAGGATGAGTACGGAAACAGGTCCCAACCGCCCCGCCCAACTTTTCGGGTAAAAAAAACACTAGTTATTACTATATTCAATTGAGGACTTTAGCGCCGTATTAGTATTGACATTTGGGCTTTTTTTTTTCAGTTTTAGTTAAGAGTACCCTAACGAATATAAGGGAAGTCAAACAAATGCCAATCTTGTGTTTGCTTTAAAACCTGTACGCTAATGAGCGTGACGGAAACCGACCGAACTTTAAATTTGTGTTGTTTTTTGTTTGTTTTAATCCTAGTACGGTAACGAACATGAAGGAAACCGACTGAATTCACGTAGATTCACAATCTCAACAACCGGGACCAAGAACGTTCGGGTTTTACCAACGCTAACCCATTGTTCCACCCCGATTTATATCTTTTACCTCCTATACCATAACGAACGTAACCGAAACCGACCAACTTCATATCGGGTTATCACCTCATTGCCCGCAACCGACAACGCTTGGGTTTTACCACCCGCCAGAGTTTACCGCCAAATAAACGTCGAATATTCTGGTTCTAGTTTTGGTACAATAATGTACGTAACCGGAATCCCCCAAATCCGCGTCGATTTACCGATTCAATACTGAAGTTTTACCGACCTGTCCTGAGTAAACACCAGTTATTAATAGTCCCAAATAAAAGAACACTCTCAAGTCAACTATCACGTTTGCTATTCTATCATTCTATTGGATTAAATATAAAACATCTTACAACTACAGGGGAGCTATTTAAAAATATTCCGTTTTTAAAAAACAGCATAATGGCGCGAATATACCAGTATCTGTTAAACTAACGATACAAAAATTGGCGGGAAACTGACTCCAATAAAATAGAGCTCCGATAAAGAACGCCAACGGGTTATATTCTTCTCCGATCATACATAATCGGAATCGGTACGGTCTGTATGCTGTATAGGTTACCGAATTTACGAGTAACGACGAGATCATTATTATTTATTAGTAATAATTAGAATTCTTGCGTGACGGTCGGTTTTGTTGAATAAGAATTGAAGCTTTTGATCGGAAGTATATGGTGATGTTTTGATGGTGGGTTTGGGTTAATTAGATGAATATTGGATTTTGGGTGGTGGGTGACAAAAGGTTTTTCTGCGTGGTTAACGAGTTCGATAGTTTAAAGCGCACGTAAGGTGTTTGTGAAAATGCCGCTGAGAGATGATAGGATGATTGGAGGTTTGGGAAGTGTGGGAAGTTAATTGTATTAGTGGCATTAACATGTTAAGATGTGTGAGCACGAAAGAACATGCTAACCGCCATCTGCGAAGCTGCCAAAGCCCAGTTGTCAAAGGCGCAAGTCGTGTAGCATTAACGCACCTTTTTTTTTGGGGGGGGGGGAGGGGTTGACACGTTTTAGGCTTGTTTAGGGGCTGTTTAGGCTGGTTCGTAGATCATTTTTGGATGGTTCAGACCAGTTTGCTCGCAATTTGCAGAAGTTTTCCGGAAGTTTTAGGATTTGGCCAGAATTTAACTGGAATCTTGCCCGAAGGTCGACGGATTGCCTGGATGGCGTTGAGGCGCTTTCCTGCGCCTCGCCTGAGAAGTTAAGGGTACTTATTGATGTCTCAATCATACTTTGAAGATATTGGTGGTGGGTGGCTGCTCTAAGGTCTTCAAGATTAAAGCTTGCATCTCAAAAACTGGTAAAAGCTATATTTTTCAAGAAACTTAAAATATCTTTTGGCATATAATATTTGTTGATCATTTTCTGTGTATTGGGTTTGTATCTAACATTAAATATTAGTTCTTGTTTTGAGGTTGATACTGTGAAAACCAGTAATTAACATTTAACAACAATAAGAGGACAGACATTAGCAAGTAATTCAAATCCAGTTATCAATCTGTTATAACATCCCAAATAGTTTTGTCACTTGATCATTACTATGCATTTAAAATATCCATGGTTACTTGATTTTATAATAAAATGTTATACCAAAAGGCATTTGACCCAATGGTATTATGGTGCGTTATAAGATACCGTGTGGTATTATTATCATCTTTATTAGTAAGTGAACTTTTTGGATACTTCTTTTTGTTATAGAGAACTTTAGATGTGTCACATGTTTTACGTACCCGATATGACATAAAATTATATTAGTTTGCGTGCAAGAAATGCTAATATTGATTTTGCAACAAGTTGGAATGCAATAATGAAGTTTTCCATTTGATCTATTTGATCATTTATCTTTCGGTCTTTAGTATTAGTGGAATCCTTTTAAGAGTATAAATGGTGGTCGGTTTATAGGGCTAGCCGTTCAAAGTGGGTTGATAGCCATGGCACACGTTCTGTAAGGTCAATAAACTCGAACCGATCAAGTGGTCCCTTTTGTCCAAAAACAGATATGCATCTTTCATGTACAATACACAAAAGATAGTTGAGTACAATATACCACTATGCAATGATTTGACATCATGATGGTGAAACATTATTGAAACAAACACACCATGTCAAGTTCTTGATTATTTTTTGCCATACACATACCTATGTTTAGCTGTAGTGTTCATATGTTCCTATAAACGCTATTTCTTGAGTAAAGTTGCACATTGATTGGCTTGCTATAATAGAAAAATACCTATAACGCATCCTTTTGGGCCTTTCTTCTCTTTTATCACACATGTATGGTTCTAGGTAAAGATCTAATCACCATCATTCATGCAAGTGAGCACTACCTTTCAAACCTAATTCACATGCTTCCCACATAGTCAAAACATTCAAACATGACTTCTTTCTCCCTTATTCCATTATTAAATCATAAAAATATTAACCCATCTTTTGAGAATAATAATATAAAATCCAAATCATTTTAAAAAACTACAAGTAAAAAGACCCATCAAGATAAAGTTTTATATATGGATGGACATCTTAATCATTGGAAAACAAATTTAGCATAACTCCACAATAATTAGGCATAACCTAATCACTACTAAAATACAAAAAGTAAACAAAAGACACTACATTGTCTAAGGGCATTAACACAACTATTAAATCTTACCAATACTCAATTTAATATATAAAACAAAACCCTTTATTTCTAATAAAGCAAACTAGGTTTAACTTATATATGCCTAAAAACTGATTCTTTTCTACATTTTTTTTTAACTTTTTAAAGTTTAACTCCAAGTTGGATACAAAATCTCTAGGGATTACCATTACTGACATTCTAAACCTTTTTTAAATATATCTTTTTGTCAGCATATACATTAAAAAACCAAAGATAGCAACCATCAAAATACACTGAACCCAAAACATAAGATCCTGTGCAAATGTAACCAACCAACAAAGCCACGGTAGCGTTATTCGGTACACTGAGGCCTACAAAGTTTTCAACGGTCCAGCATAATAGGTTATCATAGTAGAATAGTCGCCTACATAAACCCTAAAAACGAGATTTTCCGACTAGTTCGTTTCACGGGCCCGCAAAACTTTGATATACCGAGCTGCTGCTAGTGCTTGAATTCGGAAGCAGTAATTCTGCTTGAGGGAAACAAGAGTGTGATGGCACATCTAGCAACAGATCTTGTTCAGAACTTTCATCTGCATATTTTAGTGATTCGAGCATCAGGAGCTGTGATCCGGTGGTACGGCGAACAGGCTTCTTGGACTGAAGCCCGGCCCGTCATTGTCCATGGGCTCTTTGTGTTCATAGTTTGCCTTCATTGGTGGTCTTTTAGGGCTCTTCATTGCAGCCTTTGATCCTGAAAGATTCAATTGTTATACAAAGCATTCTTAATGCAGAAATCATTCACATTTTCAATTTTAAAATGCAATGCTGACCTGTATATGGTTGATATTGGGCGTCTCGTGGTCTCTTTACGTTTACCGCACGACCATCAACTGCAGACCCTCCATTATCATATTTACGTTTTGCATCCTAATCGAATTACAACACAAGATTAGTGTAAATGGGTAAATTCTTTCAAAAAAATTCATTTTGACAATACAAGTATTTTCTTTTTGATCAAAGTTAAACCTCGAGCTGAACATATTTCTCCACCCAATCGGATTTTGTAGCACTACAAAGGGCAAGCTCCTTTAATGTTTTACGGTCTTCATTTTTCACCATTGGCGAAGATAGATCAAAAACTCCTTCAGAAATAAGCTTCTGGAAGGAAGATAGGTTGTCCTTAAACTGAGGGCTATCAAACATGCTCTCGAGGCTGTGAAGTTTTAAAATAAGCGCTTATTACGATCATTTGTATAACTATACGAACATGAATATTAAATAGCTTTGATTTATCTCTATTGAGTACCTATAATATTCATGTGATGTAAGATAAGTATTAATAACATTATAATATAGTATGCAAACCTTTCAGGGACTTGAAGAGAGTCAACATAAGGTAAATATTTAAGCAGTTGTTGCTGTTCATCATTTGTCATATGTTTTTTAAACTCTCCAAAGTTGATAATTTCCTGCAATATATGAAGTAATTTCATGAGAACATTTCATTGTTGCGTTAAAACACAATAAGCAGATAAGCAGTATTAATAAACAATCCCAAACACCCCATGTTTATCTATCGGTAATATATACCCCTTTCTTTAACCTAAATCGAGATTTTTTTAACCATAAATAAAAATCATCTTACATTCAGATCAATGGTGCAAAGTGGAGAATTACAGTTCATAAGTATCTGCAACTTTTCGTCATCATCCCTATAATTTACAACAAAAGCACATACATTTCACTTAATTAGATAAAAACAACAACAGATAATACAATATCTATGTAAATACATACCGATTCAAACAGTCTTGATTCACGGGCTTTTTGGCCCGGCTCGAGAAATTCCCACCCTTGTTCGCATTATATACAGGAAGGGTAGTAATGCGCGAATACGCCTCGTTTTTCGTATCAACAGAAAGAGAACTTGCTTCAGATTCTTCTTCACGGGCCATAGAACTTGGATGGCGAATAAGAACACTTCCATGCCCTATTTCAACCGAAACCATCGGCGTATCACTTTCAAATATCAAATCTTCTTCTGATGAACCCGAAAAATAAGATTGTTGTTCATGTAAAATGGTGTGTAAATCTTTTGTAAGTTTCTCAACAGGAGACTGTTTTAGTCGGTTAACACATGTTCGTTTTCTTGAAGGTACCATTGTGTCCCAAACAACTGATGATTGTGCTTGACCTGAATAAGTCATAATCGAATATTTAAACAAACCCTGATCAGAATAAGTTTCACTGTATCCAAACGCCCGAAATTGTTTAAAATACCTGTCAAATCACTAGCATCTGCACTTGCAAGTTGCATATAACCATCAGAATTAGATATAGCAGAACCAGAACTCGATCGGTTGCTTGTATCTTCATCAAACGGTTTGCGAAAAGCCTGGTTATGGTGGTCATACGCGAGCCCACCACCACCAAAACCGCCACTGCCGGCACTACCGAGCATAATCCTGGCAGAGCCGCCTACTACATTGTCATAGTTCGGCTTTCTTTTTAGTAGTTTTGACTCTTTGCTCTTAATGGATATAGTCTTAGCCTTAGGTGTCCTATGGTAATCAAGATCATCAGGCTCGGATCGAGCATGAAGTGGTGTGTAGTTAACAAGTGATCCTTTGGTTCTCCAATGCGACCCGCACGCGTTGCACAAAACGGGCTTGTCTGGAGGCCCGTTTCGCCACAACGGAGTGCCTGTAATCACAATTCATTTTCCCAGAATGTTAAAAAATAATTAAACTGTTACAAAATTGAATGACTATGTAAATGGACATGAATGTAACAAAATCATATATTCATGTTACACATATTCCATTTTGGTTGAGTTTGATGGTTCTTTAGACATTAAAAGCAATCAAGAACAATATGAATGTTGTTAACATGAAGCAAATTATCAAAACAGGTGGTGTGCATTATACTTTGAGTGAAATTAAGCAACAAACAATTAATTGAACCAAAAGTCATTGATAAAACTTAAAAGATTACTCTGTATTTGATATTGAACAAGTCAAACATCTTGTTTTGTTATCAAACAAGCTCAGATTTCAACTGTTTCTTGTGTTCGACATCGAAAAACAACTTAACCTATCAAAGACTCCAATAATTATTCATACTCAAGTTATTAAACACCAAAAAAAAATCCCAGAAACAGTCAACAATCAGCATAATAATCATGTATTTTGTCAACAATTATTTCCAACTTTTTCCATGTAATTTCTGCAAATTTTGACCAAACTCAAACCACCATATGGATATTGTAAATCATGATCTCATAAACAAAATACAACACAAGAAAATTAAAAAATAAAAAAAAAATTATAATCAATCCATTTTTATAAAAATAATATTCCCCCAAATTATAAACTCACTTGTAACACCACAGTGATAGCAAGGTCCTTGCTTTCCCATCTCCAAACAATTAATTTTCCACTTAAAAATAAATAAAACCCAAATTAAAATAAACAAAAAAGAACCAAGAAATGAACTATTCTCTGTAAAGAAAACTCATTTTTCAATTTTTTTCAGTTTTTTTTCAATAAAAATGAAAACCCAGAAAACTTATGAACAAGATTCAACTGGGTGTTGAAAATTTTTAAATAAAGATTTCAGGAAACCCTTAAAGAAGACCAAGAAGTAAACTTTTTTTAGAAACCCACCAAAATTATTGAATAAAATAAGGGAAAACAGAAGAAAATTAGATGGGTTATTGTTGTTTCATAAGAACATGAGCCGCTGCATCATCATAATATTTATGATATTAATAAAAATAATCCAATGGAAGAAGAAGAAGAAGAAGAGAAAAAAAGAAAAGGAATCTAATAAATGGTTGGGAAAGGAAGGTGAAGATGGTGAGGGAGAGAGAGAGAGAGAGAGAGAGAGAGAGAGAGAGAGGAGTTGTATGTGTTTTGTGTGTGTGTATGACTCTTAATTCTTAATGTTTCAACTTTTTTTTTCTTTAAATAATTAACTTATGTAATTACTAATTAGTTGTATTAATATTATTTTTTTCTAAATGGGTTACTGATTAAATTCATTACTGGAATGCACACGAAAAAATCTCGCTCAGTTTAAGAATTCAACTAATAAAAACCATCTACTCGTCTAGTTTTTCATTATCACTCTGGTGTCACTAAAACTAAATATTTTAGACATTAATTAAATATAGGTCACATTAAATACCAAGTTTCTCCCTTAGTTGTAATAATATTAATACATATAATAAAATGTCATTGGAAAATAATGTTGACTTTTTCTCTATGATGTATTTAAAACCTAAAAAAATGATATCTTAAATGATAAAAAATGGATTCTTAGGATGTAACTATGTCTTGAATAATGGTGTTTAAAGAAATGAATTATCTTGAAGTATAATAATATTATTTTTTTTGTATGGTGAAAGGGTGTGGATGTGTGATATGCTTTTTTTTGTCACATTGATAACAAGAGTTCAACATATCCTTTATGAATAAAGATCAAATTTTTATTTTTATAATTTTTATATATGAATAATATGGTTTATACATCGTCACCCGTATATACGAGTATAATACATCGAAATTATATGGTAAAGATATTTGAGTGGTTGACGATAAGATGATTTAATTAATGCCTTAAAGTTATTAAATTAACTCTTTATATTAAAACGCTTATATGTAAATTGGTACATCCATTGCATATGAATATGCATGTGTAAACGCTACGTACCGTGTATAGAAGTAAAGTCTACTTAATTAATAGCAAATATTTGATTATTAATTAAGAACTAGAATATCTTCTGATACATATATTGATTTTATAAAGAGAAAAAATCATAATACAAAATTAAAAAACTTACAAAACATAACAAAGTGGGTAATTACAACCATTAATACTAAAACAGAAGGATGAGAGCGTTTTAAAACTATTTAAATACAAAATGTGGTATTTGACTTTTATTTTTATTTTTTAATTTCTTCCTTTTCTTGGTAGATGAATGAAATGTTTATTTGTTTCATAGAAGTTAGGAAAATAGTCATACTTATTTGTTTCAAGCTAAAATATTATTCATCCGGGTAAACTACATAAGTAATAAATTGACTTTCTTCTTCAGAAACAGGCTCGATGCCATAGCATCGGCCTTTGTAACAATCAAGGCTCGTAAATCCATCGGTCCATACAGATACAGTTGTCCATGTACCAGTAGAAGATTCGGCGGCTACTGCGGCCCATGCTATCACATTTATCATAATATTTGTGTGTGTTTTTAACCGTATTTATTTTGATAATTACTAGTTGGTAATTTTGACAATTTGAAGTACAAAAAATTATTTTCACACGGTATTTAATCTAATATTTTAGATAAATATGTATGTGTCGCATATGTAGATTTAATTATAAGAGGTATGTTTGGTAGGAAGCTTTTAGGAGCTACGAGCTTCAAAAGCTTCAAACTTTTAAGAAAAAAACTTATACTCAATTAAAAAGCTTTGTTTGGTTCAAGGAGCTTGAAGCTTTTAGGTCAGACGAAAAAGTTTAAAACGTAAAGCTTCTATTTTTAGTATTTTAATTTACTTAAATAACCTTCCAAAGTAAATACATTTACTATTATTGGTTTTAGTTATGCCCATTTTTATAATTTTATACATTTTATTAAAAGCTCCAGCTACTCTGTCAAACATCTAAATATATCTAAAAAGCTACAGCTACCAACCACAACTTTCAGCCACCAGCTAGCAGCTTCCAGGTAAAGCTACCAGCTAGTTTTGCCAAACATTTACTTATGTGGTTGTGGCTCAAGTTTGATTCTCGGCTCACGTGTACGCTCTAAGTTGTTGTAAGAAGGACGTGAACTTGGATAAGATAGGTTGCATACAGATGGTAAATCTTTCGAAATCCTTCGATAACAAGTTGCACTTAACTGTTAAAAGAAAAGTAGTAAACTGACACTGAACAACCTATATATATATGTGTGTGTGTGTGTGTGTGTCGAACATGTTTTGTTACGATGTTTATAATAACATATTAGTTGTCATTGTATTCTCTTTCATGAATTAAAGGATTGCTAATTGTAACAGTCCAGCTACGCTACACCATAATATTGTTCACTTTAATCGGGACTTCCTGGAAGATCACTCACTACACCATAATATTGTTTGCTTTAATCGGGACTTCCTGGAAGATCACTCATCCTGATACTACTTCCAAATGAGCACGCTAAACTGTAAAATTTTTCCCTCATCCACTACTATTAAGCGCCCAAAACGCGTTATAATGGGAAATGTATCCACCTCCTTTATAAAGAAGGTTTTGTTCTCCTCCCTAACCAATGTGGGATGTCACAATCCACCCCCTTAGAGGTCCAGCGCCCTCGCAAGACTTGGCACCACCGGTCTGACCTTGTCTATGATACCATATGTAACAGCTCAACTACCGTTGCACCATAGTATTATCCGTTTTGGCCGGGTCGTACCACTATCACCTCACATATTTGCTTTTGGTTGCCCATACGGAGACTTCCCAGGAGGTCATCCATTCTGATACTACTCCCACCTGAGCACGCTTTGTTGGAAGTAATTCATACTCCAAGTATGGATGGCAATGAAACCCGAACCCGATGGGAAAACCCGAAACCCGACATAAATGGGACGGGTAATACCCGACCCACTAGGGTTTGGGACGGGTTTGGGATTAGTTTTAAAATTTTTCACGGCTTTGGGACGGGTTTGGGATTTCTAATATACCTGATTACACGACCCAATTACCCGATAACATAAACCCATTTACCCGATTATATACCCGATGTACCCGATATAGCTTATTATATTATATATATATACTATATGCCAAATATATTATTTATCGAAACTTGTTTATGTTAATTATTTAAGATATTTGTCTTTATGGTAACCATCGTATCGATTAGTTATATATTGTCAAAACCCGGCGGGTTTTGACACTGGTATACTCGACGGGTATTTTATCAAAACCCGATGGGAAAACCCGGAACCCGACGGCTAATTACCCGATTAAAACCCGACGGATTTGGGACAGGTTTGGGATGAACTATAATAACCGGGTATGGGTTTGGGAATACCTAAACCCGACCCAAACCCGACCCATTGCCATCCCTAACTCCAAGTCACAAGTAGGTGAACTTGAGGGACCAATAATGACAAGCAGGTCATAGTTGGTTATGTTTCCTAATTACATCATGTTTCCTAATTGTACTGTGATTATAATAGGTAATGTCTTGACTATCAAGTTAGGTTAGTCTATATAAACATATCATGGTTAGACATTATAGAGGGTGGTGGTGTGAGGTGTAACCGAGTTAGGGTTCATCCAAGAGGCACACACGAGATGTAACCGAGTTAGGGTTCATCAAGAGTCAAACCGAGTTAGGGTTTGAGAGTTGTAATCAGTTTTTAGAGTTAGATTTTCTGATTAATAAACAAGAGTTATTTGTTTATATCGTGTTTGATTATCGATCCGAGACTTGACGCTTAACTGTGGAATTCTCCTCTCATCCATTGCCATTAAGCACCTAAATCGCGTTATGATGGGGATTGTATCCACCTATTTATAAAAAAGGCTTTGTTCTCCTTACTGATCGACGTAGGATGTCACACCAGTGTTTTTATTTGATTCAAGATATAACTGAAATTATTGAATAAAATCACTTAAATTCACTCACGTCCAAACTAATTGGTTATGAAAATCATAAATCTGAAGTGTTGAGTATACGTTCAGTTGTAATCAATAATTTTGTCACACCCTCAAAATCCACTAACGGAGTTTTACCGTCAGAGGGTGTGAACTAACAGGATCGGAATCATCAGTTATAATCAAACCATAAAAACGTTTAAATGGAAATAAGTGCGGAAGCGTAAAACCATAGAAACAACGTTACGTCACGCAGGACGATTTAAAACCAAGGATAACAGTTAAAAGTAAGTTTGCATAGTTAAAAGTTTATCAAGCAATGCATGTTCCTAAACCGCGCGCCCGCCTCGGCTACCTGAGAATAACATACTAAAAGTGTCAACACAAGGTTGGTGAGTTCACAAGTTATATAAAAATAAATCGTTTAGCGTTTGCGTTCAGCGTTTTGCGTTACAGCGTTACAGCGTTTTGCGTTACAGCGCTTTGCGTTACCAGATAGTGTTATGTCAATTATATATCGATAGGTAGCTAGTCTATACAACAAGTATTACTAAGTGTTCGACACCGAAGCTGACTCGTTTATTAAGTGCCTTGTCGCCAGGTCCTCCAGACCATGGTACGTGTTAGCCAAAATTACACCCGCTCGACCTCCAGTCGAGTTTAGCGTTGGGTGGGGTTTGTCAAACCCAGTAGTACTACTCAACAGTGACTCGCTATTCTAAATATTAACCAGTTCGATGTGTAGGACTTCAAATGTTTCGTTTGCCACTTAGCCTTTACAAGTGATATATAATTTATAACAAAATCTTAAATGCGTTGTGGAGTATGTTATCTCCCCCAAGTGAAAAGCGTTTGAAAACAGTTTAAAGAGGGGAAAGTGAAACTCACCGTTTGCGAAGAATTTCCCAAATTAAATCACCAAGATGCGCGTCACAGAAAAACTCTCTCTAGCGTTCTAAAACAACAAAGAGATTTTTCTAAGTGTCGGAATATTATCGAGTCTCTAGACCCGGCACATAATACCTATGCACATAACATGTTTCGTGTTTCGTTTGTGAATCGTGTGTGACTTTAACAAGTGTATTTGTGACACATTACATGTGTAAGCAATCATATACGTGTCATGTATTCATAAAGTACATCACTAGCAATTTTTCCCCGAATGGGCATTTTGGTCAAATCATGACAATTAACTAGCCATCATTCCCCATAAGGGCATTTTGGTCAAATTATGACAATCAATTAGCAGTTATTCCCCGCAAGGGCATTTTAGTCAAAACACGATAATAAATTAGCAAGTATCATATTTCATGCATTTTCACAAAACTCAGCAGCTAGTTTCACCGAGACAGAAATTCTACTTAAAAGATTGTACTATTCCACCGACCATAGCATCTCAATTAATTTACCAAAAATCATCACAGAAGCATATATGTCTTAGGTTTCCAGAACATATTTTGTTATATTTTTATTCCACATAGTTTTCTCACAATCATCAAATCATTACAGCAAACTCATAACAGTCAAATTCATGCGCAACAGAATGTTATTTGCAATTCCCGTTAAACGAAAAATCCAATAAATGCAAGACCACTTGGGTTAGGTTTCTAACTCAATGAGTCAACTTCCAGAAGTGGAACCAACCCAATTGGTCTCGTAGTTCATGAGATATAACATTTACAAAACAACCTAACAGCAGATCTAACAGCTCAGCTTTGCACAACGTTTTTGTAAAATCATAAAAGTTAAATTCTACTTGTCCAAAAATTACAAGTTTATATTTTTTAGAAACTAGACTCAACCTAGTTTACAATAGTATTAATAATCTCAACCAATTTTCATGTTTACACTTTGTTACAGTCACTTAAACATCAAATACACATTCTGTCCAGAAACTGTTTGCATCCAAACTCAACATAATAACAATCTATGAACTATCATGCATTCATATAACCCTCTAAACTCCATAAACACCATCCATGCACATCAATTACACATTACATACTTGATTAGGGTTTGTGTTTGAACTCAAATCAAAGACACAACAATCAACATGCAACAAGATCAATACTAGTTATCAATCATCATTCATTCAACAACAATCATGTTAACTTCCTACATACACATGAAATCGGCTCACTAGGGTTTGTAATTAACCCAACAAACATCAAAATCAAGTAACAAGGATGTAAAGGATGATCAATTATACCTTCCTAGCACCTAGTTCTTCAATCAAACACTTGATTTGAGGGTTGTATGTGTGATTAGAGGTGACGGCAGCCGTGTGAAGCCAAGGGAGAGAGAGACCGATCGGGATTGTTGAGGAAAAGAAAATAATAGTTAGGGTTTGGTTATTATGTTTATTTATAATAGTCTATGTTACACTTTGGCCCCTCTACTTCTAAGTATTACTTTTCCTAGCTTTAACTAACTTGTTTACATCTTGAGTTAACGTTTATAACCATGTTATCACACAACACATAAGTCTAACACATAATTATCACATAATTACTGTTTTGACGTTTTTCGTTTATTCATCAATCGTTTGCGTCAACTCGTTTGCGTTTCGGTGCAATTCCCGAAAGACTACACATGTAGTAAGTGTTAAGCGTCATTTAAACCCTAGTTTAAATGTAATGAAGTGTGCGTTATAGATTCAATGATCTTAAGTTTGAATTGACGAAGTTGAGTTAACGGAGTTAACCTGAAATTGACGATTGTCACATCATTCTCATGTTAAAGAATTTTCGTCCCGAAAATTTGAGTCAAGTCGTGATGAGTGTCTGAAAAAGTAAGAAAAATTTTCGGTTTGTCATATCATCCCCTAGTAGAAAGAAATTTCGTCCCGAAATTTAATTCATACCTCCGGTGATGTCTGACGGTTTGCCGGGTTTCGCGGTTTTCTGTGTTTGGTTAGCCCTTCAAAAAGGTGAGGATACTTTTTCATCATTTGATCCTCGCGTTCCCACGTGAACTCCGGTCCACGTCTCGAGTTCCAACAAACCTTAACGATTGGAATTTTGCTGTGCTTGAGCGTTTTGGTTTCCCAATCCAAAACCTCGACTGGTTCCTCAATGAAACGTAAATGTTCATCGACTTGCAGTTCCTCCAAAGGGACTACATGGGTTTCATCAGATAGGCATTTCTTCAAATTGGACACGTGGAATACATTGTGTACGCCACCGAGTTCCGTTGGTAGGTCCAGTCGGTACGCCACCGGACCAATGCTCTCAGTTATCCGGTAAGGACCAACATATCGTGGGTTGAGTTTGTTTCACTTACCAAAGCGAACCACACCTTTCCAAGGTGAGACTTTGAGTAACACTCGATCGTTCACTTGAAATTCGAGAGGTTTTCGGCGCTTGTCGGCGTAACTCTTTTGGCGATCTCGTGCTGCTGCCATGCGATTTCGGATTTGGACAATCTTTTCCGAAGTTTCGAGTACCAGTTCCGGACCAGTGATTTGGCTGTCACCCACCTCTGCCCAGTAGAGTGATGATCGACACTTCCGTCCGTACAGCGCTTCAAACGGCGCTGCTTTAATACTTGCGTGGTAGCTGTTATTATACGAAAACTCTACCAAAGGTAAGTGAGGTTCCCAACTTTTTCCGAAATCCAATACGCAGGCACGCAACATATCCTCCAGGGTCTGAATAGTTCGTTCACTTTGCCCATCCGTCTGAGGATGGTATGCTGTGCTCATATCAAGACGGGTGCCTAGCGCGCTTTGCAGCGACTTCCAAAAGTGCGACGTGAAACGAGAATCTCGATCAGAAATGATCGAGACAGGCACTCCGTGTCTAGACACCACTTCTTTCATGTAAACACGAGTTAGTCTTTCCATTTTGTCCGATTCCTTAATCGCTAAGAAGTGTGCAGACTTAGTCAACCGGTCAACGATCACCCAGATGGTATCGCATCCCGTCGGTGTCTTAGGTAAACCCGTGATAAAATCCATTGAGATGTGTTCCCATTTCCACATTGGGAGTTCCGGTTGTTGTTGTAGACCAGATGGTTTCTGGTATTCTATCTTGACTCTGGCACAAGTCAAGCATTTGCTCACGTAGGTGGCAATGTCGGCTTTCATGTTCGGCCACCAGTAAAGTGCCTTTAAATCATGGTACATTTTATCTGAGCCAGGGTGGATAGAATATCGGGACTTATGTGCTTCGTCCATCACTAGAGTTCTCAACTCTCCGAACCGTGGAACCCAAATCTGGTTCTCAAAATATCGGACCCCGTCCGATCTTGTTTCAAGTTGCTTGTTCATGCCCCGCATGAGTTCTGATGGGAGATTATCATCTTTCAAAGCTTCAAATTGCGCATCGCGAATCTGATCGGGTAAGCTGGCATGAATCGTGAGTTGCAATGCTCGCACTCGTCTGGGTTTATCTGTTTCTTTTCTGCTGAGGGCGTCGGCCACTACATTGGCCTTGCCAGGGTGATACTTGATGGCACAATCATAATCTTTAAGCAGCTCGACCCAACGATGCTGTCGCATGTTCAGCTCCTTCTGATCGTAGATATGTTGGAGACTCTTGTGGTTGGTGTAAATGGTAAACTTGGTACCGTACAAGTAATGCCTCCATATCTTAAGAGCAAACACCACAGCTCCAAGTTCCAAATCATGGGTCGTGTAATTCTTCTCGTGAACCCGTAGTTGTCGAGAGGCGTAGGCTATAACCTTCTCGAGTTGCATCAGCACACAACCGAGACCTTGTATAGATGCGTCACAGTGTACCTCAAAATTTTCCGTTCCCTCGGGGAGGGCTAAAATAGGGGCGCTACAAAGTTTGGTTTTCAACAATTGAAAAGCGGATTCTTGCGCGTCACCCCAATTGTACTTTAGTGCCTTTGTGAGTCAAAGCGGTGAGGGGTTGAGCAATCTTTGAAAATCCCTCGATGAAACGCCGGTAGTAGCCGGCCAGTCCTAGGAATTGTCGCACCTCAGTCGGAGTCTTAGGTGCTTCCCAGTTTTTAATGGCCTCTACCTTACCGGGATCGACATGGATACCATTCTCGTTGATCACATGCCCTAAAAAGTGAACCTCGCGAAGCCAAAATTCACATTTCGAGAGTTTAGCATACAGTTGTTCCTTCTTCAATAATTCCAGAATTACCCTTAGGTGCTCTTCATGGTCAGCTTCTTGGAGTAGACGAGAATATCATCGATGAATACAATCACAAATTTGTCGAGGTACGCCTTGCATACTCGATTCATGAGATCCATAAATACAGCTGGTGCGTTGGTTAGGCCAAAAGGCATAACCGAAAACTCGTAGTGACCATACCGTGTTCTGAAAGCCGTCTTTGAAATATCTTCCTCGCGCACTCTCAGTTGGTGGTAACCGGATCGCAGATCGATCTTCGAGTAGTAACTCGATCCTTGAAGCTGGTCAAACAAATCGTCAATTCGGGGTAAAGGATAACGGTTCTTGACCGTCACCTTGTTCAACTCCCGGTAGTCGATACACATGCGGAAAGTCCCGTCTTTCTTTCGGACAAACAAGACAGGGGCTCCCCATGGCGATGAGCTAGGTCGGATAAAACCCTTATCCAACAAATCTTGCAACTGAGTGGACAACTCCTGAAGTTCCGCCGGTGCGAGCCGATACGGGGCTCGTGCTATGGGTGCTGCACCGGGTGTCAACTCGATTTGGAATTCGACTTGACGAATAGGAGGGAGTCCAGGCAAATCCTCCGGGAAAACTTCCGGAAAGTCTTGCACAACCGGTATATCTTCAATTCGTTTCTCCTCCGCGGGTTTCTCAACGATCTGCGCCAAAATTGCCGGATGACCCTTTCGTAGATACTTCTGCGCCTTCATAAGGGTAATGATGCTGGTGGTCATGCCGCTTCTCTCACCTCGGACCGAAATGATCTCGCCGGAAGGGGTAGAAATGTGAATTATCTTGTCGTGACATATAATCTCCGCTCGCTTCTCGGATAACCAGTCCATGCCGACCACGACATCGAAATTACTAAGCGTAAAAGGAATAAGGTCGATATCAAATACATGACCTGACAGTTTTAACTTACATCCCGCAAGTACATGAGTCGTTACTATAGTCTTACCGTCAGCTAATTCAACAGGAAACTTAGCATCTAACGGAGTTGGAGTTAAGACTAAGAGTTGACTAAAGGCTTTCGACACAAAACTCCTATCAGCTCCAGTGTCAAACAATACAGAAACAAAACAATCGTTTACAGGGAACTTACCAGTCACCACGTGCGGATCATTGCGGGCTTGACCCAACCCAATTACAAACGCTTTTCCCTTGCCATTGCTTCCACCATTACTGCCACTTCCATTACCCCCATTGTTGTCGTTCTGTTTCAGCTTGGGACAATCTTTCCTGAAATGACCTTCCTGCCCACATTCGTAACATCCTTTCGTCGTCGTAAGTGGTTTAGGAGCACCCGTTGCCGCAAAATCTCCTCTACACTCCTTCGCCTGGTGACCCATCTTTCCGCATCTCTGACACTTGACACGGTTACACGGGCCAACATGATGATAGTTGCACCTATTGCACTTCGGATTTTTCCCAGCATATCCGCTCGAACTCTGCCCGCTACCGTTGTTATTGTTGTTGTGACTTTGATTGTTAAAGCTCCGAGTGAATTCGGGCTTACGGTAGTGTTGTTGCGGTGGGAGGTTCGAGGATGAGGATCTGGTGTTGTCAAACTTCCTCTTTCCGCTGCTCTGGTTGTTGTTGCTGTTGTTGTCATTACTCGGGTTGTCACGGGCCTTAGTGGTTGAACCCCTAGGTGGTAACGCACCTTGGGTCACAGCCTGATCCGTCAGTTTGTGAGCTAAACAGATCGCTTGTTGAATCGTGGCTGGTCTGGAAGACGTCACCATGCCCTGAATCTGCGGTGCTAACCCATCAATGTACATTTCAATCCTCTTACTCGGCGGATCCACCATCCGCGGACACATCACAGCCAACTCGTGAGAACGAGTAGTGTAGGCTTCAATTTCCGAGCCCACCATCTTCAGTGACCAGAATTCTGACTCTAACTTTGAAATCTCTTCTCTCGGACAGTACCCCTCTCGCATCATGCTTTTGAACTCCTCCCAGTTCATCGCGTTATCCAGTTCCAATCCAAGGATCTGCACATTTGTACATCGTCTGTGGACACCTCTGAGTGTGCCTCTGGCTCAGCCGGTTCTTCCTCCGGTTCCTCCTCGGGATCTTCCTCGGGATCTTCTTCAGGCTCCTCTTCGGGATCTTCTTCAGGTTCGGCCTCAGGCTCCGCCTCAGGCTCGGCTGCGTTCTGAGCAAGTTGCATTTGTAAGACATCGCAACGCTCTAGAGCTATCTCGGTTCGGGTCCTTGCTACCTGGAGTTGCTCTTGCAAGTATATCATCTCGGCTTGCATCTTCATCATAATCTTCATCTGTTGATCACTAGCCTCTTGCATTTCCTTCATTGCCGCTGCCATGCGGGCAATCTCCTCCTTAGTCTCGGTTCCGTCTTTTAACAGTCCGGAAACGTTCGCTCTCGTATAGCGCATGTAACCCACGTCACGCTCCAAGCATGAAACAACAGCTGCGAGAACTCGCTCTACAGGTTCGGTTATGGGTGGTAGGGTGTTGGGATAAGCAGGATGGTTCGGGTGAGGTAACGGGGGAACTTGTTCGCGATAGACCATACGTCTGATCATGTTAGGGTACCATTCCCAGCTAATGTCGTTTTCGTAAATGCCTCCGGATAGGCGGTACCTCTTCGGTGCGGGAGCTTCGAGTTCCGGGACTACTCGGGGTGGTGAGGCGGTAGGTAACTGCGGTTCCTTCCCGTGAGCATGCGTCATCGAATCGGATGATGATGAGGGTGGCGTCGACATTCCTACAGGTAAGCCGTATATGCGCGCGCGTATGAGTGAAAGAGGTAAAGAGGTAGGATAACAAAGACTACACAAATCTATGCAGTGCGTATCATTATAACTAATGGGTCGTCGCGGTTATAGTCAAGTATGCATGCAGCTTCTAGTTCGCTATAACCAATGGCTCTGATACCAATCTGTCACACCCTCAAAATCCACTAACGGAGTTTTACCGTCAGAGGGTGTGAACTAACAGGATCGGAATCATCAGTTATAATCAAACCATAAAAACGTTTAAATGAAAATAAGTGCGGAAGCGTAAAACCATAGAAACAACGTAACGTCAGGCAGGACGATTTAAAACCAAGGATAACAGTTAAAAGTAAGTTTGCATAGTTAAAAGTTTATCAAGCAATGCATGTTCCTAAACCGCGCGCCCGCCTCGGCTACCTGAGAATAACATACTAAAAGTGTCAACACAAGGTTGGTGAGTTCACAAGTTATATAAAAATAAATCGTTTAGCGTTTGCGTTCAGCGTTTTGCGTTACAGCGTTTTGCGTTACAGCGTTTTGTGTTACCAGATAGTGTTATGTCAATTATATATCGATAGGTAGCTAGTCTATACAACAAGTATTACTAAGTGTTCGACACCGAAGCTGACTCGTTTATTAAGTGCCTTGTCACCAGGTCCTCCAGACCATGGTACGTGTTAGCCAAAATTACACCCGCTCGACCTCCAGTCGAGTTTAGCGTTGGGTGGGGTTTGTCAAACCCAGTAGTACTACTCAACAGTGACTCGCTATTCTAAATATTAACCGGTTCGATGTGTATGACTTCAAATGCTTCGTTTGCCACTTAGCCTTTACAAGTGATATATAATTTATAACAAAATCTTAAATGCGTTGTGGAGTATGTTATCTCCCCCAAGTGAAAAGTGTTTGAAAACAGTTTAAAGAGGGGAAAGTGAAACTCACTGTTTGCGAAGAATTTCTGTAACATCCCGAAATTTCCAAGTAATATTAATTATATTACTTAATATTAGAGAGAAAGTTTACCCGGGTTATTAGGAAATAAATAATAGAATATGAGTTGGTATGGGTCGGGCTAGTGTTGGGTAATGGATGTGGGTTGTGGACTTGGATTAATTGAGATGGGTTAAATAAGAATGGGATTTCAGGGATATAAATACCCCCAAAATCCCAAAAATATCTTCATTTACATCTATTTCTTCACACACTCAAAACACACACATTCTAACCGATCAAGATTCGAAGCCGAGACCCGAGATTTTGTTGATAGATCTGAGTTGGTGAGGTAAGAACAAATCCAACAAAGCTAATATTACTGAAAATGGTTAGGATTGGATGGGTTAACCGGACCCGAAACCCAAACTGCCCAAATCGGACCCCTAAAACGTCGATTTTAGGCCGATTTGATGGTTGGGATTTGTAGGCGCCGATCATACGATTCCGTGGGTACCAAAATCGAGTTATTTGGCTAAGAAACGAAGGACTTATGGGCAAACATATCTGCAGCGCGATAACTTCGCCTGCAAGATTAAGTTCGCCTGATGAACTTCGCCTTCAAGCGTAACTTCGCCTTCAAGCGTAACTTCGCCTAAGGATAACTTCGCCTACGGCCAAGTTCGCCTAAGGATAACTTCGCCTACGGCCAAGTTCGCCTAAGGATAACTTCGCCTGAAGCCAAGTTCGCCTAAGGATAACTTCGCCAGAAGCCAAGTTCGCCTAAGGTTTAACTTCGCCTGAAGCCAAGTTCGCCTAAGGTTTAACTTCGCCTGAAGTGAAGTTCGTTTAGAAAATAAATTAAAAGCGATAAGTTAAAGTAAGCTAATACTAGGCCACCAGATTAGGTCAGGCGAGTATTGATACGTGTAACTTGTACAGTTAGCCGAGCTCAGTTAAAGAAGAGATTTACAGCTACCAGAGGAAGAAGCAGAGTCCAGGTGAGTTTCTAGCCCCATTCCTTGTTATGTTTTCGGGGCTGTGTGCATACTCGATGTGAAGTGTGAATACACTTACCTTAAGTGGTAAGTGTATGCTATAGATGTTATACGAGGTATATATTTTATAATGCTTGTCGGTACGTGAACGATCTTCGGATATTGCACGTACCGCCAAGGATAGTAAATTCCAAGTGGTTGATAGTGTGTACGAATGTTATGATGTGACTGGTTTATTACGTAAATACCTAACTGATATGAAGTGTGATATAGGCAGGTAGAGGTAGAGTGTGTTAAAAGTGGCAAGAGTCTAGCAAGGGTGTTAGTGGCATAACGTGAGCGCGTGATAGGGAAAGCCTGTACGTGCCATCGTTATTATGTGTGTATGATTGTTGATGTGACATGCTTATTATGTAAATGATATGAAGTGTGTTGTAGACAAGTAGAGGTAGAACGTGTTAGAAGTGGCAAGAGTCTAGTAAGAGTGTTAGTGGCATAACGATAGTACGTGGTAGGGTAAGCCTATACGTGCCTTCGTTATTAGAGTGGCAAAGTGGCATAACGTTTTACGTTATTAAAGTGGCAAAGTGGCATAACGTTATACGTTATTAAAGTGGCAAAGTGGCATAACGTTTTACGTTATTAAAGTGGCATAACGTTATACGTTATTAAAGTGGCAAAGTGGCATAACGTTTTACGTTATTAAAGTGGCATAACGTTATACGTTATTAAAGTGGCAAAGTGGCATAACGTTTTACGTTATTAAAGTGGCAAAGTGGCATAACGTTATACGTTATTAAGTGGCAAAGTGGCATAACGTTATACGTTATTAAAGTGGCAAAGTGGCAAGGTGGTAGGTGTAAATAAGAGGCTAAGTGGTAAGTTAAGCAGGTTAGATGCGAAAGTGTGAATACACTTACCTTAAGTGGTAAGTGTATAGATGTTATACAAGTAGCTATTATGTAATGCTTGTCGGTACGTGAACGGTCTTCGGATATTGCACGTATCGTCAAGGAGAGTGATTGTCAAGTGGTTGTTAGTGTGTATGTATTCTATGATGCGATTGCTTATTATGTAAGTATTGTATTGGTATAAAGAGTGCTGTTGACAAGTAGTGGTAGAGTGTGATAGAAGTGGCAGAGTCTAGTAAGAGTGTTAGTGGCATGACGATAGTACGTGGTAGGGTAAGCCTATACGTGACTTCGTTATTAAGGTGGCATCAAGTGGCATATAATGGCATAAGTGGCTAAGCTGTAGGGGTAATTAAGAGGCTAAGCTATAGGGGTAATTAAGTGGTTAAACAGTGGCATGTTAGACAGTGGACTATGTGTCTTCGGATACGTATATATTGTATGAAGTGGTTGTATGATAAGTTGCTTGATTAACTAGAACTCACTCAGCGTAGCTGACTTTTAGTATGCACGCAGGTGAGCTGATTAGAGAGTTAGCATGAGGATGACACACGGCATGGATTGAACGGCTGGCATCTGAAGAAAGAAGTAAAGATGTTTTAAATATAAAGTTTTGTGTTATGGTATCAAAGAAAAGATTTAATGTTTTGTAACAAATGATTGATGTTTCATATTCCGCGAAAAGTTTTAATAAACTCTGATTTGAAGAACTGTGTTTATGAGTAAATCCGACGCTAAAGTAGGGTCACCGGGTTCGGGGCCTTACAAGTTGGTATCAGAGCATAAGTTCGAGAGATTTAAGCATCCTACATGCTTAGACTCGAACAGAAAATGGGATTTAAGTAAGAAAGGAAAGAAGATGTCAGTTCAAGAATGCCATGTGTCGCTCAAGCTAGATCAGTAAAGGTAAGGTGTATGATTAAATGATATATGTTAATGAGAAAGAAAAGATATGTGAACGATAGGGATAGGAGTAATTGATTGTTTGATTTGACTAACTGCTTAAGTAGAACCAGCACAAATAGACTCATAAAGGGAAGTGTATAGGACACGGAAAGCAATGTGATCAGCTAGTCACAGTTGGCCACTGTTATTACCTGTTAGCCTTGCTATCCTTGTACTAGATAGTTCCTTGAGTGATGATGTTTGTGTTGTCCCTTTAAGAATACGGATGGCTTGGACTGGAGAATTTGTGGGAACTGGGGGTCGCACTGGACGTCGTGGCAGGCCTCGTCTTGTCCGGCAACCCTTGGTAGAAGAAGCTTCCCACACCGAAGATGAAGGGAGCGCCGCTGGAGGAGACCAGAACAACAACGAAGAAGTCCAACTTAGCCCTGCAGTTCAAGCAGCCATTGTTCAAGCTGTAGTTGCTGCTGTGAAGAACCTGAATCCCGAAGGATCTGCTGAAAGCCGTGAACGAACTGTTGGAGGGGCAGGTGGTAATAATAGAAAGGATGACGAGAGGGAAAGGGATGACTCGAGTGAGGTAAAGTCTGTGAAAGATGATGATAGGAAGAGGGGCCGAGGCGGTTGCAACTATAAGTCCTTCAAAGGTTGTGACCCGCCTAAGCTGACTGGTTTAGGAGACGCAATCGCTACTCTTCAGTGGATAACCGCCATGGATAAGGTTATCCGCATTAGCGAGTGCCGTCCTGACCAAGCAGTGGGTTATGCCACTCAGTCATTTGAAGATGAGGCCATGTACTGGTGGGAAACGGTCGAACAAAGGAAGACCCGAGAGGAGATTAAGGCCATGAGGTGGGATGACCTTAAGGAGTTAGTGATGAAAATGTTCTGTGCTGATGCTGAGGTTGAGAGGGCCGAGATGAAATTTCTGAATCTAAAGGCGGACAAGATGACACATCGTGAGTACACCACTGAATTCAACCGCATGTCTAGGTTGGTACCTGACATGGTGAACACCGAGGCGAAACGGATCAAGTGCTACGTTAGAGGACTTCCCCAGAAGGTCCGCATGTTGGTCAGGGCCAACAAACCTGTTACCTTTGAGTCTGCGGTCGAGTTGGCGGAGATGGTCTATGATGATCTGGCGGCGGATGATGTGGAAGTGGAAGATGAGGAAAAAGGGAAGGGAACTAAAAGAGCTGGGGATGTCGTGGAGCGTGCAGGGAGAAAGACACAGAAGATGGCAGGAAGGGAAGCATGTAAGGTGTGCGGGAAGATGCACTTGGGGGAATGCAAGGCTGGTCCAAATCAGTGCTACCGATGTGGGAGGAAGGGGCACATCTCCCGTGAATGCACCGAGGACCAGAAGTGTTACAAGTGTGGTAAGTCAGGTCACATATCTAGGGAGTGTGGAGAAGCCGTGGCAGTGGGGGAAGGAAGAGGAAACGCGTGAAAGGATGGTCTATTAGCTGCTGAGGAGGTTGCAGGAGAATAAGTGGCATGTCACAGTTGTTTTATGTTTAGTAGTTAAAGAGTGTTTTATGTTACAGTTGAACCTATGTTTGTTTAGCAAGCTTGAATGATTTCCTTTTATGTTATGAAGTACTTGTGACTTCTTGTGCTTTTGTATGAACGATCTATGAATTTAACTTGAATGCATGTTGGTTATAATAAATAGTTGTGTGATGGTAAAGCGTCGCCTTAGGAGTTAGCGTTATTATATAAAACAAGGTTCCTCGGGAAGGCGATACGAGACTTGGTACATCGAGGGCTTCATGGACAAGCTACCGTAATAGCTAAAACACATGATCACCGCTCGATGACTACAAGTCAGGAGTAAGAGGGATAACTCAGAAAGCGAAGGCGATTCAATAAAGCGTGTAAATATAAGAAGTTTTCCTTTTATGGGGAATAAGTTAGGTTTCGGGGACGAAACCTCTTTAAGGAGGGAAAACTTGTAACATCCCGAAATTTCCAAGTAATATTAATTATATTACTTAATATTAGAGAGAAAGTTTACCCGGGTTATTAGGAAATAAATAATAGAATATGAGTTGGTATGGGTCGGGCTAGTGTTGGGTAATGGATGTGGGTTGTGGACTTGGATTAATTGAGATGGGTTAAATAAGAATGGGATTTCAGGGATATAAATACCCCCAAAATCCCAAAAATATCTTCATTTACATCTATTTCTTCACACACTCAAAACACACACATTCTAACCGATCAAGATTCGAAGCCGAGACCCGAGATTTTGTTGATAGATCTGAGTTGGTGAGGTAAGAACAAATCCAACAAAGCTAATATTACTGAAAATGGTTAGGATTGGATGGGTTAACCGGACCCGAAACCCAAACTGCCCACTAAAACGTCGATTTTAGGCCGATTTGATGGTTGGGATTTGTAGGCGCCGATCATACGATTCCGTGGGTACCAAAATCGAGTTATTTGGCTAAGAAACGAAGGACTTATGGGCAAACAGATCTGCAGCGCGATAACTTCGCCTGCAAGATTAAGTTCGCCTGATGAACTTCGCCTTCAAGCGTAACTTCGCCTTCAAGCGTAACTTCGCCTAAGGATAACTTCGCCTACGGCCAAGTTCGCCTAAGGATAACTTCGCCTACGGCCAAGTTCGCCTAAGGATAACTTCGCCTGAAGCCAAGTTCGCCTAAGGATAACTTCGCCTGAAGCCAAGTTCGCCTAAGGTTTAACTTCGCCTGAAGCCAAGTTCGCCTAAGGTTTAACTTCGCCTGAAGTGAAGTTCGTTTAGAAAATAAATTAAAAGCGATAAGTTAAAGTAAGCTAATACTAGGCCACCAGATTAGGTCAGGCGAGTATTGATACGTGTAACTTGTACAGTTAGCCGAGCTCAGTTAAAGAAGAGATTTACAGCTACCAGAGGAAGAAGCAGAGTCCAGGTGAGTTTCTAGCCCCATTCCTTGTTATGTTTTCGGGGCTGTGTGCATACTCGATGTGAAGTGTGAATACACTTACCTTAAGTGGTAAGTGTATGCTATAGATGTTATACGAGGTATATATTTTATAATGCTTGTCGGTACGTGAACGATCTTCGGATATTGCACGTACCGCCAAGGATAGTAAATTCCAAGTAGTTGATAGTGTGTACGAATGTTATGATGTGACTGGTTTATTACGTAAATACCTAACTGATATGAAGTGTGATATAGGCAGGTAGAGGTAGAGTGTGTTAAAAGTGGCAAGAGTCTAGCAAGGGTGTTAGTGGCATAACGTGAGCGCGTGATAGGGAAAGCCTGTACGTGCCATCGTTATTATGTGTGTATGATTGTTGATGTGACATGCTTATTATGTAAATGATATGAAGTGTGTTGTAGACAAGTAGAGGTAGAACGTGTTAGAAGTGGCAAGAGTCTAGTAAGAGTGTTAGTGGCATAACGATAGTACGTGGTAGGGTAAGCCTATACGTGCCTTCGTTATTAGAGTGGCAAAGTGGCATAACGTTTTACGTTATTAAAGTGGCAAAGTGGCATAACGTTATACGTTATTAAAGTGGCAAAGTGGCATAACGTTTTACGTTATTAAAGTGGCATAACGTTATACGTTATTAAAGTGGCAAAGTGGCATAACGTTTTACGTTATTAAAGTGGCAAAGTGGCATAACGTTATACGTTATTAAGTGGCAAAGTGGCATAACGTTATACGTTATTAAAGTGGCAAAGTGGCAAGGTGGTAGGTGTAAATAAGAGGCTAAGTGGTAAGTTAAGCAGGTTAGATGCGAAAGTGTGAATACACTTACCTTAAGTGGTAAGTGTATAGATGTTATACAAGTAGCTATTATGTAATGCTTGTCGGTACGTGAACGGTCTTCGGATATTGCACGTATCGTCAAGGAGAGTGATTGTCAAGTGGTTGTTAGTGTGTATGTATTCTATGATGCGATTGCTTATTATGTAAGTATTGTATTGGTATAAAGAGTGCTGTTGACAAGTAGTGGTAGAGTGTGATAGAAGTGGCAGAGTCTAGTAAGAGTGTTAGTGGCATGACGATAGTACGTGGTAGGGTAAGCCTATACGTGACTTCGTTATTAAGGTGGCATCAAGTGGCATATAGTGGCATAAGTGGCTAAGCTGTAGGGGTAATTAAGAGGCTAAGCTATAGGGGTAATTAAGTGGTTAAACAGTGGCATGTTAGACAGTGGACTATGTGTCTTCGGATACGTATATATTGTATGAAGTGGTTGTATGATAAGTTGCTTGATTAACTAGAACTCACTCAGCGTAGCTGACTTTTAGTATGCACGCAGGTGAGCTGATTAGAGAGTTAGCATGAGGATGACACACGGCATGGATTGAACGGCTGGCATCTGAAGAAAGAAGTAAAGATGTTTTAAATATAAAGTTTTGTGTTATGGTATCAAAGAAAAGATTTAATGTTTTGTAACAAATGATTGATGTTTCATATTCCGCGAAAAGTTTTAATAAACTCTGATTTGAAGAACTGTGTTTATGAGTAAATCCGACGCTAAAGTAGGGTCACCGGGTTCGGGGCCTTACAATTTCCCAAATTAAATCACCAAGATGCGCGTCACAGAAAAACTCTCTCTAGCGTTCTAAAACAACAAAGAGATTTTTCTAAGTGTCGGAATATTATCGAGTCTCTAGACCCGGCACATAATACCTATGCACATAACATGTTTCGTGTTTCGTTTGTGAATCGTGTGTGACTTTAATAAGTGTATTTGTGACACATTACATGTGTAAGCAATCATATACATGTCATGTATTCATAAAGTACATCACTAGCAATTTTTCCCCGTAAGGGCATTTTGGTCAAATCATGACAATTAACTAGCCATCATTCCCCATAAGGGCATTTTGGTCAAATTATGACAATCAATTAGCAGTTATTCCCCGCAAGGGCATTTTAGTCAAAACACGATAATAAATTAGCAAGTATCATATTTCATGCATTTTCACAAAACTCAGCAGCTAGTTTCACCGAGACAGAAATTCTACTTAAAAGATTGTACTATTCCACCGACCATAGCATCTCAATTAATTTACCAAAAATCATCACAGAAGCATATATGTCTTAGGTTTCCAGAACATATTTTGTTATATTTTTATTCCACATAGTTTTCTCACAATCATCAAATCATTACAGCAAACTCATAACAGTCAAATTCATGCACAACAGAATGTTATTTGCAATTCCCGTTAAACGAAAAATCCAATAAATGCAAGACCACTTGGGTTAGGTTTCTAACTCAATGAGTCAACTTCCAGAAGTGGAACCAACCCAATTGGTCTCGTAGTTCATGAGATATAACATTTACAAAACAACCTAACAGCAGATCTAACAGCTCAGCTTTGCACAACGTTTTTGTAAAATCATAAAAGTTAACTTCTACTTGTCCAAAAATTACAAGTTTATATTGTTTAGAAACTAGACTCAACCTAGTTTACTGTAGTATTAATAATCTCAACCAATTTTCATGTTTACACTTCGTTACAGTCACTTAAACATCAAATACACATTCTGTCCAGAAACTGTTTGCATCCAAACTCAACATAATAACAATCTATGAACTATCATGCATTCATATAACCCTCTAGACTCCATAAACACCATCCATGCACATCAATTACACATTACATACTTGATTAGGGTTTGTGTTTGAACTCAAATCAAAGACACAACAATCAACATGCAACAAGATCAATACTAGTTATCAATCATCATTCATTCAACAACAATCATGTTAACTTCCTACATACACATGAAATCGGCTCACTAGGGTTTGTAATTAACCCAACAAACATCAAAATCAAGTAACAAGGATGTAAAGGATGATCAATTATACCTTCCTAGCACCTAGTTCTTCAATCAAACACTTGATTTGAGGGTTGTATGTGTGATTAGAGGTGACGGCAGCCGTGTGAAGCCAAGGGAGAGAGAGACCGATCGGGATTGTTGAGGAAAAGAAAATAATAGTTAGGGTTTGATTATTATGTTTATTTATAATAGTCTATGTTACACTTTGGCCCCTCCACTTCTAAGTATTACTTTTCCTAGCTTTAACTAACTTGTTTACATCTTGAGTTAACGTTTATAACCATGTTATCACACAACACATAAGTCTAACACATAATTATCACATAATTACTGTTTTGACGTTTTTCGTTTATTCATCAATCGTTTGCGTCAACTCGTTTGCGTTTCGGTGCAATTCCCGAAAGACTACACATGTAGTAAGTGTTAAGCGTCATTTAAACCCTAGTTTAAATGTAATGAAGTGTGCGTTATAGATTCAATGATCTTAAGTTTGAATTGACGAAGTTGAGTTAACGGAGTTAACCTGAAATTGACGATTGTCACAAATTTATTCGACTTATGCCCGTCCCTAAAAAAAACTTTAATTCCCGATGCTGAGTATAGAAAGGATTCAACGACTACTATATTCAACTTACACAACAAAAAACTAATGTCTAGTTTGTTGGTCCAATAATTCATTTACCTAAGAGTGTGTGTGGTAGCCATGTGGGGGCATGAAAGTGTCACGGGATAGTGGTGAACGCCGCAACACCTTCTCCGCAAAGGGGCATGAAAATGGTTGTCGCAATGGAGACCACAAGGGCCCTGATTCATAAAAGAAGATGTGTTATTTAAACTATGTGTTATACATATCATTCTTCATTATCTCTTTCTCTCTCTCTTTCTCTCTCTTAATGTTTTTATATTGTATACTAGGATAAGCCCATGTGATATACGGGTGGTTAAAAAAATATAACCAAAAAGTTAAATTTAGTAATATACATAATAACATATCTTATAGCTTCATAAGATATAAACAATTTTCTAAAACACGTAGATTAGTAAAAATAATTTCTATTTGTATTTTAAAAAAGAAATCAAAATGAATGGTTGTGAATCTATACCAATTAAGAAAAAAAGAACGCTAACATCAATTCATTCTAGTTTAGTTGGTAATACACAAATATTTTAAAAAGTAATGTAGCGAGTCACCAACAACAAATTTTTCATTTTATCATTCATGAATGGGAAATTGTAAAAATAGAAACTTGTACTCTTGGCGGAGGATCTAATCAAATGATTTGTGAAACAATGGTATTGTTTTAATAGTATATGTAGATAGAGAGTGAATCAAAGGAAAATAAAGATGCAAAGGTGAATGCAGTGGCGGATCCGGAAAATTTAGCCAGTGAGTGCAAAAAAAGTTCAACCTAGAACTCGTCAATTCAAACTAAAATAAGTCAAACCAAAATGGGTCGGGTCAAACCGAAACGGTTCGAGTAAAAAATTACATTAAACAAACTACGTATAGAACTGTAAACAAAATTTCATTAAAGATAAACAAAATACATGTTACAATTGATCTCTACCTGATTTCATTTTATGAAAAACGATCAATTACAGCTTAAATCGTAATACTTAAAAGTGTTTCTTTTTCAACACTACAAATTACACTATACTCTAACCAATTACCGTATTTATCATACAACCCGTGCTGAAATGTCGTTCTGTAGACCCTATCTTTCTATATGGAAAGACATGACCATGTCCACCTGGTTGGCAAGGTCCATTAAGCCAATACTTTCTCCGTATCTCGTCTCTTTGATTAGGGTGGCAATCTAAAATTCTTTTTGTATCGACATGATCCCAAGAAAGATTATCTAGATCAACTAAACTGGGTCCGGCAGATGGTGTTTGTCGTTTCAATAACAAAAACCTTTTCATAGTTGTCATATCTAAAAGCTCTTACTGTACATATAAAATGGATTACAAAGTTAAATAGTGTAGAACTCTAAAAAAATAACAATAATAATAAAAGGTACACCCATACAATGAATAAATTAGAAAGCTAGAAACCAAATAATCATTCACCATAAGACAACAAAGATCACCCTAATCTGTTCATCTTTTGAATTTCAAGAAAAGGGCATTATTTTTTTAATCAAAAGATCGAAACCAGTTACCGCCTTGTAGTTGTAGAATTCAAATACGAATGAAATAAATTAACAAGTGATGAACCATGAATCATGAATGTTTGCTTTATATTAGAATATAATCAAGAATTTGGAATCACAATTTATAAAATAAATCTAACCTGAGATGCCACATGTGAAGCCGTCATCAACTTAATTTGTTCGTTTCCCACTAATTCCAAATCTTTAATTAAAGTGGTTGAGTATTAAACTAATATGAACTCAATTCTTATTATTCATAACAAAATTACATTTGGGTTTAAAATTTAAAAAGTCAAGTTTGGGGCACTAAAAAATCATGAATGGGTAACTAAATTTTGTTTAAATGGGTCACTTGGGGTCTTTGGACCTAATATATTACAAATTTATAAAGAAAACTATATACTTCAGTGGGTGCAAACGCTCCCCCTGACCAGATCCGCCCTTGGGTGAATGGTCTGTGTGGCTAGACCATTATCACCACACCATGTGTGGAATGGTTACGAGGGGCATGGCATTCAATTCCAACAATTATCACCATTCACATGCCAGCTAGGACCATTCTCACCTCCCCTTGACCAGTCATAGCCTCATATAATTCGCTCTAGTCCCGATCTGGATATATTAACCGTCGTGCAGAAACTTCAAATCCGCGTACAATTAATCATGATCGTGAAACCATCAACGAACTTCTTGTACGCGATTATTTTGGTGACAACCATATATATAATTTTAAATTTCAAGTTTTAAAAAACGAAAAAGAAAGTTTTAGGCATGGGTCATGTCGTACCAAAGTTCATCTTTTAATTCAATTCGCATTCATATTTTCCAACAATTTCTGAATTTACTGGTAATTTCTTTTAAAAGTCTTGACTTATTTTAGAAAAAAATATTTCAAATTTAATGTGGATAAATGTACACTACTAACTGTACAATCGTAGCCGTTGATTTTAATGTAAAGCGATTCCAGATTGGGGCCCACATGGCTACGTGGCATGCACTGACCATTGGTCAATACTTGGATTCAATCAATACATGTTTTGCAAATGGCCCTTTTTGTATAGTTAAGTTATACAAGTTGCCCTTTCAAACTCTTAAATTGTCATTTAGTAACATGGTTTCCAACATTTTTGCTAAGCACTAGAAGGTTGCGTGCGTGATAGGGACATATGGTCGGAATCACAGACATAGGTAATTACGTAACATGTTAATTTTTTTAATTAAAAAGTTATAGCAGTGTTGTATTCAAATTAATGATAATAAAAATTCTCGTTTTTATGATGTAATTTAAAAAAAACAAAAAACACATTAACGTGTAAAAAAACGATGATTGTTTAAAATTTCAGAAGAATTTAGGTATGAAATTAAAATAAATATATAGGTAACAATAAATGTGGCAAAAGTGTAAAATGTTTGCTAATCTCTTAATGATTATATAGAGAATACCTCTTAATTGTTCAAAGGTAGAGTGTGTTTGATTCACTGAATATACACATCTTAATGGTTATTGGAGTCTCTTAATAATTAAGTTTCAGAAAATTTCGAATGATTCCGAGGTTAACTCTTAATCGATTAGGTTATTAATGATGGGTAAAGTTAAAATAAAAAGAGAGACAAAAATGAGAAGTGTGAGAAGGATTTTTGACCACACAAAAAACCCCTTAAAAATATATTAAAAAATAATAAAAAAATCATAACTCAAAATATAAATAAAAAACAAAAAAATAAAAAAACTAAAATGTTTCCGCCATCATTCCCGTTAAAAACAATTGACGAAAAGACACAATGGTGTGATCAAAGACACAATGACGAAAATGAACAAAAGACACAATTATAAATAAAAAAGACACAATAGATCGCAAATTATTACACAATGGCGAACAAAATATAGCACAATGTTGAGTAATATAACACAATATAAGAAAAAAGACACAATTTTAAGGAAAAAAAACACAATCAATGACGAAAATAAGCACAAAACACAATGATAAACAAAAAGACACAACGAATTTTTTCACTTACCATTGTGTGTTTTTTTATGAAAACGAGAAAGACGGTGGAAATATTTTTGTGTTTTTACTTTTTTCTTTTTTTATTATATTTTGAGTTATGATTTAAAAAAAATTATTTGAGGGGTTTTTTTGTGTGGCTATAAATTTTTCTCATCCTTCACATTTTTGGACCCCTTTGTAAAATAACTTGACCCTATAATGATTCATCATAAGATTGTTAAACAACCCATTTTTATGAAAGTAAACAAAAGTTGGGTAAAGGTGAGGGAACAAAAAAGTAAGAATATACATAAAAAACAATTTTGATATCTTACACTCTCAAATACATTCAATAAGTTGTTGTACAAATAGAAATGAATGTTATATTGCTTAAACTAAGATATTGATCAGTGTTACACACGGGTGGAAAATATTTAAACGTTATATGTATGTAGATAGGATAAGGTTAAAATACAAAGTATAACAAAAATGAGAAAAGTGAGAAAGAATCTAATCTATTGATCTTATATTTGGTAGAGATTAATTTAAGAATAAAAATTAATGAGAATGACATGAAGGTAATAACTCACTTATGATAATCTTCTCTCTCCACATGCAATGTACATGTCAATTCCTTCATCATTTTAGAACGTTTATAACTTTTTCATACAATATTTTTTTTTAGAAAAAAAATTCACTATAATAACAAGTGTTTTTTATCTTTAATATGAATATCATATTGTTATATAAAAATAAAAGTAAAAATTAGTGAGTTTTTTATATTGTGTTATTGGTTGTTCATTGTGTTTTTAATTGTTTTTTCTATGCATTGTGTTATAGATTTTGGTTATTATGCTTTTCAATCTGTATTAATTAAATATAAAAATTAAAACAAAGATTACGTCATCGTGTCTTTTTGTTCGTCATGATGTCTTTGGGCTCAATATTTGTCTTTCTACTTATCATTGCGTTGTAGTCATTGTGTAATACGTTCATGGTTTTTTCTTCGGGATTGACATGTGTCATTCACTTAATTTGAGAAAAATAGTATTAGGTTCATTGTGTATTGCATTCAAGTCATTATATAATATGTAGTTTTACGTTTCAGGTCTGTGTTATGTGTATTCATCATTGTGTCTTATGTTTCAGGTCATTGTGTTATATGTATTAATCATTGCGTTTTACGTTTCAAGTTATTGTGTGATATGTATTTATGTGTTTTAGGTATTAGATAATTTGTAGTTATTTTATCATTATATTTACATATTATTATTACACAACGGTGTTATTAGTATTAAAAAACACAATGATAAATAAAACAAATGACAAGCCGAAAGACACAAGGACGAAAAAAGACACAATGGTAAGCAAAAAGACACAATGAAGTGATTTTTGTTTTAATTTTTATATAAAAAATCATACTCATATTAAAGATAAAAAAACGTGTGTTGTTATGGTGAATTTTTTTATAAAAAATATTATATGAAAAACTGACATTTTAACATGATTTAGGAATTAACATGTGACTTTCATGTGGAGAGAAAAAATATGTATTATTACTTTTATACCTTTTTTTCTTTGGTCAACACTTAACACATGTCAATTAATTATGTATTATTACACTTATCATTTTCGTTGGTCTTTGTAGAATAACTCAACCCTATGTAGATATCATAAAACTTCTTTACATTGTTTTCTGCAAAATCACAACATGTAAGAAAAATATGTACAAATGGTGGAATGAGAAAAATGTTTTACAAATCATTGAATTGCTAAAATAATAGTCATACTAAAAAAGAGAGCACAAAATCAGTTATAAATAATTAATTGTGATCAAAATCGGTTTTTAAATCATTTGAAATGAAATAGTTGGTTATGATTATAGAAAACATTAATTAGTTATGTTATGATTCTAAAAAATATTAATTAGTGAATTATATGATAATTCTAGATTTTGTGCTCTATTAAAATATAGTATAGTAAAGGGTTTTTATGTTCAGGTTGGGTAGTCATTTATTCCTTTAACTCTTTAAGCCAAATTGTTAATAACATCTTTTGTAGAAACAAAGACAAACAATTGGAGATTTTTCTAATTGATATCGATAAATTGTTTATACACATAGTATAAACAAGCAAAACTTTGTTAACTAAACGAAACCTGTTAACTATTGCGGATAAACTTTCGTACAAACGTAGTTTCGAATGACAGTTTTCAGTTTCTATAAATTACAATAAAATGTTGGTTAGAGAAGTTGGAGATGGGTGATATTGATGTTGAACTTGGTTGGTCACATGGAGAGAGAACAACATGATACATTGAGTCTAGATTCATTATGGATTCCTCATTCCTAATCTTTATCTAGTTATCATTTATGGATTACTAGCATATAATATTTGGTAAAAAAAAGGGAAATAAATTGACATGAGAGGGGTAAGTACGAAAAATTTTGTTGATTTATTTTGGCTTTGAACCATTTGTGACCCAAAATTTCAAAATCTTGAATAGAAAATATTGGTTAAACATATACAAATGTATAATATTAAAAGCCCAAATCTATAAAATTAGAGAGTGTTACTTAAGAAAAAATGTATACAATAGTTTTATATAAAATATTACATGTCCAATATTTCACAATGGACTTTTGTTCTAAACCGAAAACCAAACCACGACACATTTTGAAAATTTATAAACCGAGATGGAAGTTATGAAAAAAAATCGATCGTAAAACCAAATTGATAAAACATTTTAGACGGATTGACCGGTTCAACATTTTTCCTACGTTAAAGTTAAGTGCATTTTTCTACGACCTTCATTGTATAACCGTAATATCACTTTTCATAATTTTACATATAGCATCCATAAAATGAATGCAAATGGTTTGACTCACAATGTATAGGTTATAGAGAAATATCATGTAGTATTTCTTAATATCATTCGACCATTCGATACTTTTGATTCCATCTCACCAAAAGGGATATACTGTTATGTGCAATAATAATATTCTTAAATTTGAAATCAACCAAACCTAATAAAAAACATATTAATATGTATCAGCTTAACTAAGAGTACCAGTGCGACGCAAAAGACATGATGCGATGGTCAAGTGTCTCCCTTCTATCATAGAGGGGAATTATTCAAACCATGCAATGTGCAGATAGATATATATGTGTTTATAGTATTCACAAGTATTAGCTATTGTTCAAAAACAAAAACAAAAAAAACTAAAAAAATCAATAGTAAGTGCCCTATCTTAATCATTATAACTTAATTAAAAAACATAATCTTTTAAATTTATCTCTTATTTTTGAAAGACTTTTCACATTTCATTTACCCAAAATACAAGGATACAAAATGAGTTCCTAAATATTAAAATCTTCTTTCCTCAAATTTCAAGGTTAGGGTATGAGGATTTTGATGTGGAGTGAATAAAAACTTCTTTCTGTTTTTATTTTATTTTTTTATCATTATTTTTTTGCATGTGTTTTTTCCTAAACTTTAGTATGTATTTGTAATAACAAGGAAATATTTCACAATTTCTTGATTAATCAAACCTAATCAAACAGCTTATAATTTATAAAATAATTAAATTATCACATTATATGAGTAACTTATAAAGAAACAAAACCTTCACCTCCTTGATTTTTGATTTGTTCCATTCTCTCTTTGTCAAACAAAGCAAACCACACCTCATCTTCACAATCAAGGTCCATGGAGCAATATCAGCCATCAGATTGTAACAATAGAAAAAAGACCAGATTAGGCCTGAGTTGAAAAGGTATTTGGGCGGCTATTGGGCATCATCAAGTTTTGTTGGTTTCATGTATTTATAATTTTATTACTCTTTTATCAATACAGTTACTTTACAATTCCTATGGAACTCTACCTATCAGAAATTTACCGTGTCACGTCAACTTCACATCTGAATGTGATGAGTGAAAGTCACACCTATACGCTATGTATGAAAGAAAGATATCCACTCACACGATCACGATCGCTAACTATGTGTACCTAGTAAGTGTTTGAACTTTGAAGTGAGAAATTCTAAGAAAAATATTCTAATACAATTTAGTTCTTATTTTTACACGATTAATAGATAAAACATAAAGATAACACTGTTCAAATTTTTATTGATATTATTTGTCAAACCGTTTACGAAACTATTATATATTTTATTTAAAAACATCTCGCTTTTCTCTAAACTTTATGTCCAAATGTTCCAAAAGAAAACTAATAAAGTCGTGTAAAAAACTATCGAGTACAAATTATTTAAAAAAATCTAATCAAAAGTTGAATACAATAAAAAAACAAATTGCTACGTGTCCCCATTTTATTGGATTACCAATTCTCCAACTCAATTCCAGATCTGTAACCCTCTTCACGCACTCAGGACTCACGTATCACTCATGAGCAGACGATGTGGTGTTCGTGTGAGCATGGGCTGACATGAGCACTCACTTATATAGTTATATTTTTATTTGCCTCTTTTAAATTTTAGAGAGTTAGAACATTTATAATGCAAGAAATAAAATCATAGGTCATGTAGAAGTAATAACAATCAAAACCGTAGCTGGGGTATTCAAATAAAGGGAAACACCTTGCTATCACAAAAAAAAATGTCACAAAGCTAAAGCATCTCATGATAGTTGAGTAATTTCAGAGAAACTAGACATTTTTAAGTGACACTTTAACGGGATATTTATAAACTTATTTACTGTAAAGTTATATGCACTAAAATATAATAGATGTAATTGTAAAAACAAATATATTAAACAGTATCATGGCACATATTATATAATATAGTATTAAGTTTAGATTTCATATTTATCTGTTTTTATATGGTTTGGCACTTATTCTGGACATTGTTGGGTCAATAACCCAAAAAAGTCTTTGGTGGTGTTGAACATCACAAAGTTGTTCACAATATTTAATTCTAGTTTGCATGATTGCATCTGAGCCGTTTATTATACAACGTGTCGTTTCTTGATGCACTAATTGAACTGATTTATAGACGAATTTATGTTATTTAAAATACTTAGAACACAAAAACTCTTAAATCTCTTATAGTGTTTTAAAGGTTCTGTTTTTATCAATAGACCAGCAACCCATTAAGTTATGTGTGAATCGCAATATTTGTGTCATTCTAGTATTCTAAAATGTACAAACTGGAAACAAATGATACATAACTGCTACCAGATAATGAAGTATAAATGTATAATAAATGTTTCTTCAATAAATAATCGTTATTTTACATCAAAATAGAAGACAAACGAACAATAAACTACACCAATAACCCCCCTTTTAATATAATGTAAAATTTTCAGTTATTTCATTTTATATAAATCAAATTTGATTAACCTTGAGTTTTGTTTATTTTCTGTCACTTGTTAAGTTTTAGCCTGTATTGTTAGTTGTTAGTAATTTTATAAGTTACAATTGAATTTGTGCTTTATTAATTTATTGTTCAGTTGTTTTTATGTGAATGTATATAATTCTATTTGGTAAATATTTATAAATGTGTACATATATAACATACTAAATTTTTTTATATTGAATCATAATTATTTATACAACAATATCAAGTGTATAAATAATAACTAGCTTTTATCCCCGTATTATAAGGTTGTTTTACATTATTCGTTATATATATATAACTATCTATATAATTGTCTATCATAAAATCCTAGGTGTCGCTCTGAGGTTGTTCCCCCATTCTCTAGAGCCACCAGATTACTTGATTTATAAATGGAGGCTTATCATGCATTTGACCCGAATTCGCGGGTATGGGTCTCACCAAACCCGGATAGTCTTTAAATGAGTTATAACATCTCATCTATTTGTAAACTATTTCATAAGCAAACAATAATTTTCACGGGTCATGGGTCTCACCAAACCCGAATAACCCTTAAACGGGTTATAACATCTCACTTATTTGTGAGATACTCCTTAATTATCAAAGAATAATTTCCACGAGTTATGTGTCTTACCAAACTCTAATAGCTCTCAAATGGGTTATAAGATATCATTTATTGACACTTTCATTATCAAACCCTAATTTAATTTATCTTCTTTACATGTTCTCCGTTGTTGGTTTATCATCTTCATCTTCGGTTAACTTACGATACTACCCACCATTGTCAACTATATCAACGCCTCTTTTTTCATTAGCCAAATATTTGTGTTCATGTTTGTACATTTAAAAAAATCAATATGCTCGTGTTCGTTTATATTTGTTCGTTAAAAATCTAAAAAACCTAAACATCTCAACTGATAAAACCCAAACGTTAAAAAAATATAATAACAAACTAATATATATGTATTAAATTAAAACAAAACTACGTTAGAAATAAAATAAATCATCATAAAATAACAAAACGATTAAAAACAAAACTTTAAATAAACTCCCGTAACACGGAAGGATCAAACTAATATATATATATATATATATATATATATATATATATATATATAAAGCATGAGTGAATGATCTTTTAAATTTTAAGAGGTACAATCACTCTTGCATAAAATACAATCACTAATGCATACAATTTTTAAAATTTGAGGGCATATTGTATTTTTTACATCATTTTACGGTTAACAATGTCTACTTTAGAAAATAATTACAAAAATAATCCTTCAACTTCAACACAACTTTGTAAATTTGTAAAGTAGTTACACATAAACCCTCTATCTTTACCCATTTAATTGACAAATTCATTAAAAAAATTATTTCTTCAATATCTTTTAATATATTGTGTTTTAAACAAAAACAAACTTACCATTGCAATATGCTTATTTTTGTTGACGTTTCAACGTAAATTTTGTTTTTTTTTTGAGGTGTTGATTATAATGTACAAGTCAATTAAGCATAAGAGTACAACTCAAATATGCAATTATGAACCTAAAATGTAATTACAAATTTAACCCTTCAACTATATTCAACTTTTGTAAATTTAATTAATAATTACTCTTCCACCCCCCTTAAGTTTGCCCATATAATCATATATATTATTTTTCTTTGTTTTTCATTTATATCTTTGAAAATAATTTGTTTTAATAGATTTCAAGCATACAATTACAACGTGTTTATTTTTGTCTACGTTCCAATGTAGTATGTTATAAACTTATAACCAAAATGATTTCGTGTCATTTAAAAAAAATATATCAATTTTGGTTCAAGTCAAAATGCCATTAAAATGAGTTTTGATCATTTTCTTTAAAATACTTTTATTGTTTCGGGTCACCGATTGAGGACTTTGACATGTCAAAACGCCTACGAGTTATAACTGGATGTAAGCCAAATAAGTCTAGGTCATTATAAAAAAAAGTTTAAAATATTATTTAGGCCAAAACATACAATAAGTAAAATGTGTTTGAGTCATTTAAAAAAAATTGTCAGTTTTGGTTTTGGTTAAAACATGTTATAAGTATAATAATGAGTTCGAGTCATCTTTAAAAAAGTGGTTTTGGTTTGCGTTAAAACAATTATATGCAAAATGAATCCAGGTCATTTAAAAAAATAACAATTTTGGCTATGGGTGGACATTAAATCTTTGGTCGTTTATGAAGGTTTCAAAAGACTCTCGAATAACTGTGACTAACATAGTAGATTGGGTTCAGGTCAAAATGCCCAACAAATGAGTTTCGATCATTTTTTAATATTTTTATTTTTTCGGGTTAACGATCGAGATCGAGGATTTTGATATGTTAAAATGTGTTCGAGTTATAATGGGATGTAAGCCAACTGGGTTTAGGTCATTATAAAAAAAATAAAGTTTTGTTCAGATTAAGATGAGTAATAAGTAAAATGAGTTTAGGACATTAAAATAAACTGTCAACTTTGATTATGGTTAAAACATGTGATAAGCATAATGAGTTCGACTTATCTTTAAAAAAAATAGGTTTTGGTTTGCGTCATAATTATTATATGCAAAATGAATTTTGGTCATTTAAAGAAAATATCAATTTTGCTTATGGATGAACATTAAATATTTGGTCGTGCATGAAAGTTTCAAAAGACTCCATAAATAACCATGACTACCATAATAGATTTTGTTCAGGTCAAAATGCTCAGCAAAATGAGTTTCGATCATATAAAACTTGGTTTTTATGATTCGTATAGTAATTGTAACGTGCAAAAAGCAACATTCATTTTTTGAATAAAACCGTATCGTGTCATATGTTTAAAAGGTTGTAACTACTAAAAATCTGTTTAAACGTATTGTTGTCACCGCAGCATCGCGCGGGTATACTACTAGTATGTATATATATATCAGAATTTTAATTTTATTTGCTGTAAGAAAGTTAATAATATACTTAGTATTCGATGATGAAAGAGATTCCCAAATAAATAAGATATTATAACCCGGTTTAAAAGCTATATGAGATTGGTAAGACCCATGAACCACTTATTTTTTACTATAAAACTGTTTCTTAATTACAAATTATATTTTTTTTTCAAAAAAAATCAGATATTAATTTTTAATATATCTATATTTTATAGGATTTTTATATCAAATATTTGGTGAGATTAATTTTAATTTAATGAGATGTTATAACTCGTTTAAGAATATCTAGGTTTGGTGAGACACATACTCGTGAATTCGAGTCAAATACATGAGAAACCTCCATAAAAAAACAATCTAATTGCTTGAGACTTAAGAGAACATTGAGAGCAACATAAGAGCTTTAAAGGTTTCATTTATATATATTTATGATTAAGATGTATTATTATAGGGATTATAAAAGTACTACATAATTTTAAATTAATATATTTAACCCAAATATTCATTAAGTTCTGAAAATGTAAAGTCCAACAACAAATGAGATTAAAAAAAAAAGAAATATTTCAATATCTTCTTTTTTTTAAACAACTAAATTTATAAAACTCACATTAGCAAGCATATAAAAGAGAAAAAAAAAAAACAAACTTACATCACTGAAAACGGGTTTTTTTTAAAACCAAAATTACATCACCAAAAATATTTCAATATCTTAAACACGAGTTTTCAGACTTTGTAATACTTGTATGATGATGTCATCTGGACACAAAAGTCAAGCCTTGAGCCCATGATTGTTGTATCCGTCTAAAATTACTATCATTACACGGTTATTTGACTTGTAAAAATTTTTAACCACAGGATCAAGATATTTTGGGATCTAGTTGTTAATTTCATCAAAACTAATCTCATTACAATTTAATATGATCGAAACCTATTGTTAGATTTTTAAGAACTCGGTGTTTTATTAATTATTGTGAAGTAACCAAACTTAACGAATGGATCTCGGATTGGAGCTTATTTAATAAATGAAAAATAATTTAAATTTTAGGTCGTCTCAAATATGTCTGGCTTATAAACACCACCTTAAATCAATAAATCGTATAAAATATTATAAAAATGTTAAGACTTATAATAGAAGTAATATAAAGATTAGGTCTAATCCTTGTCTTCGTCAATAAAAAGGTCCCTAAGACAATTGTTTATGACAAGTATTCCATTTTTTAATGTACTTAAACAACCCTTCTTGCATCTAATAAAAATAATTGAATATATATTACATTTGAGGTAAATAAAAAGTATGTATACAAATCCACCTTTTCCTAGACAGTCTATCTTGTCAACTATTTTTTTAACATTGTCTAGCCTAAATATATATTGAACAAAAATTGTTTCACAACACGTATATAAACTATTGCTTTGTTTATATTCTAAAAAATTAAAACCTGAATTTCATTAGTGACTCTAGTCGGTGGTTCGGCAATAGTAAACAAATGACATGTTTGATTGGAAAACAAAATGAATTGAAGGTAGAATAAGTTTCTTAAAATTAATTCTAAATAGAAAATTTCTCCTAAAAATAGGAGGGGGGGGTGTTATGCTACAATATACCATGCAACTAAAGCACCACCACCTGTCCACAAATGGCGTGCTCACCACCATCATCACCATCCGACCACTGGCGTTATTACCGTTGCCACACCCCTTCCAACAATTCATTAACAATTATACAAACAATATATCGGGTTTTTTTTCAACCACATAAAAAAGCGTATTCTTTTAACAAATTTTAATTCTTAAAATTTTATATTTTTTGAGATATTTTATATTCAAATTCATATTCTTGATATTTCAATATTTTATTTGATATAATTCGACTTTGATTAATCAAATATCACAAGAAGAAACAAGTCAACTTTGAGAATTTAGAAACTACATTATGGTAAACCAAGAAACAAGGTTTGACAATTGACATAGTAGGATAAATGTTGTTGGGTCATACAAAGACACCATAATCATGAACTGTTACAAGGTTGGATGAAAAAGACCATGTTTCGAATCAAGAAGAAGATTTAATTTGACCAAATAACCATATGATAATATATACTTGAGGGGGTGCAAAAATTTTAATGAACATAAAATCATTACGTATCACTAAATTATTTATTATTATTAATATAACGTATGCCACTATGTAACATACATCCATAAGTCCATAACATAAAAAGTAGGGTTCAATATTTACATTTAAAAGTATAAATCTCACTATACGCATCATATAGCAGCTTGGCTCGATTATATCCCTATTTCGAATGCAAATTCCTTAATTCGAGTGCCATGTAAATCCTCATACCATTGTTTTTCTAATTTTTTAGCTTGAAACAATTTACTCGCGGGAAGATCACAACTTTTTTAAAGCTCAATATCATGTGTGTCCATCCACTTTTATTGACTTATATTCCATATATTAGCACCGGATGTGCATTTGTATGGGTTAGATGCACCGTATACCGGACGACACTTCAGTTAAACACACTGTTGTTAAAGGTTTGAATGCACCTTTGTATGCACATTGTGTAAACCATTTAAAATTGTACTTCTAAAACATAACAATATTATAATTTAACATTTGGCATCTCTTATCACTAAGATCTGTACTTGTGTGTTTTGGGCTAAAACGTTGGGTGCGCACTGCCCTCCTGACGTTTTCGAGGTTTTTTTAAAGCGTTTTGTGGGTAAAGTTGGTTTGGCACAAGTTTAGAAACAATTCTTCTTTTGACTGTTGAAACCAACGGCTCTTAAAAAACAATTTATTCCTATATAATTCATCCACTCTCCAATCAAAACTCATATTTCTCAAACACTACTCATATCCAACTCTCTACAAAATCAAACCTATGGATTCTCCCCATTATTATATACAACCATTTTTTTGGCCCCGACCAACAAGGCGATGGCGATGCGGAGGAAGAGGCGATTACGAGTGCGGGTTTGCTCGTGACAAATTGTATGAGTTTTCTTTGTTCTCCTCCACACCCGGTTACGAAAAGAGCATCGTCGGATCTATTTCAATGTTGCTCCTTATATTAAACACTGAATTTATTTCTACATCTTTTCTTCAAAAAATTCAATCATTTTTTTTACTTTTGTTTATAAGTATAAAATATAATGTTATGTTTAAAGTTCATGATTTTTGTACTTCTAGACAATCCAATTGCCGCATAATCCTCTTCGATATTGACTTTTTTATTCATAAATGGCATCATCTTTTTAATATTCCAATAAAATATTCCTTTCATGTTATAAATTATATATAACAAGTAACATGGTATACCAAAATGTAGATCTCAATAATTTAAACTTGAAATAAAAAGGTTTATCTCCATAAGTTCGTAATCATCACATCCAAAATGAGTTTATGCCGATATCGTCTTCAAATGTACATGCCATTATACCATGCTCGTAACTTTCACTATATTATTGATTATGAATTTAACGCGTCCTTACACGTAGTGAGCTTTATTACTGAAAACTCATGTATGACGAGAACAAAAAGAACAAGTTTAAGTATATAAACAGTTATTTATATCTTTAAAATTGTGCACTTGTCACTTACAAATACGAATATTTATTTATATGAACAATCATCAAATTAACTTGGGAATTTTACTTGCATGTAATATAAGTATATAACTTTACACATGCGTCAGCGTGTGTTATTATTATATACATGGACAAAATTTGATGATATTTTGTAGTTACGGGGAAATGAATAAATATTATATTTCTCGCATTTATTTTATTATAAAAATAAAATAAAACAAAAATAAATAATGTGTTTCGTAATAAGTACTTAAGTAGTGTTTTACATTTATCTCTCATGGATGTATACAAGGTTTTTTATTACAAAAATGAAAAGGACATTAATGATCATATCCAATCCAATTTCTATAAAAAGACACGACTCACGATTATCTTTTTAACGTTAAGAACATGACGAATAAGTGCCCTGATTATCTTTTTATGATATTTATTTTTAACTATACTTTACATGTATGTTATCGTCAATGATTCTCGGTTCAAGTGGTTAAGGTAAGGTACTAAAGACTCATTTAAAAAGGAAGATGTCTTATTTTCAAGTCTCACTTGTGATAAAATAAAGGTTTTGGGTTGGATCAGATGGTTTTTTCACATATGATGGGTTTCCTCATGAGGCTGGTATCCAGTATTCGAGAAGATAATTAGTTAGACCAATGATTTGCCAGTAATCCAAATAATTGTTAAAAAAACATGTATGTTATCACTTTTATCATTATAGAAAAGAGATGGCGAGTGAGACATACAATGAATTTTAATGGGCTAAATTAAATTAACTTTTCTTTTGAATAACGCTAAATTCCACTAAATAATACTAAAAGTAAAAAACATCTACATCTTTGTATTCTGGTGTGGGAGAAGACATAATCTTCGGTTTAACCAATGAACAAGTGACATATTCTCCTTTAAAGTTATTATATTAAATATTTGTAATAACTTAATTAGTTTTTTTTTATCATTTTATTTTTGTACAATGTTTATTCACTCAACTACCCCACTTGGGATAATCCACTTATTCTTATGTTTCTAATGATAAAATGCAATCTCACTTGGAAATAAACTTCTTGATAGATAAAAATAATTTGGTGAAAATAAATAGTCTTTGTTGTGATTGTAATTTAGTAAGTTTGGATTTAAATGTGGTGACTCACCAACATTTTATTTCCTTAGGGCACATCCATTAAAATTGAAACGACATAGCAAAACTTAGCATGACCCTTTGAAAAATGATAACATTTTTTTTAAATTTCTTGAACGTTATAATAATGAGTGTATTAAGTGTATACATTTTTATTAAACTATTTAAATTACACTGAAGTAGAACGCAAATAGATAACAAACTACGTGCTAGCCACTTTTGGATTGCAAAACAAAGTCTTTTATATACTATATTGGTTGATCTTTGAGTCATAACATTGTTATGCATAACTCGTTGAACTCGGTTAAGTAGCTTTATAGCCTCAACAGTGAGGAACCCAAAAGAATCAAAAGCAAAATGAATAAACATGTGTTAGTTGTCAATGCACGTTTTCTCATGTTTGATCACTTTGCATGAAGCGGCAACTTGACCAACCGTGAACACATTACTCCCCAAGTCCACGAAAAGGGGAAACTCATGTTAGGTACACACATGCGTATTTCCCTCATGTCCATCCAAAGACCAAAATGTCAGCTGCTATGAGTGTTGATCTCTCTTCCAATGGTTTGGTCAAGTAATTCATTGGTGCTTATTTTTTGATCGATATCCCAACACGCCTAAATATGCAAAAAAGAACATCCGGACCAAGTCGTGTCGGTACTTGAACCATGAGAGCTCACTACAATGTGCTGTGTGCCCCCCCCCCCCCCCCCCCAGAGTTCAAACACCTCTTGCAACAAACATGGTATGTTTCTTTAACCAAGAATATAGGAATCATGAGACGATACTTAAGGATAGTAAGATATTCCACTCGTGACATATCTTGGACAAGGATAGTAGGAAATCTTGAGCATGTTGTGCCTGTAGACACTTCAAAACGGCCTTTTGTCTAATAGTCATGTTAAAGTGTACTTACAAGTCCTGGCTAATTTTATTAAAAAAGAGCACTTGTTGACTTACCAATACATGTTAAGTTTTATAGGGGGGCAGTTCCTTGTTAGTGAAACCGCTTAAGTCAAAGCTTAGAATTGGAATTATCAAGATATTGTATAGCAACATCATTTTAACTCATATTAAGCCGACTTTTAAACATGGTTTATACATCGTTTTAAATTTGTAAAAATGTCTTTCATAAAATTAAAATAAAACACTTTAGAAATTCAGATTACATTAAAAAAAAACTAATAAATTATAATCATTATAAAACTAAAATAAAGTAAAAAATGCAAGAAAAGAAGACGTAACAAGAGAAAAGTAGTCGAGGGAATTGTGTTCAACACAAATCACGAGTGTTTTAAAACGTAGTACGGGTCTTTCAAGAAAACTAGTTGTTATCTTTGACACATCATGTGAATCGGTATATATTGTCGAGGAAGACTCAAGCACTCAAATTGTGACTTAAATCAAAGCAAAATAGATGATCAAGAATTGTTGGAAATTTTGTGTGCATGAGAATTCTAGTGTATATGTATCCTCTCGTTCTTTAACGGAAAATTTACACTTCTAATCTACTTTACACCAATAATATACGTACGTATCTTAACCAAGAAGTAACTTAACTTTTATAGTTGAGTTTTTATATTTCCTTGAAACGACCCTCAAGTCAAAAGAATTCTCCACTACCCAATACCCTTAAGTTGTCATTTATTTTCTTCACTTACATCATTCCTCATCAAATTCAAGCACCCTTTTTGATTTGTGTTTATACTAAATCTTAAAAGCACAAATGGTCGGTCTTGTTGTTTGTGTGGGTCAAAGGAAAGCTACATGTTTTACCTTTTCATCGTCTTAGTAGCTGTTCCAACTTATAAGTTGCCCACCACTTCAATTCTAATTGCATTAATTTCATAAACAAATTTTGTTGCAAGTTGGTGAGACATGGTCATAATGTATTTTCGGATCATAACCTCTTCAAGTAGATTCATATGGCATAATTGCATAAACATATGGCAAAATCTTGTAATAACCGAATGATATAATTGGGTTTAAAGTTATGAAATTCAATAAAAAGATTATATTAAACTCAATATAAGATAAAAGGTGAGAAGTTTGGTATCGCAAGGTTCTTGTTGGTCCACTTGGTGGCACCTAGTTGGCCGATTGATTTTTTATATTTTTTTATTTATAACAATTCTAGTTGGCGGTTTTTTGCTCACTGTGTTTTTTTTATATGTTAATTATTTGTATGTGGATGTGGGCGAACTTACCTTTTGCTTTAGTTTTGGTGCCATATCCTAATACCGACCGAATTTGCGTTGGTTCGTCATCGCAACGTGCGTTTTTATCATGCTAATTTGTTGTATTCAGGAATTAACGAACTTATGTTTTGGTTTACTTTCGTTGTCATATCATCGAATTCACTACGACTCGCAATTGCACCACACTACGACTCGCAATTGCACCACACAGTTTGATAAACTAGAATGCTAATACCATCAGGCCAGAGCGTTGTTACCTAGTTATCTACTTAATTAAAAAAGGAAGGGAGGTTGGGTTAAAAGTAGATTTACCTAAACAAAGTTGACTGCGCCATAATTCATCTAGTTGAACAAACAAAATGTCTACTCATTTCTTAATACGTATATTTTCAATTGTTTTTGGATCAATTTCATATATAAGATTCAATTTATATGTTTGCTTTTAATTAGGTATTCATTTATGTAACTTATATTCGTTTAAAACATTAACAAATGAACATAAACAAACATAAACAAACCTATTTTCTTAACGAACAAACACCAACGAGAAAATCCACTCATTTATCCGTTATCTGTTTGTTTTTTCCATTATAGCTGAACGAACAAAAATAAAAAGATCATTTACATGCCTAAATCTATCATTATTGGCTAGTTATTTAAAGAAATCCCTTCATAAGAGTTAAGACAACAATCGGCACATCAATTACTTAACGAAAATTCAAACTCGTATTCAGTTTCCAATTGAAATAGAACATGCGCACACAAGTTTATGTACCTAAGGACATTTTAAAGAAATTTTTATGACATTATTATCAATACTACTAATGTTATCATTCGTTATGGTGAGCCTAATCCCTTCTCTTCTTCTTCTCTTCCCTTTCAGCCGAATTTTTCAACTGCATTACACACACGAAATAATAATAACCACTTCAGTTTGCCTGTCACGAGTCGAGGTTGAAAAACACATCAAGATAAACATAAGCATAAGTTTACCATGATAATAAGGATGCGAACAAAAACTGCAACAAAGTCGCTAAAGAGAGTGAGTGCATGCTTCACATAGTCCAAATCTCCAAGGTGAGCTCTCTCAATAATCTCCTGCGTATCAACCACCATGTATCCGACAAACACCAGAAGCCCAAAATACAGCTGAAAAGTACATCAAAAACCGTTAGTTTTAACTTTTAATAAAGTTATTAACCCTTTTAAAAGAAGAGAGTCTGTGTTACCTCAAATTGGAACATAGCAACAGAGCCACCAAAGATGGATGAAGCAAAATGCAGCCAGAAGAGAATTGAGACACCAGAAGACAAAAGGCCACCTAGATAAAGGTACTCTCTACGTCTCGCCAACATGGCAGCTCCCGAGAAACAAGCAAATGCAATCGCAGTTCCCATGAACGCACTCACTAAAATGCTGCAAAACCAACATTACATAAATAACCGTTCACCTAACCAGCAGAGAGATAAATAATTGTATAATTCAGCATACCTTGGTTCAAAATCAATGGCCAACTTGATTAAGGGACCAATAGATGCTCCTTGGAAAAGGGCTGAAGCCATCAAAAGTGAAACTCTTTTTTTCTGTAACGTCAAAGATATGATAATTCAAAGAATTCAAAACATATGAAGAATAATAAAGAAGAAAATAATATGAAGTAAATGATAACTAAACTAACCTCTTCATATGGAGGAGTGGCGAGTAACCATGCCATGCATCCTAAGGTTGCAAAGGTGGTCAGGAGACCACCAATGTTCCATAGGATGTGAAGATAAGCACCCCCAGCAGATGCCACAAGGGCGCAACATAGAGAAAGATAAACCTGCAATACATTATAGGGAAATACTTATTAATAACTATAATTCAATGAAGTATTGAAGACAGAATTTGTGAAATCATATCAGCAAATTTGCACATATCAGAAGATCAACAACTTTGTGCACACATAAGAACAACTGAATCAACTTCACTTGAATCAGAATAATCATGTTATCTTGAGCGTATGAGCAACAATGTCAACGCTCACAAGGCCTTATATCTGAAGCAAACATCTTCACACTTTAATAGTCTAGTGCACTATTTCTTGAACAAACAATATCCACATGAAATCTCCATTGATTAATATTTTTTGTACAGATCTGTTTGTATTGTTTGATCAAGTCTAAGGAATAAAACGTGAACGAAACAAGATACAGTTATCAGGATCAGAAGATCAGCAGCTTTAAGAACAACAAATCATTTTCACACTTTCAACATCAAAATAACAAGCTCAGATCTGCTTACCGGCTACTTGTTGCACTTTCGTTGCTATTTTGACGGTGATAGTGTTGAAATAAATTTGTTGTAATTAAAGATGTCAATCTTATGATCCTGCTTCTAATATCCATATCCCACGTCAAACACGTGTTCTTTCTCAAATTTTGAACAAAGGACAAACTAATTTATACTAAAAAAGCCAATCAGTGTTGATTTTGTTACGGATATTGGATGAGAAAGCCGTACGCTGGTATATCAAAGCTTATGATTGTATGCTTCAGATATAAAGCCGTAGTTTATAATATTCTAATTCACTGACATTGCTGCTCATGTGCTGGATACAATGTAACTATTCTGAAAATCTTCTAACATGTTCAAAATTCAGATTTGTTGCTTCTAATCCTGTTTCTGATTTCATAGTGACTATTCCTCTATTCTTTCACAATACAAACAGAATTTTATTAAAAAAAGACTAATCACTAGCAGATCATTGCTGCTGGTGTCTGGTGATTACACAAATTAAAAAAAGAAAGAAAAAAAAATTGGTTAGAATGTTATTGATCTAAAGAAAAGTGTTTGATTTAGCAAAACAGAGGCAAACGGTACCTTAAACTGTGAGATATGATAGTGTAATAAATTGTATTCTGACTCTTATCTTGAATGATTCATTAAAATCTCCACTTATTTTTTCAAGTACAACATAAATCCTAACTAACTAAACTAACTAACCCATATAAAAGTGTAATCAATTGTATTCACTTATATGATTCATTTCAATCACCACTTATTTTTACAAGTTAATTACCCTATTAACCCTAACCAACCAATTAACTAACTAACTAATAACTTATCCAATGCAACCACCTCAATACTCTAATAGTAATTTATTTGTAAAATATAACATACTTTTCGGTTCATCAGCAAAGTCTGAATGTATTTATCCTTCGGAAACCCTAACTTTAAAATACCATAAAGTGTAGAACATGTGATATATGGAAGTGTAACTGTATTCGCTTGATTGATCGGATTAACTTGCAGATCATTGCAGCTCATGATTATAATACAAGTTAAAAAAAGAACAAAAACTAAAATCGTTATAGATGTGTATTCTCTTGAATGATCCATTACAATCACCACTATTAACCCTAACTATAATAACAGATCATCCGTAATACACGTGTTAATTAGTTAGGAAACCCTAACATCAAAATACCGAACACGTAGTAACTAATACACCAATTCATTCCAAAATCAACACGTACACTTAATCAAAACACCGATTACACAATCAAAAGCACATAAAATTGCAAAAAACGAATAATTATGTGAAAATAAAGGAACCTGTTTGAGATGAGTTTGGACACGTGGCGAGATCTGACGGAAGTTCTTAAGAGAATCGTAACTCCAGCTGTTGCGAGAAGCCGATTGCGAATCGAAGAACGATGAAAATGATTCCATTGGAAGCCAAGGGTTTGTTTGTTTGGTTGAAGATATTTTTGGTTTGTGATATTATTATTATTATTATTGTTGTTGTTGTTAGGTGACTTATTGAGGAAGAAATAAAATGATGCGACCGTATTTATAGTGGGTGGTTTGAAGAGGGAAATTGGGTAGTAGGTTCGCGAATGTACGATTGGGCTAAATAGCTAACGAACACCCAATTGTCAACATCTATATTTTTTTTTTATTATTATTTAAAAATATGAATTTGATCACGGTAACAAAAACAGTTCACGAACAGCTAATCGAACAAGTTTTCTTGTTCGTGTTTGTTCATTACGGAAACGAACATGTTCGTGAATGGTTTATGAACATGAACAACGCTTTGTTTGATTTGGCCAACCGAAAATAGAAAATGTCGACAATTTGGTTCGGATACCGAGTTTGTTTTGAAACATTCGTATTGATATGTTAGTTCGCATAATATTCATATACACAATTTTTATAGTGTATAATATTGCTTAAATTTATATGATAATATTTGAAAAGTCATTAATGTTACAAACCATTAATGAACAAACATAAACTGACGTTTATAAGCACGATTGAGCGAACATGATCTTTGTTCGTGTTTGTTCATTATTTTAATCGAGCAAACACAAACAAACTTTCTGTCGAACGTCTGGTTCGTTTACAACCTTACACTTACCTCTGACGTACTATCCATACACCACTAGCTTGTTATTTATGGCATATAACATTTTGTATAATATGTAAAAAATCTCATATTGACCGAATAAGGTTATGGTTTGTATAACATGTAAAAAAGGCTATACGGGTGCGTAGAATAACAATAATAATAAAAAGGTTTTATACAAGGCATGTTACACAAATTGTTTAAGGCAATTAGCAAAGTACCTGTATAACCTTGTACGACGGTATAATTTTACTGAATTTGACTGATGTGACAGTGATGTGTTATGCCATAAGTATCATCTTTATAACATGGGGGTGGAGTATCTATGACAGCAGCCTACAATAAATACATTCTTCATTTCTTGCTTATAAATGTTGAATAATTCTTGAAGTAATACAACTCACAACAATACACACTAGACCAAGACTGGCAACACAAGTACACAACAGATCCTAGCAGAGTAACAGGTCCAGTGGGCTTCAGCCCAGTGCCACGTGTGTTTAGACGGAGAAAATACGATGGCCCAGTTCTTCGTTGATGACGTCAGAGTAATAGTGATTGTAATCAAGATACTCCCAGAACCGTGGAAGACTAAATTCTACATTTTTAGGAGAGTTGAGATAACATGCATACAGTTGTTTCATATTCTGGTTAAATGTTTGTTTGATGGTAAGAACCTGCATCAGCAAAATAAAAAAGGAAAAAAGGTTGGTTAAATTAATATTAAAGAAAGTATATAGACGGTGTAAATGTGACCTGAGAGACATCCAGATCTTCATTTAGTCTGGCAACAGATCTGAAGTCCAATGCACATTGCAAAATACTTTGAATAATGTCGGCTATTTGCCTCATGTCGTTCGATAAGAAACATCTGCAAACAAAATAGAAACAAATATCTATAAACAAGCCCGTGATATATGTATATAATAATAATAACATAGAACAGAAAGAGAGAACTTACATGGACTGTGAATCCTTGAGATAATCCATATGCACAAAGTCAAGATCAGTCAAATCCTTAACCTGACGGAACAAAGATCATAATTCACCTTTGAGTCATGAACAATAATGTTGATTTAGAAGTAAAAATTATATAGATACAATTATGAAAGTAAAATTTAGTGTGAAGATTATTTCAAACCTTGTGCTTGAGAGACTGTAGAAATCTGCACCATGATACATGTGATAACTGAGACTGAACATATTGCTGCAATGTTGATACAAAATGAAATATTTGGTGCCTGAAACATAGTGATATGATCATTAGTCAGACCACGAAATATGTAATTATCTTGAAAGTTAGCATTATATGTGTGTCTTGCAGAAATCAAAAACTGTCATTTCATATATAATGAGATAATTTGGTAAGTTCTATTAACATACCTCAATTTGACCATGATATTGAAATTGCGCGACTTTGATTTATGTACGTTCAAACGGTCCTGGTTGGTGAAATGGATGGATTCCTGTATATAGACAAAGCATATTAGACAATAGTATAGGTTATAACTGTGGCTAATATATACTGCTTAAAAATTCCTGCAGTTAAATACCTTAAGTGAGCACCAAACTTCAGTCAAATAAGATGATGCAAGTTTGACTTGTATCAAAAAACTGAAAATTTGAGCATATATCTTCAATGCGCCAGGTGTCAAAACAATGCTCACTGGCCAATCTACTCTGTAACCGAGACCTAAACCGTTGAATGACTGTATACCTGTCATTATACCATTATTAACCGCTCAATATCTGATTTTAGAATGTGAAATTTTAAACAAAGCAAGAAATGAAGTTGTATGAAAATCAAATATACCGGTTGACAAACTAGGAAGAGATGAGGAGTCTTGTTCTTTCATGTACACGAATAAACGATCCTTATAATGGTCTTTTTCACATGAAGATCTCTGAACGGAAAGTTCTAGAAGGCCCTGAATTTCAGATATCCTTTTATCTGCCTCAGCTGCATACCATTTCTGAAAAAAGATATAAAAATCAGTATAGAATAAATAAATAATCGTATAAAGCATTAAGTCTTCATGAAGAAACCAAGGAAGAATATAGTTACATGTTGCCAGAGTGAAACGATAAACAAATCTGCCCAGTCAGCAGATTCCATCATGTGGTACCTCCTCAAAGCCAGCAAATGTTGTTCTAAAGAGAAACCTTCTTCCAGTAGCTTAATTGTTAATTTACTGACATACATATATCTAATTACATTAATTAAGGATACACATGAATCAAATATATCTAGTTTATAAAACTTCTAATATGCGGACTGTATAAAATTGAGGATACTGTAACTGAATCTCTTCCAACAAGCATTTCTCCATAACGAAATCCAACGGTATCTCAATAACTGTCGACACACCGTTCTTATGCTCGCCAGGGTGGATAATATTATTATTATTATTGTTACCAGTGTCATTAAGGAGACTTTCCCAACAACCACCACCAGACACATTATGTAATGATTCTTGTTCTTGGTGGTTACTTTTCGGACCAAAAGATGCATGTTTGTGGAATGACTTCTTTTTTACGGCGATTGCATCATTAACATGATCTTTATTGTTGTAATTACTAACAGTATCAGCAATAGTAGCTCTGTAATAACTGCCTAACCTATCTTCACATTCAGTAAGTGGATTCTTAACCGACTCAAAGTCAAAGGTAGGTAGTTTGACTTTGGTACATCTTTCCCGAAGTTTGTTTGTTCCCAGAATTAGGTTAGCATGTTCAATCTCACATGGTTCCAAGCTTCTCCAACTCGTTGCATAACCAGGCGACTCAACTTTATTTGATGGTTCATCAGATTCGGTTACCATAGTGGACGGACTTCCATCTTGAGAAGGGTTTTTTAACTGAATATTGTTGGTGTCTGAATTGATTTCTAAAGCAGACAGGTACATTTTCTCTAAAGCATCTGGATCATGAAAAAAGACATCCATCTTCTCCTCTTCACCGTAGTTTTCGATTGATGAACATTCAGATGAATCCAACGAATCGTCAAGATAAGAATGTTCATCCTCCATGCTTGATCCATCACACTCAGCTGTATCAAGAGGCCTGCGAGTCAGAAAGATGATCAAGATTTTAGAAAATTCTTGAAAGAAGTTGCAAAATTATGAAATCTTTGTCATCTAGAATAACTTAATAACCACAGTGTCTATTTTTTTCCTGTATCGATACATAAGAAGAAAAATCTTACAGATTTTGATTCATATTCTTTGCTAAAGATGAACTTTTGAGACTTCCTCTACCAGAAGTTGGCAATGCAGAGTATGTAATTACCTGCTAAACCATTATACCCAGGTAATCAGTAAACTAAAAGACAAAGGTCAACGAAACAGTTGACCAACAAACTTATGAATCATTATAAGAATAAGTGTGGCTTTTGATGAAACCACCTGATGATGTTTGAATTCTAGGTTTGGCAAACGATTTTCGAGTTTTTCCATCATGATTTTGTAGTAATCACTCCTTTTAACTACCATCATTTCAATTCCTTCCTTACTAAAATCCATATGAAATGCATGTGACAGACGAGAGCTTGACATTCTACTCCAATAAGGAAGAAAATCCTCATATGTTCGGTTCCAACTGCCAACACCATCAGAAAACTCTAGCAGTTTTATTAATACTTGAAGCTGCTGACCAGCCCTAAAAAGTGGAATCAAGAATTCTCTCAAAAAACAAGGAACAAAAACTCCATCTTGCTCCTGGAATGAAAAAGCTAACATTAAAATACCATATTTTCAATATATAATGTCTGAATGGAAAATATAGAGAAAATATATCTCAGTATGTACCCTAATGGTGACTGTGTTACTTTCAGCCTCTGCCACTATAAACTCATTAAAAGGATCAATAATTCTGGCCTTGAAAATCCAAGATCTAATAAAGTCAAAATACGGTTCACACGAACGGATAAATAGGGTTCTAAGTATAGCAGAATGTGCTGGATCAGCAACCTGATATGTTCACATCAAATAAAACATGTCACAAAAGCATATGAGTTATACATGCAATACGAGAAAATGATTATAAGTAATGCTGACCTGGAGCTCCTTATACAAAAAAGTAAGAAGATTTCCGCCTCTAGGAAACTCAGTAAACTTTGTTCGAGTAACTAACTCCTCAAGGGGCGAAACCAAGAAGCAATTAGCTAAACCATGCACATTGCATATGCTTCCAATAACCTCAATTTGGTTCCTTAATTCTTTGGTATGAAGATAAACCTCCAACAAAGTAACTTCAGAGTGGCCAACACTTGAAAGACAGCCACTTGACACGTTACTAATACTCGACAACCATCTTAAACCAACAGAAGCGTATAAAGTATCCAATGCAGCAATGTAGCCTTCCAAAATATCATTAACAGCAACTGCAAAAGCCTGGTTAACCAGACTGTATGGAGGATAACTGCTTGCTGCTGACTCAGCATTGGCATCATTGGGAATCAGGTTCCCAAAATGATTAACAAACTTATAGAGAAAGAAAACTCCACATCCCATGCATCCTAGGGTTCTAAGTATCTTCCCAAGAGCAAGCGTGCTTACAGATTTGGTCCACATATTAGGTATTCTGTGAAATGTTCTGTCTGTTGGATCATAATTGAATATTGCACATAGTTTCTCAATACTTATAAGAGATGACTCTAAACCTTGTAGAGCATTCATTGCTAATCTCACTAAACTAGCCTCCTGTATTGAGTGTATTAAGATATGTATTAGACACAATGTTTTTAACAAAATGCTAGTGGACGTATTAACATATGCAACATTGCAATTGTACATAGAACTAGGTCAACTAAGATACAACTGAGTCACTTGCAAAACTAACTTGAAGCATACAGAAACTGATGACGTGTCATAGAGGCGTCTAGAAGTTTGAGAGGAGCAAGATGCTGAAGCGACAGAGAGTCCACTTTCGGCAGGTATATGTTCCCAAATCCCAAGGTCTAGGTGGATCTTCCGCCTAGACCTTGGAAATGAATCCATACCTACCGAAAGCAGACTCTCGACCACTTCAACATCTCGCTCCTCTTATACTTCTTCTAGGCGCCTCTATAACACGTCATCAGTTTCAATGCTTATAACATATCTGTCTAACCCTACCTCACTAAACTGTCTTTTAAGCGTATACATATATGACTGGAATGCTTGAATCAACAATAAACCTAACAATTAACATATGCAGCATTGCAATTATATATAAAATTAGGTCAATTAAGATATAATAATCGAGGCAATTGCAGATTAGAAAAGTATCTGAAAGCTTACAGAAACTGATGGCGTGGCATATAGGTGGCTAGAAGTAGAAGGAGGAGAAGGTGACGTGGAGGAGAGTCCGCTTTCAGTAGGTATGGATTCCCAAGGTCTAGGTGGAAGCCATGGATCTTCGAGTTTCAAATTGTTTAAAAGTGATGCGAAGTCTGCATCCACGGCCATGGTTAGTGAAGAAGATAATCAATCGAAGCAATGCTGTTAATGCGATGGATTTGATAGACGGTCGCCGGTGGAGAGATTGTTTCGCCGGTCACTTCATCTGTGTTTGGAGGGAGGGGAGAATATAGAAGAAGATGGCTGAAAGAAAGCCTAAAATATTAAGGGGGTGTTTGGCTTTTATTTATTTATTTATTTTTTATATTTCTTAATTGTTAAAATCTATTATTCTTTAATTTGATAGAGTAATAATTGGCTTCAATATTATTAATTCACCGTTATTTGAGGGTAAATGAGTAACTTACCTTCTTAAACAAATAAGCTAAAAAACCATCTTCAAGTAAGTTTCTTCAAATTAGCTTATATAAGCTTATAAGCATAAGCATAAAAGCTAAACCAAACACCAAATTAAGCTTACTTTGTGAAAAAAAAAAACTAAAAAGGTTATAAGCTTTGCTAAAAAAGCTAGGCCAAACACCCCCTAAAACTTGCATAGCTTTTTCATACCCAAGCCGAGCCCGAGGGCTCAAAGAAAGCTCGTTTAGTCATTGAGCTCAAGCTCGAATTGTATGAGAAGCTCATTTAGACTCATCGAGCCTTAGGAAGCCTTGTGTATTTTTATGTTTTACCTCTTTTATACTTTTGTGTATTAATTTTCAAACTCCACATACGCTCAAGCTGAGCCTTTGCTGGGTTAAGGTCGTCCGTAAGCTCGAGCCTAGCTTAGGCTCGTTTATGGTTTCTCAAAATATATAAAAACAGTTAAAAACATATATAAACTAGTTAATAAATAATAAATGAGTCAAGCTTGAGCCGAGCTCGATCTTTAGGGAAAAGGAGCTTGAAAAGAGCCGAGCCCAGGCTCTGCTCAATTGCACCCCTAGGTCTATATTATAAATTCTAGTTATGATAAGTTTACGATTTTTTCAGTTGCGTATGATCATCAAATCTTGTAATTTGTGGACATTTAATAACGATGATTTAACACAAATGGAATTCAAGTGGCGTGGCATCCGTTGCTTTCGTGCATCGCGCACGGAGGTAAAAAATAGTACTAATCTTGTAATTAGTTGACATTTGATAACGATCAAATGGAATTCAAGTGGTGTGGCATCCATTACTTTCGTGCATCGTGCACGGAGATAACAAAATAGTATTTGAATTTGCTATGTAGGAATCATTAAAAGAATTCTTGTTTAGAGACACAATCACAAACGGATATAGTTCTGTATTGATGGGGAGATATACTGTAATGCATCACTTGTTATTAGTGATAAAGTTAAATCAAACTATATTATGTCATGCAACATTAAAACTTATAAAAAACGAAAGCATGATTGATGCAACTTTATAGTTGTAGGTTTTACAGAAAGAACGGGCTAATGCAAGGGTGGACCTGGGTGACCAGTATCAGTGTTGTGATGTAACGCTTGATAAAAACATATACTGCAAATTTTGTATCTTCAATTCAACACACTTAAATCTCAATACATAATAAAATTAACTCCAATGACAATTTGGACAACATAGTGATAATGTGCATTGACCGTTTATTTTCATTTATAAATACTTTTGTATATTTGATCAATTGAAAAGAAAGAACCTACATTTTATGTATAAACCTGTTATAGTTTATTGTTTAGTGGCATACTTAAATTGCACAAGGAATACACAACGTTACATGCATCAAAAATCCATTGTAACCATAAATTCAACAATATAGTCTACTTTCCATGGAAGACCTTAACAAGTGAGATTATGAATTTGAGACTTTGAGTTGACGGTCCGTGACTCGAAACTAAGCCTTTACCTCTTTAACCTCTGCTTCTCTAAAACTTTGATTTCGCAATCTCTTTAATGTTCCTAATCATCAATTATTCAAATTAATTAAACTTTAGATGGTGAGAAATAAATAAAGTTGTCAAATGAAAAAGTGTTGGAGGAACTCACTCATCAGATTCATCAACAGAGGGGGTTCTTCCAATAATTAGGTAAAGTGACCCCAGCAGACCATATGTCAATCTTGGGGCCTTGGTATGTTGATGTCAACAATACTTTTGAAGTATATGCAAACCATGAATCAAAACTCTAATGGTCTTAGTATAAATAGTTAGTGCGTCAAATATTAATTACATTATTCCAAAGTCTATTAAAAAATTAACATATTACTTACTTTAGATTAAAGATGGGACTGTTCATCATAGCATTATTTCTTTCAAAAGGTTTAAGTGCGTGTTCATCACTAGACAAGTGTTTCAGATTTAATATAAAACATAACATAGAAATTTAAATGACATTTAGATGCATTATCTTTGCAGCTATAATGGTTATTGATGGTGTATAATACTATAACCCACGTACATCCTACGTTCACAGGTCAAACAATAATAAAGAAACCTACCTAAATGACTGAGTTTAGTACCGTTGGTTTTTTTACCCTTTTAGAAGACAAATCTAAATACAAATACTAAAAGTTTATAATGGATCAAATTGTGTTTAACAATAAAGTAATAAAGTAAATGAATCCTTACCAAGTAATTAAGTATACCATACCATATCAAAATAATAACAATAGTTTACATATTCAAACAACTATTTCAAAAACCTCCATACAATCATTCAATTAATGGTCCAAAATTTCAAACTTTAGCATAAAAACGTACAAAAGTTCATACAATTGTTGAGAAAGTACCAACAAAGTTGCAATTCGCCATGGTCAAATACTCAAATGTACAAAGACAACATACAGCCATCAGCTTTGGAAAACTTGCATAAGAATGAACAAAAGAATAATAATCATCAGTCCATTTGTTTTAGAGAATTATTCAGTTATTCTTGCAGTTGGTGGCGGTGTAGGTGACAGTATCGGTGGTGGTGGTGGTGAAGATAGAACCAACTTTAAAAGCAACCCAACCATTATCCCAATCACTCCAGCCGTTATCGCGAGTCTTATTGAGAATCCAGGACTCTTTTTTTGGTTCCTTCTCTTCAGCATATCCTAAAACCAGGTAAACTCGTTTACACACATTTTGCGAAAAGACCCAACTATGACGAGAGGGTAAAAAGGTAAATGTACCAGTTCCTGTTGCAGTCGGGTTGTTTCTTTCACAGCTGCATCCCTAGCGGCTCTTGCAGTCTGAACCGCCTGATTCTGTATTATAAGAAAGAACATAATAACCATAATCTGGTCTCTATACACTATCAATGTGACGTTAAAACTTAAAACGTAAAGTAAAAAGGAATTGTTGCTGAATAACTCACAGAGGTTAAATCAGAATTTTGTTTGATGTTATCATTTGAATTTTCCTGATTAGTGTGAGCAATATACACAACTTTAATCTTGTATTCTTCTAACTGCTTATCGGCTTCCTTGTTAAACTGGATGCAACAAGTATGACTCTCAACTGTTACTCGTCATTTCAACGAAGCTTAAACTGATCGCAATATAATAATATTAATAATGTTCTTACAGTATTTGCTGGTAGTTCTTCACTGTCACTGTTAGGGGGCACAGGGGTGCACTGTAAAAGAAATTTGTCTCTACATTGCATAACTACAGGGTACTGAAGTTGAGCTTGAAGGGTAACTGTATGTGCATCAATAAGTTTGACTTTTCAGTTAAAGTTAAGATAGTGTAAATTATAGCAATATCATAAATTAATAACTTACCTCTTATAATACATGCATCCCAAGGTGGTATAATACCAGTATTTGGACGAACAAAGTATTTCTTTGGCGAAGTTGTTTTGACCTACCATAAAACAAGAAGTTTGAATAATATAAAGTCTATAAAGTAATATGCTTTGAAATAAATTTGGGTGAAAACATACCTTAAAGGCAATATTCTTGTCTGTGGCATTAGAAACTTTTAAATCACAGTGGCTCGGTTTTTCAAGTTCAACTATTGGAATCAACAACAAAAAGATAAATTGTAAGTTATGTATATGAACAACACAAAGATGTTCAATCAATGACAGTAACAGTAGTAGGTGCTTAAACTTTAACATGTTAATTTTGTTTGTAGAAAGGAGCCTAAAGTGTTTTTATAAGTTACTGCACAGGGCCATATTACTGTAACTACCTAATCATATTGGATCAGTCTATGTTGTCATTGGCTTTCCAAAACCTTCTCCTCCAACGGAAGAGAGCATTACTTAAGTGATTACTATGAAATAGTAATGGTGAAGATTCATCCCGATAATAACAACTACTGTAACAGAAAAGTATCCTGTATAGTTATATTGGGAAAGATGTTTACGTCTCACTAGATCTTCTAAGGATTCAACATCAGGCAATGATTTTACACTCAGTTTCTCCTAAAATGCACAGATTTTTTCAAAAAAATCATCACTAGTTGGCAGTTTTTGTGACATCTGCCCTGATCTGACCCGACCCAGGTACCCGTTTCTCTGACCCGATCTCTTTCTTTTATGATTTAGTATTTATACTTATACTTTATTTTTTAATAATAATAATGTATTTTCCTTCCCGCCTCTTTCTCTCTCTTTCTTTCCGCCGTCCCGTCCCTCTCCTTCTCTCTTTCCGCCTTCTTTTCCCTCTTGTCGCCGTCCCGCCCTTAAGCCTTGTTTCCCTCTTTTTCTTCTAACTCTTTGCTTGTCCTTTGTTCCTTCCCGCCTAAGGTTGTCTGCGCAGCTCCACGCGCCAGACCCCTTACAAGGAATCCTGCGTGAAGACCACCTGTTTCAGCGATACCCGAGACGAACTCTTCTCGCAGCGCGCTAAGAATCGTAGTTCATCCCTCGACGCGCGAAGAAATATAGTTCTTCCCGCGGCGCGCTAGGAATTTTAGTTCCTCCCGCGGCGCGCTAAGAAATGTGATTCTTCCCGCGGCGCGCTTAGAAATGTAGTTCTTCCGCGATGCGTAAGGTTAGTTCTGTCTGCCTTCGCACTCGCGCTCTCTTGACCTTCTGTGTCTGCCTTCGCGCCTTAGCCTTCTCGCGCTAAACCCTTTGAGTTTCCTTCTGTTGAATCTAGCCGTTTGCTTTTGTGTTGTCTTATCTTTTGTGCTGTTGACCTAATCTGCTTTATGTCTGAAAAGTTACTTTCGGCGCAGCATGCGCACCAACCCCATTGGTTGGCAGATAAAGTGACTGACATTATCTTTTGAGATCTGCTTTTGCCATGCTTTTTACTGTTCCCTGACAGCTTTATCTTGCCTCTGCAGCTGCCATATCTTTCCATATCTTTTGCTTTTGGATTCTTATGCTTTTTGATATCTTTTGCTTGATCCTGTTAAAGATCTTTTCCCCTTTTTCTAGGGATTGTGTTCCCTAGGGTTTCTCTATAAATAATAGTATTATTTTTCCTAACACTACACACACAAACACTTAATCTCTCATGTTTTCCTTGCTCTCTGCCGCCTTCCTCTCTGCCTCCGTCTTCCTCCCTGTTCTGCCCTGCTTTTCCGGTAATATATATATATAATAATTTACTTATTAATTATGCTAACTTGTAATCAAGACTTAAAACCAATCGTTAAAACAATAATCTTTAATTATAGGTTAACTTGTGCTTGTTTAAAGTTGGTTCTTGCTTTATCTTACACCGCATCGTTTATCAAGTGAGTAATCTCGTACCTAATCCCTTTTTGCTTTTAATGTTTTGGGATGTTCATGTGTTCATACAAACTTAGAGTCTTAAACTGTTTATGAACTTTAGTCGCGCAGTATCCCATGTGTTGAGGACGTAGACTTGGCTGTTTATTTGTATGTGTGGATCATTAACCGTCTTGTCGGTCTATTCCGCAGTTTTCATGGTACCATTAGATGAACACGGGAGAACTATCGTTTATGATTTTCTCTTTTGTTTGCACATGCACAGTTTGTCTTGTTTGTGAGCTCAATTGTGAGCACTGGCAGTCTTATGAATCTTAGAGTTGGTCCCGATCAGATTACACCCTTGTTGAAAACCAGACATACACATGTTGCGCGCAGATTTATTAATATCTATGTATTGTATTAAACTTGATTTCTCACCAACACGCAAGTGTTTGACGTTTATTTTAACACATGTTCAGGTTTGCAGTAGCTGTTTTGGAGCTTGTGGACACGTAGGAAGTTTTCTTTATTTTGGACCTAGATTAAAATGTATCAAGACAAGTTATTGTTGTTCGAATATTTTGCCTTATAATATATTAATTTATGTTGGTTTATTTATATCTTGTGTTTACCCTGCGCCTGCGCGAATGAATGTATTTATTAAATATTGACACCCAATAGTGTCACGAATAATGAAACAATATGTGGCGCCCCGATGTATAATCCGCCTTTGGTCGGGGTGTTACAGTTTTATAATTCTATATCTTCAGATTCAAATCTTAGGCACTAATAGGAAACATTGGGTTTAATATACAACTCAACAAGCAGAAACAGTATTAAAGCCACTTGATTCAACGCGGTCAACCAATTCAACCTGATGGCTACATTTGTCCAGATCAAATAGATAAATGATAAGTCACGCACTCAAGCAGATAAACAACAGAAAGATGTGCAATTAAACACAGTAACAGTACCATATGCTTAAACTTTAACTCGTTAGTTCTGTTTCTAGAAACGAATATGAAAGTTGTTATTATGAGTTATTACTTGAGTGATTATTATAAACATAGTCATGATGCAGCTTTCATCCCTATAATTATATATTGGGGAAAATAATCTTATTATATAGCTAATCTCCCCCGTTCGTATTCATCTAGATACATTATACTAAAATTCATCCATTAGACTTAGATCTTCAAAGGATTCAATATTAGGCAATGATAATCCACTCATCTTCTCCTACAACACACAAATTTCCTCAAAAATATCACCACTAGTTGCAAAATTCCAATTCTACTGGCACTAATAGAAAACATTTGGTTCTATATACACCTCAAACTCAACAAAGCAGAACCTACATTAAAACCACACTATTCAACGCAGTCCGCTGATCAAAACCTAATTGCTACATTTCTAACCTATTTGATCAACAACGAACATACAATATGATTGTCGGTAAAACTACTAACATACACAGAATCATATACATCAAATCTAAACTCATCATATCCATTTGACCTAGATCTTCAAAGGATTCAACATTAGGCAGTGATTTTCAACTCAATATCTCCTACAATACACAAATCTACAGATTCAAATCTTCAGGCGGTAATAGAAAACATTTGGTTCTACTTTATTGTAATTTATTAACTACTTTGATTCAACGTGATTCGCTGATCGAAACCTAATTGCTACATTTCTAAGTCTAACCTATTTGATTAACAACTAACAAATGATATGATTATCAGTAAAATTACTAACTAATATATAGGCAAGCATATACATTAAGCAAAACCTTCATTAAAACCACTTGATTCAACGCGATCAAAACCTAATTGCTACATTTCTAACCTATTTGATCAACAACTAACATATGACTGACATAATTATCAGTAAAATTACAACTAACATATAGTAAATCACATACATTAAGCAAAACCTTAACTAAAACCACTTGATTCAACGCGATCCGCCCAATCTAAACCTGATCGCTACATTTCTAACCTATTTAATGAACAACGAACATAATTACATATGATATAACTATCGGTAAAACTACACATATAAACAGAATCATATAGATTATAGCATTAACTTCTAAACTCATCATATCCAAATCACACTCACCTTGAAACCTGAGCTCCTCGGAATCAATAGTAACTAACTTATAACCACCACCGCTCGTCATTGGTGCAGTGATCGCCGACGATTAAATCCTAAACACGAATGATAATAATAATAATAATAATAATAATAATAATAATAATAATAATAATAATGCAATCTCTAATTCTCTTCAATCATGATTTAACGACTTCGAAGAAAGCGTGGCGTAGACCAGTACAGAAACGAATTGAAATGATTTTAACGGTGGTTGAATTAGTTGTGTTACGGTGGTGAGAAGGAATGGAATTGAATAATTATTTATATTTATATTTATATGAGTAGTGGAATTGGAATGGACACGTGGCGTGAGTAACCGTCGGAGTTGGAATTGGATTCCGGTGATAATGTGGACGTGAGAGCGTGTGTGTGTTTCTGACAATAAGATATTATTGAGTTGTACTTGGAGTTCAGGGGTTCAGGGGATCGGAAGGTATTCAGTTTAGTGGTTTACGTGAATGGTCCTTCAAGTATGTACATGATGTATGAATGGTCCTTCAAGTATGTACAATAATAACTATTGTACATGATGCATTGAATAGTCATTAGGGTTGTTAACGAGCGTGGGCCGGCTCGGAATCAAGCTTGAAAATATGGATCCAATACAGGGTTATATGTTGAATTTAATATGGAAAGTTTGATATGATGAGATTTGAACAAATGTATTGCTTCGTCTTAGGGCATGTGGTCAGGCATGTAAGTTGAGGTCATGAATGTAAAAATCGCGTCTAGACATCGAGTACTCTCAATCGGCCAAGTTTGTAGCACCGAAAAACTTCTACAACCATGAATGGGTTATGTTTAGATCAACTTCTTAATAATTCTTTTGAAAATAATGCATGGTAGGCGCAAGATGAAAATAACTACCTACATGAGTATGAAGTTTAGTCATTTCAAAAAATGATTGGACTTGGCTTTTGTAATGCTCTTCGACGAAGACACAGACACAAGCTAAAATAGTGTTAGGACTCATGCACATGATATCTCTATTTATTCAAATTCATGACCAATACCCCCCCCCCCCCCCCCTCCCCACACACACACACCATGAAAAAAATTGTATTTGTCACTGCTTCATGCTTCATTTTACACAGAAAACATCTCATTCTTTGAAAACTTTTCATGTTCTATTCAATTATTAATTTCATGTATAAGTAAAGTTACTTTAATATGAAAGTGATCCAAACATGATTTAGAAAAGTCAGACATAACTAAGACATGTTGAGACATTGGGCCTAAACATATAGTTAAAATTAAAATTGCTCAAGTGAGTCCACCTCACTTCGAATATGATTCAAGCCGATTTCAAGTGAGTTTCAAATCATGAGATAGTTAAATTCTTATCGCCAAAAAGTCTCAATCCATCCCTTCCCATGAAGGCAAGAGTACATAAAGAACTATTGGTCTATTTAGGAAAGATAAAATGTGTAGCAATTTATATATATATATATATATATATATATATAAGCTTTTAATGGATGGTCTTTTACAAAGGTTACACATACGACTCATCTGAAACATCGTTCCATAATAGGTTTGTTGGCCTTGTTATGTTATGTTTGCTATATCCAAAACGTAACTAAAACAATACAGAATTATACATGAAGCTTGTAAAGGATGTAATGAAGACAAAAGTAAAAGATTTATAACTAATGACCTTGTGTTGGGCAGATATGAAGTAGATAATTCATTACTTTATATAGTAGATAATCCAATCCGAGAAATTCAAAACCCGAAAGTATAACACGAATAATACCTCTAGTTGACATAAACGTAGTTGAAGGACCAAGTTTGAGGCAAGTACATAATTTAGGGATCAGAAACAAATATCAAGAAAATTGGAAGTTAGGCAGGGTGACAACTGACATGGCACCATGCTTTGCTTTAAAGGCATGGAATTGGGATCTTTAATGAGCTGGACCAATGATTCCTAACTCACACCCATCACAAATTAAATTCATATAAAAATGATTTATTAATTATTTACATGAAATGTTACAAAAAAAAATTGCTTAATTTTCCTATAAAATACAGATACAAGAATGATATATTTCTACAAGTTTCTAACTGTCAAAATATATATGTCAAATCATGCCAAGGATATTATATGATACCATGATTCACTATTTATAATTAGTTTCATAAAAAAGTATATTATCTATTCAATAATATCAACATACTCAACGACAATTTTCTTGGACTTATTTCGTTAGGTTCAATAAAACTATAATCGCAAAATTCTTGGACAGCCTTTCTGTACTTTCTTCATCAACTTCATTTCAAGTATTTAAATATAGTATTTTATTAACCATGTTTATAGTTTCTAGCGTGAACTTTTTCGATATGTTCTAAGACTCGAGATTAGATTCGGTCACAAAATGTTTTATTGGACCTAACGAAATAAGTTTTATATAATTATTTGTTATGTAATTACAATGCGGTCACAAAATGCTTGGTATTATGTTTTAGCATGTCCTTAATAACTATTAAAAATAACAATGGTTGTTACGTTAAAAATAAATTAATATTTTACCCTTTTAATAAGATAGGAAAAATCATATAATAAACCATTTTAAACGTGTAAAATCTCATTTTTCATGAAATACTAGTATTCAATGAATGATAGAGAAAATCCTTAAACCATGGCTAGAATAAATAATATATTCTACAAGTTTACATTAACATACATAAAAACTTATATAAACTAAACAAAAATACCTCTCAATCTCTTAGGACTCATCCTCACTATTCATAAACATTTTAGAAACATAAACCAACATCAGTTGTCGCGGGTCCTCACTACCTCAATGGCGGCATGAATCCATGATACACCTCTGCAAACACCCGACAACTTGTCAAACTCAACGCCCCTTTTAAAGGTATCCTAATCTTTATCATATGTCTTTTTATTGGGTTTGTGCGAAGGTAATGCGTAACGATAACCACCAACAAAACTTTTATCTTTTCAAAACTCGTATTTGTTGGTGATTATTGTTTGTTACATAAATAAGTTAAAGACCAATATGCGTTGTTTCTTGTTTTTATTTTGTGTTACATAATAGGTTCTTTTAGACCATTACATGTAAATTTAATGATTCTTAGTGTAAACAATTAATCATATCAAACATATACTACCTTTTTAACCCTAAGTCAAATGATAATAAATAACTAAAGTTCAGTATTTGAAATAAAAGAAAAAAAACTACTGATAAAAAAGAAATGAAATATATAATATAAACAATACGAAGTATGTAATTTCAGATTTATAACTTTGAGAAAATCTCTTTACATACAACATTTGTCGTTTTATCGGAAGTATTTCCATCGTCCTCCAATACTAACAATATCACACAAGTTACGATAGTTGTCCTAGATAATGCAACATATAGTGTCCATATAAGAAAAACTAGACATCGAAGAAGCAACCATATAAAAAGATTGGTCTTGGCTATTTTCTACTTGTGTAACTTTCATAGTTCTACTTGTTTAATTTTCAATAAATATTTTACTTTTAATTTTCTTAATATTTTATAACCAATTGCGAAACTAATTTTGATCTATGACCCATGAATAGTTAGGATGGATGAGATGAGAAATTACAAGAATATGAGGGAAAATTGACTATTTTATAACCCTATAACCCAATTGTCAAAATGATTTTGACCTATGGATAGTTAAGATGAATAAAATGAGAAATTAGAAGATTATAATAGAAATTCAAACTAGATGGGAATGTGAGCTCGACGCTTTTTTTTTGAACTGTTACTATATTAAAAACACGGCAGACCGCCGCAAAGAACTACAACAAACAACGACCAAATTACATGAGATTAAAGGAACACCAATCTACCCAAGAGACCCGTTTAAGTTTCGGTCTATTACAATACCAGAGGAACCCCAAAACCTTTTCAAGTCTCATTATTTTACTTTATTAGAAAAGTAAAAATATAATAAGATTTTACATTTGTACGTTTCGGTATTTTTCTACTAGAAAATATATTTGAAGTGCATGAGTGGAGTAGTGGACAACTTTGTTGCACGAAAACGCCTAACATGGTTGAGTCCCCGTCCCGGGGACGGCCTGGGGATGGATACGTCGGCGAAATGCTGGCGAAACGTTTCCCAGCCGATTTTGAAAATCGGGGACGGGCCGTAAAACGTCTCCGGGCTTGGGTACTGCTTAATTAAAGTTTCAGAAACGTTTCCTTTGAAAGGACAAATGACAAATTTTAAGAATTCTGGTGCCAGTAATATGGTTAATGTCGGAAAACCATTGAAGAAGAAGGAAGAAAGAAAGGAGGTTGCTTGCTTGGGGTTAGTTTTTTATAAGGGTTAAATAATTTTAGATTTATCATTTAACCCTTGATCTTTTATTTATTTGCATTTAGTCCCTAAAACTTGTTAAGTTTTATATAAAAAAAATTAAAGTGTTAGATTAGGTTATGTATTTTAACATTTAACCCTCTCTATCTAGACTAGTTTATATTTGGTCCTTCAACTTATAATTTTATACATAAAATGTTTAAAATTAATATTATATACAGATAAAATATTATATATACACATAAATTTATATTTATTTTGTTTAATATATTATTTTTTAATTTTTTTTGTCGTCCCGTATCCTGGATTTTTAATTTTTTCCGTTTCTCGTACCCGTAACGTCGCTGGTCCCATACCCGTTCCCGTGCTACTCGGGTGGACAGTGGACGGAGGCCCCAAAGATTCTCTCAAGATTGAACAATAAGAAGCCCAAGTAGGCATGGACCTGGGCCCCTGGCTGGTGGCTATTTAAATTGAAAGGCCCGGTCCTAGCCCAAATATATTTTTTCTTCCTTTTTTCCTTTTTAAAACGCGATTTTAAGCTTCTTGTTAAAAATAAAATTAAAAATATGAAGCTATTAACGAATGTATTTGCTTAAATAAAACTATGCAAGTCGCAGGAACAGAAAAAACATATAATTTAATTAATTTTTACGTTATCAGAAGAGAATGTATGCACACATGTAAGTGTGTTCTTCAATAAAAATGATTTATAAATGTGAGAACAGTACAAAATGTGTATATATTGCTGAATAAAATAAGTGTACATGCACATGTTTGTTGTGACTATATGCCATTAATAATTTAATATTGTTTTTTAAAACAATCTTGAAAATATTGAAATCCACGTGCATTTTAATCCCTTTGTATAAAGCATGACAAAGATGGTGGGTTGAGGGGATGTCAAAATGAATTGGATCAGAGCAAACAGGGTTAAAATACATTCATGTCAAATTAAAACACGGGTTAAAATTGGTCGTTTTAAAAAAAAGTACCAATATTTTTTAAGACGCCTAGTATCAATGGTAGAGGTGGATGCGCTGGTGGTAGTGGTGATGGGACAACTACGGTAAAGTGTCGAAAGGGTGTTGCTCGTGGTTTTGGTGTCAGTGAAGACGGTGGGCGCATTGTTGGCAAAGCGGTAGTGGAGTGGCGACGACGATGTCAATAGCAACGGCTGTGGTACTAACATGTAAATTGTAGAAAAACAATGATCATGCTTAGTACCAAACTACCAATCAATCTTACCATTTTCAAGTTTATCATGATCCTTATAGTTATCAAAGTATGAAACAATTTATATAGGTTTGACTCAGTTTGACATGCAAAGAAAAAAAACTTCATTTATTGGATTGAATTTCCTTTTTGTACTTTAAAAAAGAAAAATAATAACACGAAAATCTATAATAATATATATAAACGAAAACATAAAAATTTTATGTGTCGCGATGTGGTCGCTTCTCCTTTTTTTTGGAGTCACCAGATTTGCTTAATTTTGAAATTGATGTTTCTCATGTATTTGACCCGAATTTACGGGTATGGGTCTTATCAAACCCAGATATTTCTTAAAAGGGTTATAACATCTCATTTAATTAAAAACTAATCTCACCAAATATTTAATATAAAAATATTATAAAGTAGGGATATACTATAAATTAATATATTATTTATTTTAAAAAAAGGATATATATAATTTGTAATTAAAAAACCGTGTTTATAATAAAAAAAATAAACGGGTCTTGGGTCTCATCAAACTCATATAGCTTTTAAACCGGGTTATAACATCTCATTTATCTGTGAAACAATTTATCATCAAACCATAAGTATATTATTAACTTTTATACAAATAAAAAAATAAAAATTCCAAAAATAAATAAATATTAAAATCAAATAATATAAAACAGCCCCCGTAATACGGGGGATAAAAACTAGTAACAAGATAAAGCGGTGTCAACTCCTGACAATACCAGAAATTCGACACGAACCCGACATGAAAAAATATAGGTGTTGGGGCAGCCGACACGACCTGTTTTCTTAAATTTGGTCAACCCAAACTCGACACGTTTAAGAAACGGGTCAATCCGAACCCGACTCGTTAAAAAGTGGGTTGACCTGTTAATCCATTTAAGAATCTTAAAGAAGTTAATATTTTGAGTTTAAAGATGAGAAGTTTTAAATTTTAAGGTTGAGTACTTTTAGATTTTTAGTTTTTCATATATGATATATCATTTAACTTTTAAAAGTAATGCTAATTAATTTTTAAACTACTTTTATCTACTTTTTACTTTCAACCATTTTTAATTATTAGTTCTATAATATGATCATAAATATAATTTAATCAACCATTTTTAATTATTAGTTCTATAATGATCATAAATATAATTTAAGTTTAATATATTAATTAAGTTTATTTTTTAGTTAGTTTCCTTATTGTATTATAATTAGTTTTTCTTATTGTTTATTTTTTTCAATTATTATGTCTTTCGTTTTTCTATATATTGTAATATTTGTTCGAGAAAAAGAATAAGAAAAAATTATTATTTTGGTTTTATTTTCTCTTATTTACTTGTGTTCTTGGGAGATTGACGGTTGTCTCGAATAAATCATAACAATTGGTGCTTTTATTGAGCATTAGCCTGGATGGCTTTGGAAGAACTCTTGTGGGAGCATCCACGATTACCTCTTTTTACTGGGTCTAATCCCGCCTTATGGATATCTCAATTTGGACGATATTTTCTCTTTTATGCGATCTATGGCGACGAGCGGTTTCCTTATGTTATTGAATCCTTCAACGATGAACCATTCTGTTGGTTTAATTGTTGTCTCGAGTTCTGACTTCCTCACCAGGTGATTTCACTACAACAATAATGCTTACTCAATTCCACGCTAGTTTTGTCAATGCAATTGCCAAGTTTGATTATGAAACCATTATTAAGGAGGAAGTTACTCAATAATTGGGGGATATGACCTTAGGTGGGCATGCAACTAGTAAATTTAAGCAACAAAGTGGTAATTTGATGGTTAATAAAGATCTCGTTCAAATTTACAGCAATACAGTTAGCTCGTTGGCATTGACACTGTTAAAAGGTGCAACAAGGCAACCCGTGTTGCGCCCCTCGTGGTGGCCTGTTGACATTAACCCGAATAACACCAGAAGACTCGAATGGTGGCCACAGTGGTGCAACGTCGACTCTGTCTCGAATGCCAGTGTACGACTCGAGTGGAGGCCGCCATGGCGAGTGGTCGAGACGGCCCCGCTTGAGGTAGTCAGACTTAAATGGCCACCACCATGGGAAACGATTTTTGTTCATGAGGACAAGAACGTTTTGAAGGGGCAGGAATTGATATTATCATAAATATAATTTAAGTTTAATATATTAATTAAGTTTATATTTTATTTAGTTTTCTTATTATATTAAAATTAAATTTCCTTACTGTTTATCTTTTCTAATTATTATGTCTTTGGTTTTTCTATATTAATATTTGTTTGAAAAAAATAATAAGAAAGAATTATTACTCTGGGTTTATTTTCTTTTATTCTCTTGTTTTCTTAGGAGATTGACGGTTGTCTCGGCTAAACCGTAACATTCTAACCGTCCATTATTTAGTTATTTTCATTCGTTTGTTCTTATCTTGAGCTAAATACGTAAACCTAATTTTGTTAATTAGGAATGAGAGTTAAATCAAAAACAATCTGATCTATCACAAATTATGAAGATATAAATAAGAGTAATTAATTGTTTAATTTATTACTAAGTCAATAGATATTACTCATATTCGTATATGAACGTAAATTGGGTTGACCCGTAACACAACCCAAGCACGACACATATTTAAATTGGTCGACACGACACGACCCGACACAAATAAATATATGGGTTGCGTTAGAGTTGGAGAATTTCAACACGCTAACCCGCCAACACAACACAATTGACACCCTGTCTAGATAAGCCCGTTTAGTTTATAGTTAGGGTAATGCGTAAACCACGTGTAAAAGAGATTATTATTCCAACTGTACACGTCACGCCCACCTTACCTACATTCTTAATAACATTATAACAATAACAATAACAATAATATTAATCCCATTTTAGATATATAAATCCTTCAAATCAAGTCGTTTACTTTCTAACCTTTATCTCCGGCGAGTATTCCGGCTACCGTCAATCTCCGATCTCAACTCTACACACGAAGAAGATGAATCCTGAATAGTATGTTTGTTTTTGTGTTAGTCAAATCTCAATACTCTGCTAAATGTTAACTTAATCTCAAGTTTTATTGTTTGTGTTTGATGTGAATCATGTGATTGTACTAGATCTGTGTTTGTTGATTGATTGTGATGCTTAATTTTAGTTTAATTATGTTTTTACAGGTTGAATTGTTGTCTGTGGTGGTGATTTAGGGTTTGATTGATATATTGATTGGTGAATTTGTGGTTTTAGGTCAAATTGTTTGTCTATTTTATTCGTAAGATTTGTTGATCGGAATCGCACAGTAATATCGGTCCCTTGGTAAAATATCGGACAGGATATACAATATTGGACAGGTATTTAACTGGTCAATAATATTGACCGATATTGGACAGATATTTGACCGATATATATATTTCCGATATCGGTGTTTCAAGTCTTAATTATCAATTTTTAGTATTCAATGTTAGTGTTTTAAGTTTTAATCAGTTCTTACTTGCTACAATTGTTAGTGTTTTGCAAGTTGCAAAAGGTTAATTTGTTAATGGTAGGAAAGTATACTGAATTATTATTGTTAAATTGCTATATATATACATGAATTTTACACGATATTAAAATTACCAATATCTCAAATATCGGTCCTTGACTGATATCCGATATTTTTACGCATTAACGGCTTAGATTTTTTAGGAATTACATTATCTAAACCGTGATTTAATTTGTTCTGAAATTTTTTTAGGACTTTTATTGTTAATATTCAGAAAAAAAAAACAAATCAAGGTTTCTTAGGTTATGTAATTAGAAAACGCGATTTTAATAATGCAAAGGACATCGTGATTGTGTGGATCTGATAAACGGATCGTAAGTAATAAACTACAAGAACTTGTCTAAAAATTTCAGATTGAAGATAATGGTCTTACCTTAACTCATCACCATGGACCACAGGTTAAAGTGCACCTTTATTGGCGTTTATCTAAAACTATAAAAGTTACTTTTGTGCGAGTTTGAAGTTGAAACTTGAAAGCTTTGAGTTCATGCTATGTGTTGATAGTCTGTGACTGGTTAATTATAACTTATAATAGAGATTTACTTTCATATCTTTTTGGAGCTGTTTTTTTCTTTACGAATGGAGATTTACATTCATCTACGTATGATTTTTAATGCTTCGCTTGGAATTTGAGCTCCAAGTTTTTGTGATGGTTTTGAACTTGTAGATTTGTAATAAAAATCCAAAGATGCTAGTACCTTTAACATATTATAACATGAGTACTTGTAAATCCGTTATGTTCGTATTTTTTACTTTTTTGTCTCAGTTTTTTGGCTTGTTAAATTTAATAATTTCTTTGCTTTTGTAGCGACTATCTTTTCAAGCTTTTACTCATTGGAGATTCAGGAGTTGGAAAATCATGTCTTCTGTTGCGTTTTGCTGTAAGTTCTTTGTATTTGTGTTTTTAAATATGCTTCAAGAAGATTTATACGTTTTGAAAAAAACTTAAAATCAACGACAATCAGTCTTTAAATTTATTTCAAAATAATTTGGTAACAATCCTTTTTTGCAGGATGATTCATACTTGGAAAGTTATATTAGCACCATTGGCGTTGACTTTGTAAGCAACTCGGGTTTGACCCTTTAGTTTGACCTGATTACCATTGTATGAAACCATCTTTTTTTCTAGTTTTGACCTTTATTCCTCTCCTTTGTAGAAAATTCGCACCGTGGAACAGGATGGCAAAACAATTAAGCTTCAAATTGTAAGCTTATGTTTTCACATTATTTTGAAAACTTTTGTCTTCTATGCTAATTACTTATATCTTATTATGTCACGATCCATGTCAATACAGTGGGATACAGCTGGACAAGAACGTTTCAGGACAATCACCAGCAGCTACTATCGTGGAGCTCATGGCATTATTGTAAATAACTCTTCGTTGTTGCTAACAATCTTTATGTAAAATACGGGCTATGGGAATTGTTTTAATAATTTTGTCTTTCTGTGAAGGTTGTTTATGACGTGACAGATCAAGAAAGTTTCAACAATGTGAAACAATGGTTGAGTGAAATCGATCGTTATGCGAGTGAAAATGTAAACAAGCTTCTTGTTGGAAACAAATGTGATCTCACATCTCAAAAAGTCGTGTCCTATGAAACCGGAAAGGTAATAATATTGTTATTAAAATTAAGACTAAAATCAATTCTTTTATAATGTTTATTACGAGTTAACATTGAAAGTGGAAATATGTGGCGTGCAGGCATTTGCTGATGAGATTGGGATTCCGTTTCTTGAAACTAGTGCCAAGAGTTCCACTAATGTAGAAGAAGCTTTTATGGCAATGACTGCTGAGATTAAAAACAGGTACTTTTGATTACGATTTAACATGTCTTAATGTGAGATTTAAGTAGGGGTGTAAACTGTAAATGTGCTGAGCCCGAGCTCGACTAGGCTCGAACCCGGATCGTTTAGATGTACATAAGAGATCGAGCTCGATCTCAGTTCGTTTCTTGAACTTTTTTTAAAGCTCGAGCTCGGTTCGTGAAATGCTTTTTTAAGCTCAGGCTTGACTCGTTTGTTATCTATAAATTAAACTATATATGATTTAAATTATATTTATATATATTGAGAAAAAACCTTAACTAGCCTACGCTCGGTTTGAGCTTGTCGTGTAGTACTTAAACGAGCTAAAGCTCGGCTCGAGCTTGGCTGTACAGTGGGAAATTCAACACGGAAGTTCAAAAGAAAAAACTTAAAACTAGGCTTGAGCTCGATAATGAAACGAGCTTTATTTCAGGCTCGGGCTCGGCTCAAGCTTGAAAACGCTTGGCTCGTTCCGAGCTTTTTATCGATCTAAGCAGCTTGTCTCGTTTTGCACCCCTAGATTTAATGAAAACTAATTTGCTGGGTAATCTAGGATGGCAAGTCAGCCGGCAATGAACAACGCTAAACCGCCAACTGTTCAAATCCGAGGTCAACCGGTCAATCAAAAGTCGGGTTGCTGCTATTCTTGAAGAGGGTAAGCCAGTGTTTATCTGGTGGTCATCATTGACCAATAGTTGGAAAAACTGTTATTCTTTTCTCTATGTGAAACTGATTTCAGGGAACATTTGTACAAAGCAGGATATAAGATTGTTGAATGGGTATTTTGTGTTATATACTATTTTGCAATTTGCCTTCTCTTGCAAGTTGAAACTTGGCAAAAGCTTATGATGCTATCTCCTTTGTATTTTATTAACTTTGTGTGTGTTTTAAGGAAAGATACAAGTTTACATGATATCTGGTTTATGTTAGTTATTTTGTGACTTCCAAGTTTTGACCATTAAGCTACTTGTTGTGGATGATGTTAAACTTGTTAGTTAAAACTCAACGTCATCGTCACACACAGGCAGTGAAATTTTAACTAATACATCTTTTTAACACCGCTCTGTTATTTAACTAACAATAAAGCCCCATGACTTCTTGTTAAAGCATTTGGGCAATTGGGCCCCACCTTTACTTAAAGAAATTTAAAGAAAGCCCCCGCTAACTAGCAAAGACCCAAAGTGCCCGGGCCTTAAAGCCTTGGCGCGTTGTGTACGGCGTTAAGGCCTAGCCACATCGCTTTTGCCGATGGCATCAAGGCTTAGCCAGCCATAGCGCTTTTGTAACCCGCCTTGGCGCCATAAGTGTCTTTTACAATACAAAGTTCAAAAAAATAAAGAAATCTCTCTTTAGAAAAAAAGACACCCCTGCTATTTTTAGACTTGAAATGAAAAATTTTCATTTCAATACGTAACAATAAATGGTTGTATACTAGACTAATTTATTTGTACAACATTTTCTAGCTTTATTAGCTTTTAATTTCTTCTAATTTTCATCTTCTTTTGACTTTAATAGTTTTTAATACTCGTTCCATAAACTTTGATGTGTTTTGATTTTCTTTCCCTCGACTTTAAGTGAAAGTGTGAAACAACTATAAAAAAATAAAAAATAGGTCACACAAGACCTTAACAGAAAGTACAAAACGAGTACATATTGAATTGAAACAACCATATTAAAGTAAAATTCTTATTAAATGATTGTTTGGTTAGGCTGGTTGTTGTGAAGAGGTTTAAAAAAGATTATCTAGGTCATCACAAAAATCATCTACATAACATAACATATGCTATACGGTTTGACATAAACTCCAATAGCATATATAGATCCATCATTAACGCTTCCATGAAAACCTCCAAAACGCCCCGCTTTAAACTTATACTCGAAGTCATCATACGTATGAACCGCTAGCAGCCCTACTACCGGTCCTTCCAAAGGGTCCTAACTTTCCTCTGTTGGTGCCAAATACGACTGACTCCAGCTTACCATCCTTGAACTCACCGCTCACCGAAGTTAAAACCTCATGTGGAAAACTAAGTTCCACCTGCCCATTTTTGTAAGAACCAGTATATATGATAAAACTAACCAGTTGTCATTTGCCTGTGCGACGCAGCGGTGTACGCCCAAACGCAACCGGTGTTAGTATGTTTGTAACCTTGCAACGGTACGTGCGTAACCGATGGTGGTATGCATTTAGCGTGGCATCGGGCGTTTAACCGGTGCCAGTAAGCGCGCCACATAATGCCTATACGCGAGCAACCCGGTATGTATAAACAATGTTATCCACGTAACTGATGTTTGAACGCGCATAACAGGTGGCGACAAGCAAACAACAAAGATGAAATGTACAATAATTTAAATAAACTACTTTTAACCAAATCCTTTTCGACGGACATGTTTCGACCCGAAAACGTTTTAACTCAAAGCCCGTTTTGACATGACTCTTTCGATCTAAACTCATCCCGACATGAACTAAATTAACCCTTTTTGTATTAACTTATTCCAACACCATTAGTCGAACATGCCCGACCCATTGCGGGTAATAACTGGTAATCATCTAACATATTAGTTTTTTAAAGATTAATAAACTATAGCAATACCATACTCAAATTAAAGATAATAAAATGCTCGTTTTTATGGTGTAATTTTTTTAGAAAAAATATTAGCTTGTGAAAAAGTTACGGCCGTTAAAATGTCGTGGGGGTAGTTGGTTAATAATTAGGGGGAAAATATGTAACTATTTAATATATTAACAAAACTTGATTGAAGTTGAAGGACCATTATTGTATATTATTTTTGAATAAGCAAATACTATTTTACCCCTACATTTTTAAAATTTTATTCATTGTTACTTGTATTTAAGAGGTCCCTCACTCCTATATTATATCTCTACTAGCAAAGTGCCCGCACGTTGCGGCGGGGACACAATGCAAATTCAATCTGTAAAGGTTCGATTCGTTATAGTACCAACATTGGTGATGTAAAAATTTCTACTCAATATAATTTCACACACAAAAATAAAAAGAAATTTGTATAACACTATAAAAAATTAGCTAATCACATTTATGTAGTTTTTAAGTTACCAACATCAATATGTGTAAGGCCCCGTTACCGATGCCCTACATTTGGTGTTGGATTTACTCATAAACGTAGTTCTTAATATCAGAGTTGATTAAAACATTCCCGGAACATTTAACATTCATAAAACATTACATACGAATCCATAACTATGTCATAATAAAACATATTGTCTTTCAATATAAATATTAAAACGTCTTTAAGTCTTCAGATGCCAGATTCTTATTCTTCTGCCATGTATCCCCATCAAGCTAGCTGCCTCATTCTACTCACCTGCGTGCATACTAAAAGTCAGCTACGCTGAGTGAGTTCTAGTTAATCAGGTAACATACATTACATCCATATACATACACATGTATCCGAAGACACATACTTTCGTCTTCTCTTACATACTTACTTACATACTTACGTACATACGTTCATTCTTACATATACCTTTAAAGAGCATTCTGCCCTATAGCATTCGCCGATATTATTAGGGTCGGTTCCCTACATTCGCCGATACTATTAGGGTCGGTTCCCTTCATTCTCCGATACTATTAGGGTCGGTTCCCTTCATTCGCCGATACTATTAGGGTCGGTTCCCTTCATTCGCCGATACTATTAGGGTCGGTTCCCTTCATTCGCCGATACTATTAGGGTCGGTTCCCTACATCCGTACTACTATAACATACATGGCCTTTACATACGTTCCTTGACAATACGTGCAATCTCCGAAGAGCGTTCACGTACCTTTAACATATCGTACATTCATTATCCATACATCCTATGCATTCATACATACATCATTCATACATCATACATATCAATCATACCTTTAACTAACACTTGACGGCGCATGCAATATCTGAAGATCGTTCACGCACCGTCAAGCAATCATCATACATAAATCATACAAGGCATACACTTACCACCTAAGGTAAGTGTATTAACTATCACATCGAGTATGCACACAGCCCCGAAAACATAACAAGGAAGTGGGGCTAGAAACTCACTTGAATGCGATTACGCTTGCCGTTTATAGTAATCCCTTTCTTGAGTTGTGCACGACTAACTGTATTACAATTACACGTATCAATTAACCATTACTATTCGTATCGTAATCCTACCTTTATATAACCCACAACGAACGGGGGTCCGGGGCAGCGCCCCTGGCAGCGGGGTTCTAGGGGCGGCAGCCCCTAGCGGGGTCCAAGGGGCAGAGCCCCTGGCTGGGGTTAAGCTGCCAGGTCAGCTTGGAAAAATTTTATTTCCATTAACTGTCTTAACACATTTTTCACTAGGATTTTAATTCATTTCTCAGCGAACTTAACTTTTGGCGAACTTAATATTAAGCGAATTAATCATTAGCGAACTTGTATTAGGCGAAGTTCTCAGTGAGCGAACTTGTCAGGCGAACTTAAGCTAGGTGAACTTAAGTTAGGCGATGTTGGCCATGGCGAACTTACGTATAGCGAAGTTAACTATGGCGAACTTACATATAGCGATGTTAACCAAGGCGAACTTGATTTTAGCGAACATGTATACTTCGCGAACTTATGGGGCGAAGTTATTAAGTAGCAGCGATGGGTTGATTTTCATTCAACCTTTACAAGCATCTTGCGATTTCAATACCGTTGTTATGGCTCGATATAACCGTTTTCGTTCATATTTAACCCGTATACACCGCAAAGCTTGTACCTTTAAATCTTAAAACGTTCCATACACGTCGCCGTACATAGCCCTAGGTTCATTAAGTTCGTTTCCAACGTCAAGTTTGCTACTTTACATTTCGTTTCGACCCGATTTACTCTATGTTTAAGTTTCAAAGCTAACCGATCCTAAAAACATAAACTTTTAAGGTAAAAGGCATACCTTTATGCGTTCGGTGTGGTCGCGGTTTGCTTGGTTATCTCGTATCTAGCTCGTATATTGAAGATCTAATAATGGTTGGCTTGATTTTGGCCTCGGACGTCTCTCTCTCTCTCTCGGCCGTATAAGAGGTGGTGTAGGATGTGTGTGTTTTTGAGTGTGTAGAGATTTATGAAAGATGAAAATGATAGTTAGGGTTTTAGGATGGTTTAAGGGGTATTTATATCCCTTAAAGCCCATGAACCTAAGACCCATCACCCTTTAATCCATATTAATTAATCCAAGCCCATGATCCTTTCTTCTTTAATATTAATTAGTCATTAACACACGAAAACTTAACACAACTTTCTTTATTTAATATTAGAATATTTTTAGGATGTTACGATATGTAATATTGATTACAAAATCTTAGATAAAAAAACACAACTTGCCCCCCTTAGGTCGGAGATTTTTTCAAAACCTTTCAATCCTTGGATAAAAAAAATGCAACGTGCATCAATAATGATAAAAATTTGATTTTTTTTGTTTATTATTATGTCTGTTAAAAAATGTGTCTTTGTAATAACCGAAGTTAGGAGAAGGAAATTAGAAACTAATTAAGCATGGAACTATATATCTATAACTACCCATTTCAAATAGCATAAAACCAAACCGTCAAGAAAATTGCCATACAACATTATAAAAATAATGAATTTTTTATATACATTTGTTCAGTTTAAAGTATCAATACGCGAAAAAATAAAATTTATTTAGGTTAAACACATCTTGTTCATGTCCACCCACAAGTTCGTGTCGTGTTCGAGCACATATCTCTCACATTTTTCAGGTTCCTGTTGAGTTTGTGTAAGACTGGACATGCCAGCCCGCGAACACCACCTGATTATGTCACCTATAACAAGAAAGGTTGTTACTTCCGCATTCCATTTACCATTGTGAAGTGCCTAATATATCATTTGTTCACTTTGTCAATTTAATATATAGGACATGCTAAAGGTCACTCCATTGACCCGTTCCAGCTTCTGACCCGTGTAGGGACGCGTTGAGATCAAGAAAAAGTCTATAACCATCATAATCATTGCATTCCAGTACCTAATGGACAGGCAAACTGATAACAAAACAACAAATGCTCAACATCAGTAAATCATTTTAAAGTTCACATAAATCTACATTTTCCCAATTTTAATGTTAATGGTACCGTATCAACTCAGATTGATATGGGACACGATATATTGGGGGCAAAGAAAATTTTAAGAAGAGTTGAAAGGGAAACGGGTTAGTGTATTTTAAATGCACATCTTGTATTATTTTATCTTGTAATGTGAATTTACTATTACAATTATATTTAATTGATTAACTATTATTGAAAAATTACAAAACATGTGCAGATCAACCAAATCGTACCCGACCCGCACTAAAGCAAGTTGTGCACCCAGACTGCTAAGTTGTACAATTCGTTAACGGGTTCGTTAAAAGATTTTTGTCACATTACTTTTAGATAACATTTTCTCAATCGTGTGATACTAAAAGTATTAGAGCAGCCTGTTATACTGTTACAAAAAAAGAATGGCGCGGGTCATTTTTTTGATTTTTGGTTTCGGTTTGGTTTTGATTTCTTAGATTATTTGTTTCATTTCAGATTTAGTTTTTTGAGTTCTTGATTTTGGTTTTTTGGTTTCGTTTGGGTTAGATATTTCTAGTTGTTGTTTCGTTTAGATTGGTTTCAGTGTTTTTGGTTTCGTTTCGATTATAGTTTGTTCGATTTTTTGTAACGATTCGGTTTTTTTAGTTTTGTTTCAGTTCAGTTTCAGTTATTCGTTTTTGGTTTCAGTTTATTTTGTTTTTTTTTTCGTTTTGGTTTTTGTTCGGTTTAAGTTTATTCAAATTTGGATTTCGTTTAGGTTTAGTTCAGTTTTTGGGTTTTCGGTTTCGGTTTTGGTTTCAATTTTTGGTTTCGTTTATGCTTAGTTTCAGTTTTTTGTTTCATTTAGGTTTTAGTTTAAGATTTTTTGGGTTTTGGTTTCGTTCGGTTTCGATTCCCGTTCATTCATTTAAGACCGTTAACATTTGTTTATTTTTGTTCTTTTAAGTTCTTTTATATCCGTTTGTTTATGTACATTCGTTTACGTTCATTTATTTGATCAACAAACACAAAAATGCTTACAACTGTTAAGGCTAATACTCTCCTGCTAAAAGTTGGTCAATGCTTCAACTTTTTACCGTGGACTGAAAATCACCTAACCATATAACAATCTCACAGCTTTGGCGATGGATCTGAAACAAAAGACACCAACATGGATGATTTAAAATCACGTGTACAAACATTTAACCCGTGACACAACCCAAACCAAAGTTTACGTTTTCTAAATCGGCCCGTTATGAGGCAAACCTGTTTTTGACCCGTGACACAACCCAAACCAAAGTTTATATGACCATCAACTCTTTTAAACCGAACACGAGCGACGTAACTTATCAAAACATTGCAAACAGGTCAGTGGGTTATAATCAAGCTGTAAACGGGTTAAATGTAACTTTAAATCGCTTGACCTTTACATGACCAATGTACATACAGATACAACCGACCCATCATCCTCGTTGGATTTTCTTTTTCAAGTTTTCAGCCTTAACACTTGTTGTTGCTTTCTTTTTCAAATTCTCAATACGAAAAACTTAAATTATAATCGACCCGTATCTGATGAAGCAAGTAATATAGATTTTTACTGCCTGAACCAAAATTACTATTTTAAAAAAAACAGTTGCAGCCCGAACCCATTACGAATGAACCAGTTCAGGCATGTTACGTACTTACGTTGCTTGACTTTGTCATCCATTGTAGCATCATTGTACTAAAACTTTAAAGCATGAAAATAGCCCAGCTTGTACAACTAACCTTATGCTTTATTACACCAACCTTCAGTAATACTAATGAGGCAACCAACACCATATGCACCAATTAGATGAAGTTGTACAAACTCAATATCCTGAAACAATAGTTCTAACGAAATATCAGCCGAAACCTATAGAAATGAGAAAAAAAAGTAGTATATATCAAGAGGAAGGTTTGCACGTGCAACCATAGTGTTTCGCTCGGTTATGTTCTTTACATTCACTTATGTTTATCTACGTCCGTGAACCATTAGTTTATATTAATAATGAACAAACATAGACAAACACGAACAATAATAACCCGTTCGTTTATATAGAAATGAGAAAAAAAGTAGTATATATCACGAGGAAGGTTTGCACGTGCAACCATAGTGTTTCGCTCGGTTATGTTCTTTACATTCACTTATGTTTATCTACGTTCGTGAACCATTAGTTTATATTAATAATGAACAAACATAGACAAACACGAACAATAATAACCCGTTCGTTTATTTGTCCGTGTCCACTTTTTTATTTGGTTAAGACGTTAAGTTAAAAATATAAACATAAGCATGTCTCGCTTGTGTTCATCGGTTCATTGACACGTCTAGAATAATGATATGAAATGAAAACTTGAAGCCTACCCTTACTATCATTTTCTAATAATCGGGCTGAAAAAAAATCAATAATCACTTACGAATGTAGCTCTGTTTCATCCAATTCCTATGAATTTTCAGCAGCTTGTCTGCGTGTGCAAAATCTTGAGCTGAAAGGTAAGTAAAAAAGAAAAAAATTATTTAGTTCATGTTTTCAACTTACATAACATAATAGTTAATTATTATTGTATCCTGTATAATTAATACTTGAAATCCGATCAAAGCTTTACAACAGTCAACGACCATCTACATGTTCAAACTTCAAACTAATTTATATGCTCATACACATTTGCCAATTATTTTAATGATCATGTAATGATATAACATTTAAATTCAAAAACAAAAAACAAAAGACTTAGAAAACCGAAGACTCACAATCTCAATTTGTCAAGACCGGATCATTTCCTACATCAGAAACATAAAAGAGAATAACTGATCTAGTCAAGTACAATGAACTACATTGAGCAAATCATGTTCCAACCAATGCGGTACTTCAATTGAACTATAAGATCGAAAAGATTACCCCAAAGATCAATTTCTCACAATGATGTTATTCGCATAACATTTTGTCTTCTGCTAAAACGCAAAAAAAAAAAGAACTTTTATAATGATGTAACATGTGATTTCGGCAGAGATCAAATAATAGAATTTCATATAAACAAGTAGCAAATAATCAAACTAAAATTAAATGAGATAGAAGCTGTCTTCACCATTAAATCATCTGATTCACCAGACAAGTTAGAAAATGCTTGGAATATCTAAATACATAGGTGGGAAAATAGAGATACAACCCTTTCTCTATCTATTTGTGTGTTATAAAAGTGAGATGATAATATTAATAGATGAACTGAAACATTCAGTTGAAGGATAGTCATTAGGTCTTAATCAATTGAAACAGATTTGGGGGATATGGAAGGTCGCAATCAATCAATTGCTCTGTAATATTGATTTGCAATTGATTGTTAAAGTTCAATTGTAACGTCGCCTTAGATGATTTGTAAAGTTGCCGGTGGAAACCCATTTAATTTACCAGCGTCTCCTATGTAATGGTTAAAAAGACAATTTTCTCCATCTTATATGTTTTATACTTAATATAGATATAGATATAGATATAGATGATGTACTGCCATTTGCTTTTAACTTTTCTTATTTACTTTGACTTCTCATATATTTACAATTATTTATGTATCTACAATTATTATTATATAGTTCATGATTGTTATAATCTTTAGTGTTAAGAAAAATACTTTTTTTAATGATGCAAATTTTTTGGTTAGAGTGATATATTTCATTAACATTAACATGTCGTTTGATTTTTAAAGGTAGAATATTTGTAGTATGCGGACTATATTTGTATACATTTGTAAAAGAATATTTGGACCAAACCTCTGTAGTCTGTAAGAGGAAGATTGTTGTTTTTTTAACGTATGTAGACTGCTAACATAATTGGTGGTGGTGTATGTGGTGGGTGGTGGACGATTGGTGGAAGACGATGGTGGTAGGTGTGAACGACGGTGGTGGGGAATGGTGGGTGGTGGTAGACGGTAGTGGTGGTTGACAATGGTGGTGGTGCCGACGGTGGGTGGTGGTGGTTATAGACGGTGGGTGGTGATGACTGACTATGGGTGGTGGTGGTGGTGGCGGCGGACGATGGGTAGTGGTTGCGGTGGTGGACAGTGAGTGTTGGCAGGGTGTGAAAACGTTGGATGTTAGCTTATTTTTAAGATCATAAAAGTAATTTTCAGGTCTTAAAAAAACAAACTGTCTCTAGAGATTTATGTATGCGTACCCGCATATATAAGCCCGTTATAGACTTTTTAAGCGAAACAAAAAAAAAACAAACAGTTAGTCATAATTTAGCAAAAGTTAAATATTAAATTTAATGTTTATAACGTACTGGTATAATTAATTTACTATTACAATAATCTCTCATACGTCAAATGTTATAGTGTTTAATATGTACTTCATAGAAAGCTAGACAATTGTTCCTATACCGTCTTTTCTTAATTTTCCAGTTCACACTTTATAGTGTAACAAAATGACAACTTTTATGTGAGAATGGATTACTATTCATGAATACCCATAATCTTTCGGGGGCTTGGTTGTAGGTGATCCGAATTTGACTATCAACACTTCCAGCTTTGTCTGCTTTCTTTAATTTTGTATGGTATAGTTTTTCAGTTACGCTATCTTATCTTCCATATAATATGCATAAATGAACATTCAGTTTGGTGATTTTTTTGATATCAACTATGTCTATTATTATTATTATTATTATTATTATTATTATTATTATAAGAGGAGTTGTACATTAACGCATTAATAAATTGTACATTTTACTTATTATTTCAGTATTGAACAATTTTTATGTCAAAACGTTGACAAAAATAAGCACGTCGCAACAATAAATTCCGTTTTTTTTAAATCATAAAATATATAAAGATATAGAAGTAAATAAAAAAATAAATAAACTTGTCAAGTATATAAGTAAAGATGAGGGACCAAAGTTGAAACTATTACTTATATTTACAAATAGTTAACTAAAGTTGAGGGGCTATTAATTTAAGTTGTTTTCAAGCGTTTTATATGATTGTGGCAAAATACCATTATGTCCCCTTAACTACTTTAATACATGCATTATGTGTTGTAATTCATGTAATACAATTTATAACTCTTAAATTTAAGAGGTCCTTCACTCCTTCTTTATATATAGTATAGATTATATATAAAGAGTGAGTAAATGATCTCTTAAATTTTAAGAGATCCAATCAATTATGCAATATGTACAACTATAAATGCTTATATTTTTTAAAAATTTGAGGGTATTTAGGTCTTTACACAATATTCATAAAATAACCATAACTTTTCATTTTAATTTGATAATTACAATAATTACCCTTATATAGTTACAATAATTACCCTTAAACTTTATATAACATTTATAATATATAAGAATAGTTACACATCTAACCCTCATCTTTATCCAAAAACTTGACAAATTTATTTATGTTTTTGTTTCCATCTATATCTTTAAATATAGTATGTTTTAGAAAAAACTGAACATACCATTACGACGTGCTAATTTTTATCGAAGTTTTGATATAAAAAATCTTCCAAACCAATGTGTAGATTATAATGTACAAGTTAATGAAGCATTAAAGTACAACTTATATATGCAACTATAAACTTATAAATATTTTACATTCTCTTCCCTTATAGCTACAATTATTACCCTTAAACTTTATATGACTTTTATAATATTTAGAAATTGTTGCATATATTGCCCATCATATTTTGCCATTAATTTGACAAATTTATAAATTTACTTTTTCCCTCAATATCTTTAAATATATTATGTTTATAAAAGAACCAAAACCTATACTACGACGTGAATGTTTTTTTCGTTTAGATATAAAAAAATTTCAACACCAATGTGTAGATTATAATTTACAAGTTAATGAAGCATTAAAGTACAACTTATATATGCATTACGAACCTATAAAATGTTTAAACAAATAAAGATGCCCTTTGTTTCACTTTATCAAATTATAATTTTCAAAACGAGTCTTCCCATTTATATAATTCAATTTACAAAATAAAAAGAAATAAGTCAACTCCAATTAATATTATTTTGGATATGAGTTGTAATTCTTTTGGTGACATATACATTTATGGGTGTCCAAAAACCCTGTGTCTCCCCCAACACTCGAAAAAAAAATCGCTCGGAAAAGGTTGATTAAAAATCTAGCCGGGCCGGCTCGTTTTGTAATCGAATCTAGGTGGCTCGGCTCGATAGATCGATTATAACAAACTAATATAAATATAAATAAAAAATATAGCATAATGCCGAGAAAAATATAACATTATGTTGAGTAACATAACACAATATTAAGAAAAAAGACACTATCAATGACGAAAAAAACAATGATATTTTTTTCAACATTTTTTTTAGAACGAGGAAGACGGGAGGAACATTTTTGGTTTTTTTGTTTACCTTTTTCGCTTTTTATTTAAATTTTGAGTGATGAGTTTTTTTTTTATTATATTCTTTATTCTTTTTCTTTCACTCTCTAATTTTTATATTTTTTTAGCACAAATCTTTTGCATCTTTCTCAATTTTTTCTATTTTTTGTAGAATAACTAAACATATATGGATAAATACTATACACTATATCATGAGAGGATTAATAAACTAACATAAACATGTATCAAATTGTAAATTCTTACCGCCGCAGCATCGCGCGGGTTTCATATTAGTATAGTATAGATTACAACTATATACATATATACATCTATCTATATGCAAAATGAAACTAAAATATTTACAAAACAGTGAAAATCAAGAAGGTTGTGCTTACCATGTCAAATTTCAAACCATTAGGTACTCCATGTGTTGATTGAATGAGTTTCTCTTGGGCGGTCCGATAAGTGAACTGGATCAAGTTAATGAGATCTTGTTGGTGCGAAATAAAAATTTCGACTAGTTCGCAATGGCCCTTTTCATCCCAGACTTCGCCTTGCATTCCTTGCGGACCAAACTTAAACATGTTGTCCACTTTGGCACTTCAGCCATAGAAAGTGTGTACTAAAGTTTGTTGCTATACTGCCAACAAGCCACCTAGTCACCTACATATATATAGTGTATCAACCGGTGTGAATTTTAAAAACAAGCCAATTATCTTTAATGTAAACAAGTATTTAGTACTAGACTATTTGTCTTTCCAACTATTCAACTGGCCGATATGATGTATTTGTATGTTTATATATACATGCTTTATGCAAATTAATTTAATTGTATATTTTAACTAATTTAAAACTTTGAAATTTAGACAGGCCCCAAACAATTTTATATTCATAAGAGATATGTTCGAAGTTTGATTTTTGTAGAAAGGACGTAAAAGATTCTAATCTATTGATTCTGGATTTGGATGGTTGACACTAGTCGAGCCACTGTTGCTTTGTTTTAGGGCTACGGTCCACTACAGTCACACCCTCATTGTCGCCTCGCCACTTACACCGCTTGTAGGACTACAGGATCATTCAAAATTGTGGATTGTCTTTGAACATTATAAATTGAAGTGTCGTATTATGGAATTTAGGAAAGAGTTTTGATCGAAATTTAAGAATATATTATTGTTAGATATTATTGTTCTTGTTTTCTTTGTTTTTGTTTTCCCAACCCGAGCTTCTAGTTTTGACCTGCTCCGATTCTCTAAGGAGAGTATTGGACTATGTTATTATTAGACATTATTAGCGTGAGCCTATGTAACACCTTATGTTTCTAGGGTTTTGTCATAATCTCTATATATTATATGACAACCATAAATAATAAATAATCCAGTGTTTTACCATTATCATACAATGTTGAGGAGTATGAATAGAAGGATGTTACTAAGATAATTGAAGGGGCAATAAAACCTCGGCGGAGGAAGATCTTTAACGACATAATTGAAATTGAAAGTCGTCGGACCGGTGAAGCAGTCAAATATATGACAACGTCTCATGGAATGGGGCAAAAATGCTTAATAAGGAATATAGACAGAGATTCTTGTGACATCCTAGGCGAATCCTATATCGGCTTTGGATAGAAGAGATTCTTGGTTTATAAGTAAATGTCACGTCTCTTAAATCACCAACGCGTTTTGGGTTTAATGTCAGTGAACAAGAGGAGAGCTCCATAGTTAAGGTGCTCAGATGAATGAAAGTAGTACCAGGATGGGTGACCTCATGGAAAGTATTCATCATGGCAAACAAAAACAAATCCGTGAGCTTTTCGTTGGCAAAACATACAATATTGGTGAGATGGGCAGATGTTACAATTCTCTACCCATTTCATAAAAACTAAAGAGTTTAACATGGTTTAACAACCACCCAGTATCTAGTAAAGCCTTTTACCTGGATCCGTATGTGTTTTAGTCTATATTATAGCTGTTTATCTGGAAATATATAGACCCAAAATTTTCCACACTTAAATCTTAATTCTTGTTATCAAATGAATCGCGATCACTATAACGTTCCACCAAACCATGTTTCTTGGTATTGACCATTAGCATTTCACCTTGCAACACTACGTGTGACTGCAGTATCAAGAGCTACGACTAATGTGACATGACAGTACAAATGAAAGTTTATCTACATATATATAGAGTATCTCTCGTGCAAGACACGAGAGAGAAGAAAATGAATACTAGGGGGCGCAATATGGTCAACCGCTATCCGGAGGTTGTTACCAGGAATAAAAACAAATGAAATCTATTCTAAACATATATCCTTTAATTGTAAAATTGAGAATTATGTTAAACCATTGCATATATGATCAAACATTATTACATTTGATAGCTAATATAACACAAGCTCGTAGTTTTAATTCCAATAATAATAATAATAAAAATAACTCTTTACAAGTAAGCATTGTTCATCCACCACACTTTTAGTATAACATCAATGATCATTGAAACCCAATATTTCAGTAATCTAACAAACTTGTACAAGAAGAACCAACTTGGAAGGAACCGTGACTGATGGATTAGAACTTAGAAGCCACACAACCGACCGGGGAGATCGGTGGATGCAACGGCCATCTGAAGCTAAGCTAGGAGTTGAGAGGGGCTTATGCATTTTGGACTTATGAATTAATGTTTGCTGGAAATACTTTATGCAACCTTTTGATCTTTTGATAATTTTGGTCCCTTTTACTCTTTAGATGGTAATTAACTTAATGACAATTATTAATTCAAGAATGGATATAAATACTTTATTCATAAAAAATAAACCAAACAAGCTATACGCTTAAGTCAAAATCATCATGATATCAGCTTCACATTAAAAAAATTGAGACATCTTCTTGTAATTTAATAATATGTTTACAAGAATCATTCTACAATGTCAATACCTTACAAATGAATCCAATAAGATATGCATATAATCAAGAAGAACAATTCTTACTTCTTGAAAATGAAAATGAATGTAACAACAATTAATTATTATGGTACATTAATTTATGTTAAGGTTTTATTACGAAGGACTTGGCAAACAACTTGAAAGTTGCACACCTCTTTCAAAATTTAACTTTAATTCTGGTGCCCTTGTATATAGCTTCTTCATATTTGAGTTTTGTTCATGAGCCAACTTAACCAAGCTTCTCTTCGCATTAGCCCTAAATGGACAATTTGATGCCAAAAAACCATCCACCAAATGTAGATATGCTTCCAAATCATGACAACACGCCACGTCAGCATCCGGTTTCAGATACGGCGAGCTTTTGGTGTCGACTCTTAGTTCTGTCCCGACATGTGCGTACGCCCATGGCATGTTATTATCTAGTATGTTGAGAACTTTGTTCCCGACATTTGATTCTCTTAGTTTTTTATCGAGTTCTTCACTTACAAACATTCCTGGGACCCGAGTGATAAGATCCTGAGAGTTTACAATCCGTAGTACTTTTACGTTTTGGGAACACAGACGTTTAGCGAAAGCCTGGTTTCCAACACGAGGCCCACCAAACGTGTAGACGGCTATTGGTGGCATGTCTTTCGCACACGTGCTTAAGTCATCTGCCACCAATAGTGCTAAAGCCGCACCAAGGCTATGTCCAGTCACCGTGATACTTAGGGTTTCACCTTTGTATAACTCAGTTAGTCGTTTGATTTCTTCAACTACTGACTCAGTCAGACTCGACACATGGGCTCCAATTGTCTTGTACAAGCTTAGAAACCCGCACTCCACTTTTGGTTGACCATCATTAGGATTTTTCGCCCCAGGGACTTGTACCAGCAAGTCCCTCATGTTTTCAGCCCATTCACAACACGTGGCAGTTCCACGGAGGGATATTACAATATCCCTCCGTCCCATACGTGATATCTCTCTCTGATCATCACAAACCGCCACATAACCAATACAACTCGTCCGCTGGCTCATCCAGTCGAGCCCTGGCGCAAGTTTATCCACCCATTTCGGCAACCCAACCGAAGAAGTCGCATAAAGATTCTTCGTAACACGATACGACCTATCAGGCAACGCCACTTGTCTTGGCGACGGAGCCTCCTCCGCTGACGTGGCAGGATTCGAATGAAAACAATGGTACGCGGATTGAATAAACTCGCCATACCGAATCATTTCTCGCCGAAGATTCTCATCTAATGGATCAATTAACCCGGACCAATTATTACTCCCATGATACTCCCTCCACCGTGAACCTAAACTATTCCTTGGAGAGTATTCAATACCGTTCTTCGATAACAACCTTCGCAACCGGTTAAGATGCCTTGGAGACATCTCTTCCACCACCTTATTCTCCGGCCAAATTTGAGGCAAATTCAATCCTCCTAACAAACTCTTTTCTCTAACATTATTATTATTGTTATTAACCGGCTCATGATTAACTTCTGGCTCGTTTAATACAACCCGAGGCTCGGTACCGATAAGTTTCTCAAGATTAGAGAGGTGTTGCATGGTTGATCTTGTGGTTGACAAGGTATTGGTGTTCAGCATGGTTTTTGTATAACAAGCTCTTCCTAAAGGGTTTAGAAGTGATCCATTATTGCGGCTGCCGACACCAGAGAGTCTAGCTTGAAATTTGTTGAGGTTGTTTGCCGGAAGTGTTGCACCGATTTGCATCATGGTTTTTGAGAGACAAATATATGGAGTTAGATGGTTAAGGAGATTAAGTGGCATGACATGTAATTGACAAGATAAATATAGACAAGTAGGAGGAGTAAAGATGGAAATATAGTTTTGTGTTTAATGTTTGAATATGTCCCTAAAGAAGTAGGAACTATCAAAGTAACTTCCTTGAGGTTTGATTAGTTGTTCGTTCGTTAACTAATAACCACTCAAGTAAAGTCTTGAAAAGATTGCTAGTGACAAGACGTATGTGGTCCTTTGTGACATAAAATTCATGTCATTTTGGTCTACAATATACTTTATGATTTGATGAAAGAAAAGTAAGCGATTTAGATATGTTTACGGTCTTAAAATACGAAACAATGAAATAAGCAAATAAGTTGTAAATATGAATGTGTCGTTTCGTGATGAAAGGATGTGTTTATATCATGAACTATAATCATTATGTAGCATACATTATAATATGAAGAAAATTATATAAGAAGAAAATCAGTAACATACTTTTTATTGCTTAAAGAGCCAAAGATGGTAACTGGACGAGTTTGGGGCAATATTGATAAATCCTAGTTCTATAATGGATGGTACGCATCATTAATTACCCGTTGAGTTTGGGGTATACTCGTACGTTAGTTAAAAAGTACACTTTTGGTGTTTTCAAATACATTTCTTATTATTCAAAATTTAATTTTGTTTTATTAACAAAGAAATTAGCAATATAAAGATAAAAAAGTTAGTATAGTGGTAAGTTTAATATCAATGAAAAAAAAGGTGTACACGTATTGCTTGAGTAAACGAGTATTTATGCATTCAGTAATCAGGTCAAGGATCGTCTAACATAATATCCACTTATATTTAAAAAAAACTGTAAAATTATAAAATTCAGGTTCATTATCCACATCTAGACTAGAAAATAACCAGAGAAATAATCGTGTGATCTTCACAAAGTAACAGAAAATAAAGAGGGACTCTATTTGTCATAGGCAATATCAAGAAGGGGTAGCTGAAAAAATACGAAAGATTTAATGTATGAAGACCAGATGGCGGATTGACTAGCAAATGGCAAAGCTGTAATAAGATGGAGTTTAAAGGTCAAGGTCTAGCATAGTAACATGTATATGTATGAACTTGACCAACATAAAAATTACAACTGGACTCACATATTTGACTTTTTTCTTGGACAATGAAAAATATCATTTTTTTCACCTGACCGTAACGCGTTTCTATAATTAAACAACGTCAAATGTAATATTATAATACCATTACGATAAGTTTGTTAGATCAAACGTAGTGGAGGGAAGAGGAAGCATTCCTATCTTTAATTTTATTGGTTCACTCTAATTTTGACTTTACAATTAAACTATTAGATCATGTGTAGTCATAAAACTTCATTATCAGGGGTAATGCGTTATGTGGCGCCCAGTCAGAGTTATGGTTTTGTACAAAAACAGGTTGTAGTCATAACTCTCCAGTACCAGGGGTTATGCGCCACGTGACGCCCAGTCATTATTAATTTTATTTGTTTTTTTAAATACTAAATCATTAAAATAAATTAACATAAAATTAAAAATTACATTAAACTTCCAAATAAAAAATACATTAAACTAAATTAAAAAAAGATACATCAAATTAAAATAAAAAAACATAAATAATACTAATAAAACTAAAACTCATTTATATTTTTCTAAAATTTTCGCTCGTCGATTGGCTTTTAGAGATTGGACTATCGGGTCGTCTTCGGATAGCTCATTTGATAAAATCTTGATGTCTTTATCCATCTCATTCCTTTGAAGTAGGTCGACGGCGTCCAAATTTACTTGAAGTCGTTGGGTTCCAAGTTGGTGTAAATCTTGGAGTCGAGAGTTCATTAATTGGAATTGGCTTTCCAATTCGGGATTCGAACCCGTTGCCGACGACGAACCGGCCCCTTTCCCCTTTCCTTTGCCTTTGGTTCTTCTACCCCCCGGCCGAGGCATGTCGGTAGTATTCACGGGGTCATTATCGCTTAAGTTGAAGTTTCGAGCGTCGGAACGGGGCGTGTGTGGTCAACCGAAGATGATGTTTTAGACTTTTTTTTACGCGGACCACCTTCGCCTTCGGCTTCGGCTTCGGCATCCAACACCATGCCCCATTTTGGGTGATGCCTCAATAGGTCTTTCCAAATGCCAAAGTAGTTGAAGGTCCCGCCGACCTTATGTTGAAACTCAACCAACGCGTTATCCATGACTTCCGCGTCCGAGACACCGCTACTCCTAGTTCGATTCATCCGAGAGAAAACCGTATGGAAAGCCATGCATTTGGTGTTTATGTCGCCCCATTTCGACAGTAACGAATCTTTTTCTCGACGCGAGTCCCCGCCAAGGTTGCGAAACCTCTCTATAATTTTGTGTCAAAATACCCCCGTTTTTTGATAGTTCGCTAAAAAAATAAAAACATTACAAGTTTAATGTTTGTTGTAAGAAATTTAAAAAAATATATATATATGCATTTTAAAAACCTACCGCATTTGGCATCTTCCGATATTTGGCCCCAAGCACGAGCACATAGTACGCACTCGTCGATACTCCACACTATCACCGTCTTTTTAACCCGATGTTCACCGGCGGGCTTCTTTGCGTGTTTTTTCGAATGTCCGCGTTGGCTCGAACCGCCCTCGGGTTGTGTCTCCGGCACGAACTCGAACTGGGTTGGGTCTCCGGGGCGGGTTGGGAACCCGAACCCGCAAAAATGTTTGTCATTGGGTTTTGGAAACCGGGCACCGCATTTGGCATAGAGCTTTGTAGAAGTGCAATGTACGCGGCCATTTGCGGGTCATACATTTGCGGGACGGGTACGGTTGGCGTCGGGGCGGTAGATTGGTTCGGTTGTGGATTTTGGTTGCCTTGACGGGCATATTGGCCGAAACCGAGAATATTTTGGTTGTTGTTTGGAAACATTTTGGTAGAAATATTTGTGTAAAAGATAAAAATTGGTATAGAAGTAGAAGGAGTGTGTTAAAAAAATGAGTTTGGTTTGTTTATATAGTATAAATATAATTAATATATATATATATATATATATATATATATATATATATATATAAATCTCAACGGCTCCAACGGCTAGTTTTTTTGATTCCTGTGCCACCATGCGCGTTTTGTATACAACGCAACAAAAAAAAATTATCATAACGAGGGGGGGCGGTGTACCCCCTGCGTTTTCACCCAAAACGCTAGCCACAACGCTAGCAGTACACATGGTCTTAGGACGTTTTATACAAAGCGTTGTGAGAGAAATGAAAGTTGAAAGTGCCCCCATAACGTCCCGGCGGTGGTGTTCCTGACGCGATGAGGGCTTTTTGCACTTTCATGGTGCCCCACTATGAATGACCTTACACTAGTTGTAAAAAAATAAAAGCAAAGTCATATATGATTAGATCTACGATTAGACAAAAGATTCAATATATTAATCTCTTATCATATATTATGTATGCGATTTCTACAAATCTGAATTAAAAAAAACACGTGAAACCCTAAATCAAGCAATCCCCTGTCACCAGTGATCTCCTCCGTTAAGCTATCTCTACCGCCACCGATCCACCAATCACCGGCATCAACAATCCTTTGTCACCATCACCGGCGTTGATAATGAGTGTCCGGGAACTCGGTAAAAAAAAACAACGCTTCTCTCCTTTGTTCACAGGTTTGTTTTAGCAATTTGATCAATTAAACTTTAAAACAGATCAAATTAATCATCGATTCATCCGAACAAACACATATGGATATTTAATCAAATCAATTTTTACCTTGAGCATAATTGGTTTTAACCTTGAACGTTTTAGGCAGGGGATGGCGTAGCTAAAATAAGCAGGGGTAGCAACCGCTACCCCTCAACTTTTCGTCAGTAGTATAAAGTTTTTAGTTGGTTATCTTATTTCGCTACCCCTGAAAAAATATAGCGTCACCCTTATTTGTTTAAAGTCCAACCAAATTAAAAGTTAAAACTAATTAAACCCAAATTAGAGTTTAAAGCTCAGCCAAATTAGAACGCAAACCAAATAAAACAATTGTTCATTATTTCTTATGCTTGGATACTTGGACCATTAATAATTTGTTTATATAAATTATTAATTTGGATTTGTTTATGGGCAGTTGAATATTTAAATGATTGATTATGATTTATTGGATACTTGGACAATGTAAATTGAAATTGATTAAGGATTTAGGGTTAAAATTTTATTTCTTCTAAAATTAGAGAACTTGTAAGATGATACATTAGTTTTATTAACAATCTTTTTAAACGAAAAGTCCAACAAAATGATTTTATCGGTCCAACAAGTTAAAAAATCATTATACGAAATACGGTAAAAAGAAATCGGTTATTTTATGAAATACGGTAAAAAAATTTAAATAGATCCGCCACTAGTTTTAGGTTTTGTAATTCTATTTGAGCGTATTTGTTTTCTTAACCTTGAACGTGATTCGCGTACCTAATATACATTAACTTATTATTGTACATTTAACTTGCCTCTATATAAAAATATATATTTATAGACTTTATAAACAAAAGAAAAAGGACAACTCCGATAACCACTCCATTCAGACTCCAACTACTCGGTTTATTTGCTTTTCTAATTTCTAAATTATTAAAGCCAAGAAGTTGACAAAACAAATTTTAATATTATATGACATCGACGTACTTAAAGTCTTTCTTTTTTGGGATATTATTTTTATGTATGGAATTGTCAAAATACGTAAGTGGTTTTTGTTCAAAAAGCTTATATTACTAAAGCATGTACAGCGGTAAACTATATACGGAAGTCATCAAATAGACAAATACCTAAACCAACCAAACACTTGACTTTGCCGATGGGATCACAATTACTAGGTAACACATGAGCCGGTTTGGTTTGGTTATGGATTTAAACCAAACCGATAACCAAATGTTTCGATTTTACATTTTTATAACTGATCGGTTTATGTTATAAACGGTCCAATTAGTTACGTTAACCACCGACTTTAGAGGCTAGTCATCAAAGCTCGATTTTAGTTAATAAATCTAAGTTATATTAACGTTAAATAACATTTTAGCAACCTTTTTATTTTTATAAGTTATACAAAAGAATAAAAACCTAATATGTTAGTTATAAAAAATATAGAAAAACTTACAGTGTGTTCCAGAGTCTCATTTAACGAGGGGAGGGGAAGGAAATTAGGAGAGAAAAGAAATGAGACGGAAAACTTTTTTTTGTGTTCCCGAGTTTAATGAGAAGGAAAGGAAAATCAAGGAATATACATATTTCACGTGTTCCCGAGTTGAAAGGAAAAGTAAAGAACGTTATAGTATACTATTATACCCTTTAAGTAAAACTAAAATTAAATTAGTTTTGAGGGTAATTTAGTAATTAATAAGATTTTCCCTCTTAATCTCTTTAATTTGGGAGGATGATATTATACTCAAATTTTCTAGCTTTTTCCCTCTTTCCCCTCCCATTCATTTTCTTATAAAATCTCTCAGAACATGATTTTTTTTTATTTTCCTCTTCTTTCCTTCCCCTTCCCTTGTTAAATGAGATTCGGGAGGCATACCATCTATAATATAAAAATTAAACAAATATTAAGGTTATTTTTAGTATTGGTCTGGTTAAATTAATTATGTTATATATACACATAATCATAACTGAATCACACGAACCGGTTATTCATAAATAACCGATTATTCAGTTTCTCAATCGGTTCGATTATGAAATAAATGATCTATTTATTTATTTTGATTCACAACCACTACTTTCATATACGGGTTAAGCCCAAACCTAGTTCAACACCAATGACATTGGTGGACCTATTCAAGATAGCTAACATGTACATTGTAGATTGTACATACATGATTCAGGAATGACGTCAGCCAAACAAACAAATTACTTGTTAAGGTTATTATTCGTCATAACTTGTGCGGGACCCATCCCCATACAATTTCGTAATGGGCAAGCAAGACTGAACGTACGTTTGAGCCTAACAAACATATGTACAAGGTCTCTTAAACTCTCTTTAAGTTCACAACCAACAAAAAGCATTTCAATAGTCAAAAGAAGGCGAATGAAGTTCCTAGAGTGCAAAGGAAAAGGAAAGTGTTAAGAAAATCATTTTATTCTCACTTTGTAAAATATAGATTACATAAATATATACAAATATATACAATGCATAGTATATAATATAACATGATTTAAACTCATATATGGAGCTATAAGAATCAAACAAAAGAAGAAGAGTCAAGATTTGTCTTCTGAGGACACATAACAAACACGCTTCTTTTAAAATATGTTTTGTGATTATATATGTGTCTTGCAGTATAATAACCAGAGCAGTAGTTATATGACCGGAGATGAACTAACGAGTTTGAGATAGAATTTTGATTTGCTTTTTTATCCTTTTTATTTGTTGGATAGAACAAGATTGTGATGCTTGAATGATAGTTACGCTGACTCACTTGTCATCACTCATCATGTATCAGGATGGCTCGCTTGTGTATTGGGTGGTTTCAACTTTCAAATACTATTAATAAAAGTTCATTTTAATAGTTAGAAACAAATGATAAGCGAAATTAGCATTTCATTAAATGATAACTGTTACAATTAAACATGACATGCTCCATGTTTAGCTTGAAAAGTCACTTAATCACCCATTGACAACACTTGAAATTAGATATGTTTATATGGACCGAGTTTGCTCCCTTGCACGTATTGGTGTGAGAGAAAAACCAAATTAAGAAAAAAGTTTAATTACCCGTGTCGTCATTCGAGAGAAAAAAAAACTTGTGCTGCATTTCAAAGTTTGTCATAGTGACAAATTTAGAAGAAAAATTAAGGTTTGTTTTAAAAAAAATTGTTTGGACCTATAAGCTAATAATCTATTATTAAGTAATAATATTTGAGTTTTACTACTATTTTCTTTGTATAAAATACAAATGTCGATCTAGTGTTTATGTGCCTTTTAATTCTTCAAATGAAGTAGTCATTTTCCTTCTCTTGTAGTTTATATAAACATATTTTTTGGATAGTATAATTATTTAAGTCCCTCATGATTAAGTAGCCACCTATTTGTTGGGCAACTTTTAAGTGAAACCTATTTGTAGTTTACGCTAATTACATTTTTTTGATGAATAGGATCCCACTATCCCATAGATATTTAAAACAATTTATACATTATCTTATATTTAAACAATTTAGAGAACCGCCTATCTGATAATTTCTTATGTGAAGTATGGGATATGATTATTTTTTATTTTTTATTTAATATAATGTTAAATTAGTAGTTGTTTTACATAGATAAATTGTTTCTAATAATATAATGTTAATTCGGTTCTTGAACAGGCATGAGTGTTCAAGGAGAATTTGAGAATTGGTAAGCCTGATTGAACTGTGACACCTTTTGTCTCTTCATCGGTGTTGTTGGCCCTGTGCTGCCTTTTGTTTACATGCATGCTAATTCTTTGTGATTTTGGTAAACTCGTTTTTTCACATCTCCTTGCTAAATGACCCCAACCCGACACATTATCCTTGACGATCATATCCTGAAAACATATTTCTGGCTCAGGATTTGACTCATAGGCTTCAAACTTCTTCATTTAATAGACCTTCTTGCATTAAGAAAGTTGATTATAATTGTCCAATGTGGTAATGAACAATTATCACCACATTTTACACACTATACCATTTTATAACTTTAATATAATTTAAGAACTTAAACGTTCTTAATCATTTTATATGTCTATTTTGTATAATTCAATATAATATGAAGGTACTTTTGTCAAATTTTACATATACGTAAACTGGTTATTACATATATGTAAATCGGTTATAACACCAACGTTTTGTTCGCGTACCTTAGCAAATGTAACTAAAATTGACAGAATTCATACCGACTTACCACCACAACACCCAGGTTTTACCGTTTGAATATTGTTATCATTAACTCATTAGCTTTTTTTTTTGTTATCCTTATAGCCCGTTGTCGGCCCAAGTTATTTATATGGAGTTGAATTTCACATCATTAACTGATGAGCACTAATAAAAACTTTCATTCACATTGACTCAATCTAGCCCAATTCTTGTTAGTTATAGGCTGTTTTGTTTGAGGCCTGTTAGTCGTCAAGCCCAACGCCATTCGTTCGTTTTCTATATATTTTTTTTCTTTTATAGCCCAACGTGATGTCATTCCAATTGTTTTCATTATCTATTGTCATTCCTCACAAGTCACAACTGCTTCACATCTATAAGATCAATGAAAAACAACACGATGTAAATTTCATCCCACCAAAGTTTATATATACAAAATGTTATGACAAGTTCTATAAACGTGATAAAATATGCACAAAAATTGAACCTAACAAAGTAACAATCCTATTTACTTTACCTAAAGTTGTATATGTATAATAAAAGTAAATAGTTTTTAATTTTATTTTTACTCGACTTACGGTAGGAATGAGATCGGTACCGTATCTCTACCCGTACATATACCTGTATTCGAAAGTATTCGTACATAAAATTAGTAAATTTAGGTACCCGTACCCAATTTTATGGAGCGGGTACGAGTACCGGTACATGCACATGTACAACTACTTTCGGGTAAAGTACCCACTTTTGTACCACTTTGTTATTTTTTTTTAAATCTCCACTGAACTTAGTTTTGGTACCGTACGTTACAGACAAACAATTATTTATATTAACACAACTAAAAGCGTAATAACACAACCAAAACATAATACTAAAAGTCTAAAACTAACACCGAAATAAATCATAATATAAAATCCATTCATAATGAAGTAATGTATTCCAAAACATAAAAAGTCTCCCAACATTTTTTTATCAAAATGTTTAAAACTAAATTAACTTATGCAAAGAAAGTCAACATTCGTTTAATCTTCGCTAGTTATTTTTCCACTTCCCCTTTTTCTTTTCTTTATTTATGGCTTCCTCAATTTTTATAGAAAAATAAGAAAGAATGTTAATACATGTTATTTAATGACGTACCCAGTTACACATACATGAAATAAAAATATACGAATACACAATATATGAATATACACATATAGATCGAGAAGGAACTTATTCAACTAATATATATTAGGTTTTGAAAATATCGCTTGAAAGTTAAGTCATGAGTGTTGAAATTTAATAAAAGCCCCTACATATTCTAAACGGATAACACTACCCGTAATACCCGTACTTGTACCCGAAAGCACCCGTACCTAAAATCATTAAATTTGGGTACCCATACTCGTACCCAATAGACACGTACGGGTACTGAACATGTACGTGTTCAGGTATTCGGGAAAAAAATCTTATCCCTAATTTATGAGGTCTTAATGAGCCGAGTTGTTGGCGAGCTACTCGAGCTCGGATCAACAAAAAGTTTGAAACGAGCCGAGCCCAAGCATCAAATAAAGCTCGTTTAGATAGCTAGCATGTGCTCGATCCTTGTGTGCTTTTAGTTTTTCTCTTTTAGACTTCTATTTATTAGTTTTGCGTTACCTGGTCAAACTCAAGCCGAGCTTTGACTAGTTTAAGGTACTATACGAACTTGAGTCGAGTTTTGGCTTCTTTTCTTCAAACCTTATAAAAAGTATTAAAAACATATATAGATTCATTATTTTTTAACAATAACAAACGTGTCGAGCCCAAGCTAAAAAGCAACGAAAGCGCCGAGCTCAAAACGAGCTCATGCTCTCATAAGTCAAAACGAGACAATTAAAATATGTTTTTAAGTTTTAGCCCCTATCCTAATCTAGTCATCGTTTGACCTTCTTTAACCCAGAACCTTTCTACTTCAACTTTATCCATCTCTCTGAGTCTGATCTGTTCTGCATGCAAACAACAACAAAATGGTATTGTTTTCAACCATAAGCAAACGATTTTGCAATCAAGCTTTAATCCATTCAAAACCCTATCTATTTCCCGCCAGATTTCAATTCCAGACCATCCGTACACTCCTCCTGCAGTCCGATTCAGAATCCGTCAAAGTTCATCGACATTCCGATGCAGATTCCGGTAATTATTAATATCATATGCTTATGCTTGTTATGATTATATATATATGCTAATGATAATATATCCCCAAAATTAGGCGTAGATTGTGGTTTCATTTTGTTAGGGTTTGAGTTTTAGCTGAATTAGTCGGAGATCATGTTAATGTTCAGTGATCTCGTAGTTTAATAATTTCACATTGTAATTCGATGAGTGAGTAGAAGGACTATGCAGCAGTTAATGCCGAAAAATATCGGATATCACGGTGAGATATCGATAAGTTTAATATCATGCAGGATTTATATATATTGCAATTTAATACTAAAAATTATGTATACTCTCCTACTTTTAACAAATTAACCTTTTGCAACTTACAAAACACTAACGATTGTAGCAAGTAGGAACCGATTGAGACTTAAACACCAACCACTAAAAATTGATAATTAAGACTTCAAAAAACTGATATCGGGAATCGGTGATATATTGGTCAATATCGGTCCAAAATTGGTCAATATCGCCGATATTATTGGTACCGATATTTTGACTAATATTCTGCTAGAGGTCTGATAACCGTAACTGCTATAGCACTGATATTGACTGGATAGAGAAGGAATTGGAATCTAATTGGTTGTAGGGGTGTTCAACTAATAGAATTTCGAATGAATCAAATTGAATTGTTACAAATTTGAAATTATGGAGCTGGATTCGAATTCGATTCGGAAATTTGAAGTTGGAGCTGAATTCGATACGAAATTCAGTTATTGCGCTCGAACCGAACCAAATCGAATCGAATTTTGAATTTTTCGAGTTTGAGTCGAACACTGTACACCCCTAGTTGACAAACTGCTATTAGACAAAGTAACAAAGCAAATGAACTAGAAATCCAATACAGACACTTTAAGCCGGTTACTAGATTATGGATTTAGAATTTTTATGTAGGGTAAATGTTTCTTGGGTTGATCATTGTATTAAATATTAAATGTTAGAATTTAAAGTCTTATAAGAAGCTCTTTCGTAATTGCGTGTCTCTCAATATGTGTGTATTTACATGATTATGTGTGTATGTATAAAATAGAATCGAAAATGACAAACTCGTATTTGATTCAAAATTCGGTTATTAAAATTGAATTCAAATATTCAAAAACCGAATTCAAATGGATTCTAATTTGATTAGAATCGAATATCTATTTTTTTATGTGTAATCTCTATGGTGATGTTGCAATGAATTGTACATGTTTCTGTAACAGGAATTATTCAAATTAACATGGATAGACCGGAAGCGAAGAATGCCCTTGGGAAGGATATGTTGAGAGGATTACTGAATAGCTTTGAAGCTATAAGCACAGATCCGGCTGCAAATGTGTTGATGATATGCAGTTCAGTCTCTAGAGTGTTCTGTGCAGGTGCTGATTTGAAGGTAGATTTTGGACATGCTATTTTGTACATGCTATTTTGTACAGTGATGAAGTTTCACTTGAACTTCTAGATCATAGTTATACTTTTATGGTCACAGATCATTGTTAATTTGTTCATTATCTATATTTTGGTAGGAGAGATTGACCATGAATGTATCTGAGGTTCGAGCTACTGTAAACTCACTGAGGTCAACATTTACATTCTTAGAGGTGTGTTTCATCGTTCTCCTGTAGGCTTTTATGTTTTTTTGAATCATTTAGTTAAAAAATCAGGATCTAAATGAACATTTCATGTCCAGGCACTTCAAATTCCAACTATTGCAGTTATAGAAGGAGCAGCATTGGGTGGAGGACTGGAAATGGCTTTATCTTGTGATCTTCGGATATGCGGTAATGATTACTATTTACATATGTAATTATCAATTAAGAAGGATAATGTTGATTAAAAAAACAAAAAAGAATATTTGTTGTCTTTTCAGGAGAAGACGCCAAGCTGGCATTACCAGAAACCGGGCTTGCTATAATGCCAGGGTATGTGTCATACACACAAGAAGATAGTTATCAGTTTGACCTGTTAACTATCGAAGATATGGTAAGAAACTTATTTTGTTTAAGAATATGTTGTCATGTTAATCTTTTTGGTATGCACAGGGCAGGAGGGACACAACGGTTACCTAGGTTGGTTGGAAAATCAAAGGCAAAAGAACTTATTTTCACTGGCAGGAAGATCAGTGCCAGCGAGGCATTATCTATTGGTATTGTTAGTTAAACCACTTTGTTCTTTGTCTATCTTTTTTTGTTTCTTGAAAACCATGAAGAAAAAGTTAATAATTATGTAGGTCTCGTCAATTATTGCGTTCCTGCTGGCGAGGCTTATTCAAAGGCACTTGAAGTTGCTCGTGATATTAATCAAAAGGTACTTTCTAATATGTTATGATCTTATAATGATCAATACCAATTGAAATAACTGATTTAATTGCTTAGTTTTAGCAGCTTAAGGTGTAATTAGGCGTGAACATTTAGTCATAAACGGGTCAATTCAGGATATGTTTAATTTCTAAAAGGATAAAACCGGATAAAATTAAGTTAAAAGGGGGAAAGTCAAATGGGGGTCAAACCGGTCAAAAGTCCCTGAGCATGTATTCTAATGCTTAAACCTCCTAAATCAAACTCTTTTTTTGTAAACATATATTACGCATTGATTATCCAAAATCGGTTGCTTCTTGAACAAGTCAATTTAATTGGATGTGATCTGTTCTTTTACATGGTTAAAGATGAACCCAAACAAAAACCAATGGTTTGATTTTATGCATTCGTAAAACCAAATTTACTGTTCGTTATTAAGCCCAAATGGTCAAACCGAAACCAAAATGAACCCAAACCGAAAAACCATAAGTCCATAACCGAAAGGTTTTCAAATATTCAATGACCAATTTTTCGGTTTTTGAGCCCCAAAACCGATCCAGACTGACCCATATGACGCTCAACCCAACATGATCGCCGACCGAACCCGCTTTGACTTACAAAACTTCCAACTCGCAGCATCCATTGACCCACTGGTATTTAACTAGTTATCCAGCATTACCGTTTAACCAATTTTAAACCCAAAATCCTCTTCAATAACAAGAATTTGCAGATGACATTTTTGATATTTGGGTTAACGATTCGTGTTATCAGGGTCCTGTGGCAATCAGAATGGCTAAACGAGCCATTAATGAGGGTGTAGAAGTAGACATGGCATCTGCATTGGGCGTGGAGGAAGACTGCTATGAACAAACCTTGCATACAAACGATCGGTTAGAAGGATTGGCTGCATTTGCTGAGAAGCGAAAGCCGGTGTACCAAGGAAACTGAAATGAAAAGAAATACAACTCCCATCTGTATTCAAGGTTAAATGTCAGATTCTGCAAATAATTGGAATGAGCCCATTTACAGTGGCTTTAACTGTCAATAACTGGCTCGTGACCTTTTAAACTATTTGTCTGCTCTGTCATGCGGTGATTCGGTTCTTTAAATTAAATGTGAAAAATATAATGCCAAACGGGTGGGCGGGGAATAATCAAGTTATAAATACGTTTTGCATCTTCTTTTTGTCTCTGATACCAATAGGCTTCTGAACCGAAAGCTGCTATCGACAAGCTTACAGAGCTTTCAATTTCTTAATCAAAACATGAACTACCAACCAATAAACCTAGCTCGGTAGCTCCCATCTTATAGGGAGGAACCGAGCACGAATAGGAAACGATAATCCTAAATAAAAAGAAAGATATAAATTTAAATAGATAACAAAAATCATGAAAATCTTTGAATTTGCTCGGCGCTCCAAGCTTTGTCCACTTGACCACACGGGTATTACAAGATCAATGGCGTACGACATTATCATACCGATTGGCATGATGTACCTTCGGTATCCGGTGTGACTTCGACATGACTCCCACTCTAAGATGTGAACAAATATAAGAAGAAAGAAGATAGACATATGACATCAGTTATTATTATTTTTTTAGTTTTTTATTTTTGAATGGGCAATTTGGATCTCTAATAGATCACCCGCTCATTTCCATACTCAGAGCATCAGAGATCATCCTTAGGATGAGATCTACTACATGTGAGAAAACCCGTGACCCAATCTAAAACCTTTATTTTTTTTGTCACATGTGTGACTTGAGCGTAAGATCTTCTCATTTTAAATTAAAATATTTAGATGTCTCAGTTCAACTAAAAATCATCGCATTATTATCTTTTTGGGAAGATTACAAGGAAATAGAGGACTATTTATCATCACATAAAACAAATTGAGAAATTTAATCTGATATAAATTCCTATTCAAAGTCAAAATAAGATTAGTCTTGGTCTTTATTCTTATTCATATTTGAAGTCTTTCATCAAGCATTACTCATTGTCATTGCACGTGTGCTTACAAGTCCCCTGTTTTTGTATTAATATCTCCTTGGAAGACACCAAAAAAATATTCAAATCTATGTTGTTTCTTTGAATCTGCGTTAACATTGGGTTAATATAATATTCAAATCTTAAATCTTTAACAGGAAATTATTACTTTTCAAAACAGAAAAAAAAAAAAACTTTTTGTTTAAAGTAATTTTTTTTCACCCTAAAATCTTTCAAACTTTGCACTTGCAATTTTGATAAGACGGGACACTATACCATAAACAATAACTAAATACGTATAAATGTGTAATTATCACATTTATAATTAGTAGACGATCATAAACAATAACTTAACTATATAGATGCGCTCAACCTAGCGTTTCATTAGTAAAAAAAAAATTAGTAATACAAAGAAAGCCAATATTTACATTTTGTTTTACACAAAAAGATAAATAATATTCGCAACAAACGCACATGTAAGCTAAACAAAACATTAAACACATGAAACAACATTAACTAGAAACAATAAGTGTACACACAAAAAATGTCTAGTCAAAGACTCAACTTTCACACTTTCATGTACATTAAAAAATAATAAGTTTTAGAATAACCAACTAGAGTAATACATTGCACGAGACTGTTTAGGACACTATCGTCGTTAGTGAGGTGCGAATGTGTAGTGGCAGCACGGTGTTGTGATGACGGTGGGGGAGGTATGTTTGTGCATATTGCAATGGAGGGAATGAGAGATGTAGTGCGATGATTTGTACAAGTTTCCTACTTGTTCACTAATCTATACTACAGTTTCTCTCGAAAATGTTTAAAAATACTTGGAAGCACCCCTTCTATGAACAATGTATCCGCCCGTTGGATAACTTAACGGTGTTAGATTAACTCAAATTCGAGTCTATAGTTTAAACTTCAAAGGATTCTTGGAAAACTCGAGCTTGAGTAGATAATTGTTCCAATATGAGTAGAGCTATATATATCATGAAAATTATGGTTTACAAAACAAACTCTATTCAAAAGCATGAATAGGTTGTTAATACTTTTAGGAGAGAAAAACTGTTTATATTACAAACTCTTGATGTTATATGTATATGTCAACTTATATGTATGTTTTGGCATAACTTTTCTTTAGTCTTTACTATAATATAATTAAACAAACAATCCAATGTATTGGTGTGCTTTTGGTCTATTTCGATAACATCATGTATAAATAGCATCTTGGAATTTTCTATGCTTAACTATAAATATGTCATTTATTTATGGACTCAACATATTAAATTCTAAACAAATGGGACCCACAGTCACACTCGGTGACCATCAACTACTGCAAACTATTTGCCACGTGGAGACATTTCCACGCTGGATTTTGCTCTACGCTTTTTTTTTCTTTCCGACGACGCTCACAATGTTTGAACTCTTGTTAAAACCAGTTACACTCACAATGTTTGAACTCTTATTAAAACCAGTTACACGGCTCTTTTGGGGACTCCACTTCTACCTTTATTCTCTTCTTTGGTAATCGATCATCCGAGGAACTTGCTAGTGATCTTGCCCTTCTTTTCGTTGTAATTCGTATCGGCTCTGGCTCACCAGAATTAACCCAAAGAGGAAAATTTAATAAAGCCCGAGAACCACGCATCCTATACGCCGCCCTGTCATACGCTAACGCCGCGTCCACTGCCGTCTCAAACGTCCCCAACCACACCCTCGCCCCGTTTTTCGCTGGATCTCGAATCTCTGCCGCAAACTTACCCCACGGCCTCCGTCGCACGCCTCGATAATGTTTCCCCTTGACTTCTTGCATCATTCCAGCCGTCTGAGACGGCGATTCCATTTGATAACTCGAAATTTCTGGCGAACTCACTAATACATCCGCTTCGGTTTTAACGGTGTTTTCGGACGTGACATTCGTTGGCGACGGCTGACAGTCAAAGTCCAACGCCTCGTGAAGAAACCGAGCGATTAACATATCATCCGGATCATTCTGTTCGAAGGGCAATTCGGTAAACAAGTCATTGCTTCGACAACTTAAGACCGAATCATCTAGCAAATGACGTCGAATAGACTCAAGAAGAGCGAATTCGGACTCGAACCCGCTACTTTGCATCATGTTTAGCACGAAATGAGTTCCCAAAGTGTTTTAAACTTTGTGTGTGTTTTGTACAAAATATATATGAGACGGTTTTCGGTTGAAGGATAAAAAGGTATAAATAGGTGTGGAATATTGGGTCAGGTTCGTGCACCTGAGAAGAATAATTGTTTGGAATATTATTAAAAAAAGTTGTAAATTAATTAGTTGTTTCATGTTTTGTCGGATATGAGAATGATGTTTCTTGGAAGCTCATGTTAGTTATTTATTTATTGTGGTGGTGTTTTACTCACGTGTGTATTATTGTAGCAAGTTGTGTTGTTGGCGTGGATGGATGACGTCATTATTTTCGGTCATGTTGATGATTTTTTGGATAAGACGTTCTTAATATAATTCATATTTTTAGGTGGTTGTAATAAGAGTTAATGACCATTTTCGTTCATGTTGTTTGTAACTTTCGTCACTTCAGTCTAAAGTTTGAAATTTTGTCAATTTAGTATTCATAATTTTAAATATTAGCCAATTACGTCTCAACCGTCTAACGGCATCCAGCTATGCCGTTAGTTTAAGGGTATATTTGTCTTTCTCTTTTTTATTTTGAGTTAATGGTCATTTTCGTCCCTATGGTTTGATACTTTTGCACTTCATTCCAAAGTTTGAAAATTAGTCAATTTAATTCAGTTTTTTTTTGCCTATAACCCTGGAGAGCATAATCCAAGCCCAAAACAGGTCTGCATTTACTCTGTCGACAACAGTAATCATACCCCCTTCTCTCGTATTCAGTTTCTAGACAGTTCCTAAACTCTCCCCATGGTGGAATTCAATGGTAAAGTGGTCAAAACAATTCCCTGAAAACGAATTGTACGGAAAAAACTAAAAATCGTTTCATTGATGAATGCATAATAGTTAGGGTTTAGAGATTAATATATATCAACGAAAATCGGGGTCGAAATCAACTATTATACATTAATCAAAGAAACAATTTTTAGTTTTTCTGTACAATTCGGTTTCAGGGAACTACCTTGACCACTTTACCATTTAATTCCACCATGGAGGAGAGTTTAGGAAATGTCTATAAACTAAATACGAGGGGGGTATGATTACTATTGTCAACAGAGTAAATGCATACCAGTATTGGAGGTTGCTCGATGGTTTTAGGCATGAATTATGCTCTTCAGAGTTATAGAAAAAAAACTGATTTAAACTGAACATTAAATTGACAAATTTTCAAACTTTGAACTGAAGTGACAAGAATATCAAACAACAGGGACTAAATTGACCATTAACTCAAAACAAAAAAGGAGAAAGTCAAAAATACCATTAAACTAACGGCATAGATGGATGACGTTAGACGAATGGGACGTAATTGGCTAATATTTTAAACTATGAGGACTAAATTGACAAAATTTTAAACTTTGGACTGAAGTGGCGAAAACAGCAAACCATAGAGACGAATATGGCCATTAACTCTTGTAATAAATAATCTTTAAAATTATTATATTGTACGATTAATTTAATATATTAGGCTCAACATTGTCTTAAGAAATTTTATTTTGTGGAACCTCACAAATCCTGAAGTCACGGTTTTGGAAACTTATAACCGCAACTAATCCTCTAAAATTGTATTGCGGTCTCCGAAGCCAGGGGGAGTTGTATTTGCTCCAAAGGTACTTTTAGGAGTGTTGCATAATGGAACGGTCTAAACCAAGACTAAGTATAAATACTCATATATGCAGGGGCGAATCTTCATTGGTCCCTCCTGTTTTTTTTGCATAGTAGTGTATTTACCTGTTTCGGGCGAAAAATTTTATACGTAGTGTAAATTTAGGCTTTTTTGGCCGGAAATTTGAGTCCGTCTCCCCTCGTTTATGAATTTTTGTATACATTTTGAGCTCCCCCCCCCCCCCCGGTGCCTCAGTTTAAGCTTCGCCACTGTATATATGTGAAATCATGTTACACTATCAGCTGACTCTTTTACTATTACTCACTTATTTTTCGATTCTTGCTAATATTAATAGCTTGCCTTTAGCAAGTGCACAGTTTCGAATGGAGAAGTTCTCTCTAACTGTGGTGAGGCTAATCGCTTGCTATTTGTGTATACTACGTCTCATTATTATGGTCAGGCGTCGCAACCCATCTTTGTTGAATCATATATGTTCTAAACCAGCATGAGATCTTTCTAACAATGGTCATAATATCACTATGCCATAATTGTTGTGGTATTATCATATGGCTATAACATGAAATAAAAATGACTATACTATAATTAATGAATATATTATAACTTTCTCATAAAGGGAATAAAAAACGAAAAAGTACTCTTAAAATAAGGATCTAAAATACCAAAGGGTCTTTGCATTTTTAGTCTAGCGGTATGAGGAAGCTGGATAAGTCTTAGTCTTTCTAGGAGGTGTGAGCAGTGGCGGACATACATGTTTAGCAGGGGTAGCCTGCGCTACCCCTCAACTTTTCGTTGGTAGTGTAAAAAAATTATTTTGTTGGTTTTTATATTTTGTTACCCCTGACAAAATTTAACCCAATTAAAGCTCAATCAAAATTTAAAGCACGTACTAATTAAAACCCAATAACATTTTTAACCATATTTGTTTTATGTTTGTTGTTTAGTTTAAAGTTTAAAATTTGTTTTTTTACCGTATTTTATACAATGTAAACGAAACAAATATATAAACACGATAATAAATAAATTTAAACACATGGTGTGTAGATTTCTCCTATTCGTTTTTTGAAAGCTTGAAATCGAGTCATTGCAACCTCTTCTTTTATTTTATCAAACGTTTCTCTTTCGACCGCACAAATTAAAACATTGTTCATATACTCGTCGTCCATTCGATTGCACAAATCCGTCTTGATAAGATTCATTTTAGAAAAAAAACATCTTTCAACGGTTGCGGTTACAACCGGTAAAACCAACGCTAACTTCAATATTCGATAAACCAAAGGAAAAGTGGCATCCTTTCCGGTTAATCGAATATTGCATTGAAACTAGCGTTGGTTTTACCGCCACAACCGTTGAAAGTATTTTCTAAAATGAAGCTTAATAAGACAAGTTTGAGCAATTGAATGAGTGATGAGTATTTGAACAATGTTTTAATTTGTGCGATCAAAATAGAATCGTTTGATAAAGTAAAAGAAGAGGTTCTAATGGCTTTATTACTAGCTTTCATAAACCGAATATGAGAAATCTGCAACCCATGTGTTTAGTTTAAATTTATTTATTATCGTGTTTATATTTTTGTTTCCTTTACATTGTATGAAACACAGTAAAAAATATTGAACGTTACCCCTGGAATTTTTATATAAATCCACCACTGGGTGTGAGTTCAAGTCCCATAATTTTCAATATATATTTAACTTATGAGTAGATTAGATGTCGTGTGAGTTGTTATCCAAACAAACATCTAAATAACAAACAAAAGAATATATGAAAAACATGGTAAAGTTAAAATACAAAGGTAGACAAAAATTAGAAGCGTGAGAAAGATTTGTGACCATACAAAAAACCCCTTAAAAATAAATTCAAAAAAAATCATAACTCAAAATATAAATAAAAAAAGAAAAAAATTAAAAAACTAAAATGTTTTCGCCGTCATTCTTGCTAAAAAAATACGAAAAAAATTGACGAAAAGACACAATGCCGAGATCAAAGACACAATGACCAAAATGAACAAAAAATACAATTATAACTAAAAAAGACAAAATAGATCGCAAAATATAACACAATGTCGAATAAAATATAACATAATGTTGAATAATATAACATAATATAAAGAAAAAAAGACATAATGTCAAGGAAAAAAGACACAATCAACAACGAAAATAAACAAAAAACACAATGAAAAAACAAAAAGACACGACTTTTTACTTACCAATGTGTTTTTATGAGAAAGAGAATGACGGTGGAAACATTTTTGTGTTTATTTTATTCGTTTTTTATTTAAATTTTGAGTTACGATTTTTTTATTTATTTTTTAATAGGTTTTTTTGTGTGTCTATAAATCCTTCTCATACTTCTCATTTTTATTTTCATTTGTAGAATAACTTGACCTAGGAAAAATAAGCTGAAAATGGAAAATGTTTTCTAGTTGACAAGTTGACCCGAGCCTCGATCCAAAGTCTTTAAGCATTTTGTGTACAGACCCTTCTTTACGTTCATATATTTCTTTTTTTGTTTTTAACGTTTTAATTTTTTAGAATAACAAAATGTATTTAAATTTAGTAACAATATATAAAAATAGCATAAGTTTAAATGGTAATCAGAATGAATTAAACACTTGTGGACCTAAAAGAAAAGTTAAGGGTATCACATGGTAAAACAATTTCATTTAGAGGTCGCTGGTACGCAAAACATATAAACAAAGAAGACTAAAAAGTTTGCATTGAGATTGTACTTCGTCAAAAAAATATTGAAGGGTAGCCCACAACCTATGCTAGATCCGCTCTTAGAAATATGACTAACTCAATTCATAAACCAAATATTACATCAATAGTAAAAAAACGTTTGTGAGAACTTTATAACGTTTGTTTTTTCTAAACTTTATTTCCAATTTGACTTGTTTTTGGTATAAATTTTGTTGAAATAGAGTTGCATTCAAAATATATTCTTTTATTAGTATCGTAAGTTATACACCTACACGAGTAACGACATGATACTTGTATCATGATGAAGCGGAAGCAATTACCACTGAACAATTCATCATCATCATCATCATACTCAGTAAATCTCACAAAAAGCAAAGCTATGGTAGGGTCTAAGGATGGTAAGATGTAGACAACCTTACCCCTACCCTGTAGGAATAAAAAGGCTGCTTTCAGTGAGACCCCTGACTCGATAGTAGTTTTGCATCAAGCCTTGGACATAAGACACATAACACTCAACCATTGCGACACCCGTCGATTGGTGCATTCGGTCATCAACGCCATCACATGATTCTCGATTAACCTTACGCCACTTTTAACGTTATTTTCACGAAATTAGTAAAATAACGTCAAAGTTAGTGCAATTTCAATTTTGCCCACCTGAGAGCCCACATATATACATTATATGCGCGCCCCGTAACCGGAGGCTTAAAGATTGATAAAGAAAATTAATATATTTTTTATTCTTTTAAAATTGAGAAATAATAATGATCCAAATTCAAAGTGCAAGTAATAGAAGTCTTGGTCCTTGAGAGACCATACTTTTGTCCACATGTCCGTTTGTAACTTCATATTCATACATGTGGCATTTGGAAGAAACTACAAATATTTTACTCTTCTTCTTTTTTTTTAATACAAACTTACACATTCAAAATTTACTCATAAATTTACATCTTTTGTCCACGACCGGACTTTATATCTTTTGTCTACGACTGGACTAAAACGGACAACCTTTTAAAAAGGGGCACCTTACATTACACTTGGATATTGTTGGGCCAATGTCTTCTAGAAATCTTATGTTAATTTCTTTTAATTTGACAAAAGTCGGTTTAGTACGATACTTAAATGTTAGTATAAAACTCATATTTTCCATTATCAACAAAGACTAAATGGAACTAAATCCAGATTAACAATATAATCTAGTTGGTTAGGGTGGTGTTTCTTTGAAACCAGTGGTCACAATAGAATCAAGTTTGATTCAATACCTAGATGGAATTACAACGAATAGTAACATGATTTTGACTCCAACTAGATCTTAATTTTTAACTCAAGCTTTCATTTCTTTTTGTGTTTCATTTCTAAAAAGATTTCTAAGCGTTGTTATTATCTGATTGGAAATATTTACAATTCTTAACTACAAATCTTTGTCCATGAATGTATAACTCCATTATACAGACGCCCATGGCGACAATATCAATAAACAAAAAGACTAGCAACACGTAGAAAAGACATCATAAGTTATAATTATAAAAATAAATCATCCGGTTAACAAAATAATCAAGGCAAACCTAGTTATAGAACCCCATTTAAGACATGTGTGTGAGGCATTGCCTATTCCATGTGATATCCCAAAAACGCTACACACCGATACAAATGTTCCGAACACGGTGTTTAGTGTTTTTTACTCTCTTTTCGTCTAATCATTTCCTCTATGACGATGTCATACGCCCACTCTTGCTACAACGGATATAACACACAAATAAAGTATGGCGGTTCAAGAGTATAACCCTATCGAAGCTTCATAACCTACTAAGAATCAAAGAAATACGATGGGTTAGTCTCACCGTAGGATGAGGCCTCCTACGATCAACCTCCGGCGTGAGAATCAATGATATGATACAAATAAATTGTAGGAGTATGAAGAGAGAGTTTAGAAAGAATAAAGTGAATGAGAATGAATAATTCCTTTAGCAGAGTGTCCTATTTATAGGCAATTTAGAAGCTTCTCCGGGAAAGCTGAAGCTTCTTAAGTAGAAAATGTCAGCTCTTCTTTCAACTCATGCAAACTGGGATATGTCAGTTCTGTGTAACCTGCACTCGGCTTTTGTTTTGTCTTGTTGTTTTTACTTTATGGTATGTGCAAGCTTTTGAAGAGTTGTGACTTTTTCTGAAATTACTATAGCATGAGCTTCTTGGTTAATTTTGGAAACTTGCGGGCACGTGTCAAGCTTCTCAATCTGGCAACTTATGCTTGTTTCTCTCTTATTCATAAGTTTTCTTGCGTGTGGGTTACTCCTCTATTATTAAGCTTGTTGATAGATAAGGGTACCCACATCATCACCTACAAAATAGCATCTTTCAATCATGTCTTCCCATTCAATTACTTTTATTTATTTATTTATTAAATTTAAACATTAACTAGTACTTAGACCCGCCGCTTTGCGGCGGGTGGTGTCAAGTGAGAGAAAAACCCTTCAATGTCCGAGTTTGAAAACAAAATCAGTACACTCATATCATCATAGTCATTACAAAACAAATTTTTGATACCAACATGCAATCAAATTGCTTATTCAAACCTTTTGTTGAACAATCAATCTATAACAATGAACACCAATTTCCCAGCTGCACCAAAAACCGTCTAACCCCTTAGCATATCTTTGAATGATGCAGCTTAAATGGATAAGCGGATGTGATTGAGCCATTAATCAACTGATCATAACTTGAACTTGACCAGCAAAAAATCAATTCATGTATCTGAAGAAACACTAAATGACCCCGGCAGATTACGGATAATCTTAGGGTTAAGTAGATGTTTCCCACGAGGGTTAGGTCCGGCAAAGATGGTTATTCTTCTCGACCTGCAAAACAGACACCGTGAGCTCGTCACTGAGAAGGGGAGGGGTTCCTCCTTGTGACCACCCTCCGGCGTGAGAATCAGACTAGATTGCTCTGAATATAAATGTATATTGAGAGAAATAGCTAGAGAAAAGATAAGATGGTATGAGATCATAATACCGTTCCAAGGTGTTTGGAGTATTTATAGCCGAAGGTAGGTTTCCAAGCAGGTACGGCCAGCTGTATAATATTCCTTTTCCACCAACTACGGGTTATGTTCGTGCCACGATGGGAGTTGGTGGGTAAGCAGTGGCTGATGGCGACGTTTTGTACTGGAGCGTGCTCCTCCTCGTACTATTGTCGGTGAGCTGTCACCCTGTGATTGGTTCATGGGTCGCTTTTACCAGATCTTGTCTATTTGTCCATACCTTGGTAGGTATTGTACAAAAGATCTTCTGGAAGCGTACGGACTGGCTCTTTTGGGCGGGAATATTCCCGCCCTGCTCATTCTTTCTTCAGGTGACATTGCTGAAGAGTTAGTGCCTTATGCGTGTAGCTTTACTGTTAGTGCGGGTAGCCTTCCTTCTTGGTTTGTACCTACAGCTGCGGGAACAGGCAGGGTACTGTACCAAGGGAGGTTTTCCTGCGGGAACAGCTAGCTTAATGCGTGTAAGGTCTTCATCTCTCTGAGCATGGTGGGTCCTGCGGATCCAGTTGGTCTTTGCGCAGACGTACCTCTTTAAGGTGAGTCTTGCGGGTCCAACTGGGCTTTGCTGGGACCTACCTCTTCAAGTCCCCCCAGTCCATTGTTCTTTTCATGAATTTTAATAAGTGAGGTAAACTTTTGGACTTTAAGCAAGGGGTTTTGAAAAGGGGGTTTTCGTTTTTTAAGGTTCTCCGTGGGGATTCTTCCCGCAGTTTTCCTAATGTCACTTGCAGAAAATTCCCGACTTTTTCTGCCTGATCTTTGGGTATGATGTGGGTAGGTGCGTAACTTTTCCGCAAGTCGGGAGCATCGAGTTTCACTTGTGTAGATTCTCCGCGGGGTATTGGTAGTTTTAGACATAGTGATCAGTTATGTTAAACAACCAATTCCACCTTGAAGCTTCAAACAATTGAGTTCTCAACGTTCCCGCCATGCGGGGGTGTTATTTCCCTTTCCGCAAGCATGACCCGTAAGATCCATCTTGGGTTCAATTCACTGCAAGTGCTGAGTATGTGAAGGGTTTCGCCTTGACACTGTACCCACACTTGTCTTATGGTTCCTTGTTTTCCAAGGTATTTTCTTGGCTTCAACTCCCTTCAAGTGCTAAGTATGTGAAGGGTTTTGCCTTGACACTGTACCCGCACTTGTTTTATGGTTTCTTGATTTCCAAGGTAAGGGGGTATATTCCCTCTTATTTTTGAATCTTTTTGAATCTTTCTGAAATTCGAAGAGTTGGTGAAAGGATAAGAACAATCCAAACGGCTGAAGGGACGTTGGCGTCTTCTGACGGTTTCAGGACGTGCAGGGAGTTATGACGACGTGACAGCATGTGGTCAATCAGGACGCTTTTTCAGGCGCGTGGGCGCGAGTTTCATGTCACGCGCCATTCTGACACCTGTTGCCAGCTTGCTTTATCCACGTGTCGCCCTTTCATTGCACCTGCGCTCTCTCTCTCCTCCGCATTAAATTTATCGCATTCATTGCGATGAGTATATAAGGGGGAGAGGGTGCTCTCATTCCATACTTTCACTTCACTCTTTTCCTCTTAAAGCGATTGCCAGCGAATACTCATCCTTTCCGGCGAGCATTCTTCTGAAACCGCTCTTTTAACTTTTAAAATATGTCTTCTTCCACTCACGATCCTGAGGTTAACGTCGAGGAGTCTGACGTTTACTTCGAGAACCCGACGTCTACGTCCGATAAGGACGATAAGAGTACTGCTGACGAGTGCCAGTGTACTCTTTCTGTCGATGTGTATCATTACATCGTCAAGAAGTTCATGCTGGAGCCGTACGAGCCAGAGTTTCCGGAGCCCCACCAGACGGTGTACGATGCCCCAAAGGACAAGATAGGGGTGTACGCCTCGTTCTTCATATATGGGAATCTAAGATTCCCATTAACGAAGTTCGTATACCGTGTTTTGGAGAAACACGGTGTGCATTTGACGGAGGTACACCCAATGGAGATCGCTAAAGTTCGCCATTTCGAATGGGTGTGCCGTATTTTGGGCATCGAGCCCCGCGTCGACCGTCTGATGACTTTCTACACCTGGATGTGCATCCAGGGTTGGTATACCCTTGTTACCCGGATCAAGGGGTTGAAGATCTGCGCTACCGAGCGTAGTCTTCGTTCTTGGAAGCGGGAGTTTTTCTTCATCTCCGCTTGCGTCGTCCCCATCGCGATGACGTTCAAGAATGGGCGGGCGCTCCCCAACCTTCACGCCTCCAATTACCAGGAGACGGAATGGTTCGCCAAGATCTCCCAGATCCAGACTCCGGTTTATCGCTTAGCGGAGTCTGGGATGGTGATGCTCGGTATGAGCCGCGTGTGGAAGGATGCTGGGTCTGGGACGCCGCAAATACCCATCGTCCTTGAATACGGTTTGAACTATTTCCCTTACGGTATGCTCTGTCTTTTGTGTTGGTTTAGGGTTTTTCTTCTAACATTATCTTTTTTATTTCAGAGGGGAACGACTTACAGTCGCTCTTGCATCCGCGGGAGACTGGTGGTCCCGCACGGTTGGGTACTCGTGATCTCGATGAGAACGAGTTGCCCATTCTGGAGCAAACGGCGGATAGATTCGTAGAGGTCTACCCGCCGGGCCACTAAATTTTGAGTGCCACTAGACCAGGTAAGGAGTTTTTTAATCCTCGTCCTCTTCATGCTCAAACTTCTGCTGGAATTCCTCTGATTTTGTCATCTTCTGATGAGAGATCCGCAGATGGGCCTTTCTTTGTGAGGAAGAAGAAGGTTGCTGGCGTGAAGGGCAAGGCGAAGGTTACTTCCGTCGTCGACCTGGGAAATCAGTCTGATTCCGAGACTGAAAGTGAGGAGGCGGCGGGGAACCTTGGTGGTGGCGAGACCATTGTCTCGGAGGTTGAGACGGCTGTCACCTCCGAGCAACCAAGCGTTGTGACGGTGACTGGCGTGAAGAGGCCAGTTCCATCGGGTTCGTCTCCGCCTGTCAGGTCTTTCAAGATTAAGAAAACCCGTAAGTATATTTTTTGTGTACCTTTTCCGCATTTCTTTCCGCCATTGTTTTTAATATTGTTCTTTATGCAGGAGTGGACGTATCCGCTTTCCAGAGCGGTGCGGGAGGAAGCAGTTCAGGACCCACGACGATAGGTTTGGTTAACCTATCCGAGGCGATGACCCAGGCGGCTGCGCCTGTTTCTGGTGCTGGTTCAGTTGCTCATACTGTTGAAGCAACTGTTCCAGTTATGATGTCATCTCCGCCGGCCGTCAGTGCCATCTTCACTACATCCTTCACCGGACCGGCGGTGACATTTTCTGCGAGCACAGCTGTGGCGGCTACCACGGTTGTGAGTTCATCTCCGATGGTCTCCGCCTCCATGGCTTCTACATTGCCGCGTTCGGCGCCAGCGACTACCTCGTCCTCGGCCGGTGCTTCAGGTATGTTTAGAGTTGGGACCTCTAGACTTACCTCTGTTGATGAGGGAGTCCAACCTTTGCCTCCTTCCCATCTCCTTGACCTCTTGGATGGATATCCTTTAGGTTCAGGTGATGAGTTTAGCGGCTATCGGCCTGTTGTCGACCCTACAGGTGCGTGGGGTTACTTTGGCCTTTTATCCATTCTTATCATTTTTTCCTAACTGTTTTTTTTTGCAGTTTCGGATTCCAATGAGGTGTATGCTCCAAGGTGGAATATCCGCCGAGGAACAACCCTAAGGACGGCTGCGGACTGTGTCGACTGGGCGCGCCATGCCGCTCCAAGCGGTGCGTTGGGGGAGGCAATGGCTAGCTACCAGGAGGGTAGGCTGTCCAACGAGCTCCGAATCCTCCTCGCCCAGATGCAGCCGCGCGTCGAGTTGCTTTGTCGTGAAAACGACAAGTTAAAGACTGCGCGTAGCCTGGAGGTGGCTTAGGCGCGTTCGCTGCGGGAGGAAAACAAGAGGCTCGCCGCCATTGCTGCGGAGAAAGAGAAGGCCTTCAAGGACCTTGAGGTCGAGATCCAGGCCAGGCATGAGGCCCGTTCCAAGGCTACCCAAGTTGTTAACGAACAACTTAGGTTGGCCAAGAAAACTGCGTGTAATGCGACCGAAAGGGCCACCAAAGCTGAAGCCGTTGCTGAGCCTCTGCGCGCTGAGAACGAAGAGCTTAAAGCCAAACTAGAGAAGCTTCAGCAGGCTCATGATGCTTTGGCTTTAGAAGATGCCAAGAAGCTGCAAGAGCTCTTGGATCAGAAGGGTATGCTTGATCGCACTGAGCGCAAGCTTAAGGGCGTTGAAGAGGCTGCTGCCAAGGATGTGTTGCTTGCCAACCTTAACAAGAATGAAGCCGAACGCGCCCGCGATCAAGCTGAAGCTACCCTTCAAGAAGCTCTGGCCAATAAGGGATGGCTTCTACGAGAAGCGTTGCCGCAGGTACGCATAGTTCCTTAATTTCTTTGCTTTACGCTTCTTTATACTTAGAAGTTTTATATATATATATATATATATATATATATTTGTAGGTTGTGAATCGGATTTTCGCGAACACATCTTATGACGATACCATGAGTGCAGCCCTCAACGCTTCTCATGAGGATGGGGAGAAAGCTGGTTTCCTGCTTGGTCTAGGATTTGCAGAGAAGGGCATCCCGCCTTCTAACTTTCCTTTACACGATGTTGACACTGAAGCTGCCTACGACCAAGCCGTGAACCAGTATGCTGCCTTCCCGCATCCGGTTGTGAAGAAGATGAATGAAATTGCTGCTGCTGATGACGGGCTAGTTGTTCTCAAAGCTTTCCTTGAACCGCCGCAGCCAACTGATGGTGCGGGTTCAAGTGGGTTCGGAGGGAGTGGTCCCGAAGCTTGAACCTTGAGATCCCTTCCAACCGTTAGGGTAGATTTGTATTTTTGTAGGCGGGTATATACCTAGCCATTTTGTAATGTTTGAACTTTTATTTTGAATATAAATGTTTTGTTAACGCCTTGCCTTGTAAACATTATATGACTTGCTCATGCATATTTTAGTTTAACTTAGCAATTTTCTAAGTGTTTTGAATAAGTTAACCTTTCGACGCGTGATTGATAATAGGTTAATGTTCAGTTTCCTCTATCATGATTGTGCGGGTAGGACTGTCACTTTCACTTAGTAGGATGACCAAACTTCACCTATATCTGACCTGCGTGAAGGTTTTCCTCATCTTTTCCTTAGAAATTTTCTACCGTTTTTGTGTTTATGCGGGTTTTGCCGCTTTCCACAAGCAACGACTTACTTCCTCCCTCACTGTGTGGTCAGTTCATAAGTATTAAAGGTAAGGCTATCAACACAATGTGATAAGGAGAATCATTTCCATTAGAAGTGGCTCTAAGCCTTTTCTTTACAAGTTTGGAATTGATCTACATGTAACATCTGCGTAATTGAGCTCCATTCCATGTTCTTGGGATGGGAGTGCCATCGAGCCTTTCAAGCCGGTATGCGCCATTTCCCAAAACTTCTTTAATAATGTATGGCCCTTCCCAGACCGGGGCCAGCTTTCCTGGGCGCTCTTGGTTCGAAGCCTCGTTGTTACGCAGTATGTAGTCTCCGACATTGAAGTTGCAGAGTTTTACCCGCGTGTTGTAGTACTTTTGCATTTGTCGCTTGTAGTTCTCTTCACGCGCTGCGGCTAAGTTTCTGCGTTCTTTGGTTAGCATAAGGTCTAACCGTCTTTCCGCATCACTGTCTTCTGGTTGAGTTATGACTCTTGGTGAGGGTAGACCGATCTCGACTGGAACCATGGCTTCAGTGCCATAGGTGAGGCTGAACGGGGTTTCATCCGTGCTTGCCTTTTTTAGTGTTCTGTTTGCCCAAAGGACGTATGGAACTTCGTCCACCCAGCCGGATCTATGCTCCAAGAGTCTTTTCTTTATGCCGTCGACGATGCTCTTGTTTGCTCTTTCCACCTCACCATTACCCTGCGGGTTTGCCACTGAGGTAAAGGTGTGGGTGATTTGAAGTTCTTTCAGCCACTTTTGTAGCTTCTGGTCAGCAAAGTTGGTGCCGTTATCGCTCACCAAATTTTGTGGAAGTCCAAAACGACAAATAATAAATTCCCAAATAAATTTTTTGATATGTTTTGCGGTTGTTTGGGCTAAGGGTTTTGCTTCTATCCACTTGGTGAAGTAGTCGATGGCTACCACTAGGAACTGAACGTTCCCTGCTGCTGTGGGAAATGGGCCTGTCACATCGATGGCCCACTTCTGGAATGGCCATGAAGAAGTGACTGGAACAAGTTCGTTCTTCGGGCGATGCGTGTTGGGTGCGTTGAGCTGGCAGGACCTACATTTTCAGATGTAAGCCAGCGCATCCGTATGCATCCCCGGCCAAAAGTATCCCGCGTTGTTTAGCTTAGCTACAACTGCGCGTGGACCTGCGTGTACTCCACAGATGCCTTCGTGTACTTCCCTTAGGAGGTAATCGGCATCTTGGTCGTCAACGCGTCTGAGGAGTGGGCCTAGAAAATAACGCCTGTAAAGTATGTCATCAACAAGTTGATAGTTCAGTGATTTACAGCGTATCTTTCTTGCCCGTGTCTTTGACTCTGGTAGTATACCCGCTGCAAGGTAATTTATGATTGGTGTCATCCATGTTTCCATGCCGGTTTGGATGACACAAATTTCCTTGTGTGGGACTGATGGTGCTCCAAGAAGTTCAACGCGGATGTCCTTTCCCAAGTGGGTGAAGGCTAACGATGCAAGCTTGCTTAACGCATCCGCAGATTTGTTTTCGCTTCGCTTGATGTGCACAACTTTGCAATCCTTAAAATCGCGCATAAGGGATTTGGCTTGCGCAAGGTACAGGGCCATTATGTCATTCACGGCCGTGTAAGTCCCGTTTATCTGGTTGGATACTAGCATGGAGTCCACGTGGGCTTCCAAGTTTTTCACTCCCATCTTATGCGCAATTCTTAATCCGGCCAAGAATGCTTCGTACTCCGCTTCATTGTTCGTACTTGGGAAATCAAGCCGAATAGCGTAAGTGTATTCTTGGCCTGCTGGGTTAATTAATTTCAACCCTGCGCCTGAACCTTCGTTGTTGGCTGCTCCATCAGTATAGAGTCGCCAGACATCGTTAATGTCTTGTGCTGGAGAGGGTTGAGCCTCTTCCTGGCACTCTTTTTCCCGCGATGTGAGGACTTCCGCAATAAAGTCGGCCAAAACCTGGCCTTTTATGGCTGGTCTTGGCTTGTACTTTATCGCGTATTCCCCCAACTCAATTGCCCATTTGGCTAGGCGTCCCGACAACTCGGGTTTGCCTAGAACGTTTGCCAGTTTGAAGTTGGTAAGAATGGTGATTGGGTGACCTTGGAAATATCGTCTTAGCCTGCGTGAAGCCTGTATAAGTGCTAAGACTAATTTTTCCAGGGTAGAGTACCGGGTTTCCACGTCCGTTAAGACGCGGCTTACATAGTAGATGGGCATCTGGATGCCTTTTCGTTCTACTAGTAGGACTGCCCCGGTTTCTCTGTCTGTGGCGGAGAGGTAGAGAACTAATTCCTCCCCCACTTCTGGTGCTGTGAGTGTTGGGAGTTCGATCAAGCGTGACCGAATCTCTTGTCAAACTGCTTCCGCTTCTGGTGTCCAGCGGAAGTGCGTTTTCTTTAAGCAATTTCTCAATGTTGTCACGAATGGGAACGACCTATCCGCATGGTTTGCCAAAAAGCGGTTAAGTGCGACTAGTCGTCCATTCAGTGTCTGGACTTGTTTGATGGTAGTAGGTGATTCCATTTTCATAATGGCTTCGACATTTTCAGGGTTCTCTCTGAAGCCATCTTTGGTAACGATGACTCCTAAGAACTTCCCTTCTTCCATCCCAAAAGAACACTTGCTCGGGTTGAGCTTCATGTTTATCTTTCTGAGCGTGTTGAAAGTTTCTTCGATGTCTTTCAACATCGCTCCTGGCTCAAGGCTTTTGATGACCAAGTCATCCATGTAAACTTTTAAGTTCCTCCCGATTTGGGCGTGGAACTCTTTGTCCATCAGGCGTTGGTACGTGGACCCAGCATTCTTAAGTCCGAATGGCATCATTTGGTAACAGAATGTGCCGTCGGGCGTCCGAAACGCGGTTTTGTCCTGATCGTCAACGGCCATGTGGATTTGATGGTACTCTTTATACGCATCAAGGAAGCATTTAAGGCGAAATGGTGCTAACGAATCTACCTTAAGGTCAATTTCGGGTAACGGGTAACAATCCTTGAGGCATGCTTTGTTTAGGTCTTTAAAATCTATGCACATGCACCATTGTTTGTTGGATTTCGGTACCATGACGGGATTTGCAACCCATGTTTGATATTTACTAACGCGTACGATGCCTGCGTCAAGGAGTTCCTTGACTTGGGTTCTACACGCGTTAGCCTGTTCCGCACCCATTACGCGACGCTTTTGTATGACCGGCGTAAAAGCCGGGTCACACTTGAGCTTATGCTCCGCCTTACTTCGGAGTACACCAGTCATGTCAGCTGGTGTCCATGCGAAGATGTCAGCATTTTTTTGCAATAAGCGTTTGAGTAAGGTGCGTGTGGGATTAGTGATTGTTGGGCCAATGGTAACGGTCTGGTCAGGGTATTTGCCATTGAAGGCCCATTCTTCTGGCTCGGTAATGGTCGGTTTAGCCATCTTTGGTTTGGGTTTAGATGAGAAAGACGTGATGCATACCTGGGGAATACCCGTGATCATCGCGACACCCTCAGCTGTTGGCCATCCCATCATGCCATGGACCGAAGACACCACGACATTAAATCTTGCCATTCCATCTCTCCCGAAGAGAATGTCGTATGTGTGGTGTGGCTTCCTCATTACGACGAAGTCCACGTCTTCTGTGCGGGAGTACTTCCCGTCCGTGAGAGTGACGGGGAAAGATAGGATACCCAAGGGGGTGTTTGTGCTGCCGTCAAACCCTTCCATCGAGGCGTAAACCGTTTCTAGGCGTTCTTTGTCTTCGTCATCTAGCTTGTCGAAGAACTGCCTATACATGACCGTTGACGAAGTGCCATTATCAGCAAGAGTGCGGGAGGTGATGTAGTGCCCCAGCTGGCTTTTGATGACTATGGGGCCTTCTTTGTTGGGTCCTCCTGGCACACGCGGGAAGCGCACTTCAGCTTCCTTCCACGCACTTGGCTCTGTTGTTCGTCGTTTTCTTCCTCTGACGTTGCCATGAACCATGTGAATGCTGATGTACGGGCTTTCGTCCGTTGCCCTTGTACCGATTGTCATTCCTCCCTCCGTTCTTGATTGACGCCACGAGGTGTGTAAGTTTTCCATCTTTGACGAATGTTTCGACGATATCCTTCAAAGATGTGCATTCCTCCGTGGTGTGGCCTTTGGTCCCGTGGAAGTCACAGGATTTGCTCTGATCAGCGTTATGACGCTGTCGGATTATTGAAGCCTTTGGCCATGGGAGTTTCTCGGTGGCAAATATCTCGGTGACGCTTTTGGTGAGTGGCGTCCATCTGGGATTCCGGTTTGACGAGTGCGTGTTGTCCCTTCCGCCTAAGAGAGGGCGAGAGCTGGATGAGGTGTCAAAGTTTATCCTTGACTGCCAAATACCAAGCTTCCTCTTTTTATTTTGTCGAGCGGTACGGACGTTATTTTCTCTTGTTTTCTGCGTGTAGAGGTTTGTGCTTTGGGGAAGGTTTCTACCCAATTGCTTCTCCGTATCGGCGAAGCGTTTAGCTGCCGTCATGATGGCATCCCACGTGGATGGCATGCCATCTTTACCCGTCAACGTGCGGATGAGCTCTGGGTATTCAGCGCCCTGGATGAAAGCGGCGCGAACAAGATCTTCACTAATGGTGCCCAGACTTAGCTTCTTTGAGTTGAAGCGAGTGATGAAGTCTAGCAAAGATTCGTCTTCCTCTCTGACGCAGTTGAGGATCGTCCACTGCTCTTCAGTATATTTTCTTTGTTGACTGAAGTGCTGGCTGAACTTGTGCTGGAAGTCTGCCCAAGCATAGATGTGGTGGACCGGTAGACGATCAAACCACGCTCTGGCTGCCCCGACGAGCGTCATCTGGAACATGTAGCACCATGTGGGTTCCGTCCAATTGCTGACGGTTGCCATATAAATCTGTTCAAGTGATCGTCCGGGTCAGATACGCCATCGTAAGTGCCTATGTTGGACATCTGTTTGGCACTCTTTGGAGCGATTGCTTTCGCAATGTCTGGACGTTCTCGCATTTGCAACAGTTGGTCTGAAAGTTTTGGAGAAGTCACGTGGGTTTCCCCCCGTGCTCTTTGGTTTGAAAGTTTCTCCAAAACTTCTTTTCGAGCGGAAGTCTGCTTCTTTACACTTCTCTTTCGCCTTATGACGAGGGTTTGCGTCACTGTCAGATTCTTCCCAATCATCATCCGAATACTCGCAATCATTGCTCATGTTGAGCTGTTGTCGAGTGCTTCTGAATTCGTCATTGGCTTGTTGGAGTGAACGTAAACGTTCATCCAACTCAGCTTGGAATTCTTTCTGACGTGCTTCCGCCCAAGCTTTAACTTGATCTAGTGTTTGGCGGGGAAACCTCGTCTGCTGCTTCTCTACCTGGGTATCAATGAATCCCAGGGGAGGATTGTTTACTGCACTTGCCCCGGCTTGGGTAACCGAGGTAGTGTTCGTAAAAATCGTGTATTCACCGGTGTTCCCCCCAGTAGCTGGGGTTGTGGTTACCGGAGTTTCTTGGTCACTCGGTGGCCTTGGCATCGGAGTAACCTTAACCATCTTCCCAAAAGTTTGAAAAAACTAAGAGAATTAGTTCTAGCTTAATGCACGGATGGCGCCAATGAAGAAACACTAAATGACCCCGGCAGATTACGGATAATCTTAGGGTTTGGATTTTATTTTGGGCAGTCACATGTTTTATTTATGTACCAAATTCATTTATTGGACATGAGTAAATTGACACTGCATTTGATTATAACCCACTTCACCAAAAGAAGTTATGCTCTTCGCATACTGTTTGAACCGTCCTAAACTCCTAATAAACAAAATGTTAAGCCCACCTAAAACAACAAACAGTTAACATGTATCTCTATAAACCACCACAATATATAATCAACATAAATTCCAGCCCATTACATGGCATTTTAAAGTCAGAAAGCACTAATTAAGTACACATGTCCAATAAATGAATTTGGTACATAAATAAAACATGTGACTGCCCAAAATAAAATCCAAAATCCTAAACCGATATTTCGGTTTTTGGCTCGGCTTAAGCCCGAAACCGACCCAAACCAAACCATGTACACCCCTACCAAAACCTTTACTTACAAACGAAACCTTAGTGGAGATTTCTATCCTCTTTTGAGGACGATGACAGTCAAAGATCTGTTCTAATACAATATCCAGATATAACTAATAATGAATCAACACACACAACCAAAAATAACAAACAAAAACATCGAGGCATTTTTTCGAACACTTAACATGCATACAATCAAAACCCATAAAACACAAAAAAGAGCACATTAGTAGATACAAAATCATCATGTTGCAGAACACCAAGTAAAGAAACAGTGACATATCCAAACTGAAGTTCAAAATTTGCATAAGGGTGACGAACATAACAAAACCCACCAAACAACAAACCGATGTAGAGAAAACAATGTGTGTTTGGTAGCAATACTAACCTCGACCAGCCGAAAATCCGCTAAGCGCACAAACCACCATAACGATCTCTGCATAAGCAAACCAAAAGTAGTCTTCTTAGCAATAGAGGAAAAATGAAAGTCGAAAAAAATGTTCAAATTGTTAAGTGATCTAAAAAACATAAGTTAATTACCAAGGGCTCCACCATCAGAAGCAAAATCAGAAAAGAGTAAACATCAGTTACCAGGAGGATGAAGATGAAGAAGCAACGGCATTTGGGAGAACAAAAGACTCGAATAAACTCATTTGGGAGGCACGTGTAAAGTTATGAACACGTGGAGAAGCCTGTAAAGTTATGAAGAGGTAGGTCCCAGCAGAGCCCAGTTGGACCCGTAAGACTCACCTCAAAGAGAGACGTATGCGCAGTTGGACCCGCAAGACTCACCTCAAAGAGGGACGTCTGCGCAAAGACCAAACTCGCAAGACTCACCTTAAAGAGAGACGTCTGCGCAGAAACCAACTGGATCGGCAGGACCCACCATGCTCAGAGACGTGACGTCCTTACGCGCAGTACGCTAGCTGTTCCCGCAGGAAACGCCTCCCAATGGTTTCCAAGTACTCCGCCTGTTCCCGCAGTTAAGGATACCAGCCATCAGGGAAGGCTACCCGCGCAGCAAGGCTACACGCACAAGGCTTAACACATAATAATTCAGTAGTCACCTGAAGAAGGAATGAGCAAGCCGGGAACAATCCCGCACAAAGGCGGGAGGGGGAATACTCCCGTCCAAATGAGCCAGTCCGTACGATACTGAAAGATCTTTTGTACTGTACCTGACGAGGTATGGGCAAAAGATCTGACCAAAGATACGACAGCTCATTGACAACAGTATGGCGAGCAGCATGCTCTTTTACTGTATGTCACTATTAGCCGCTGCCTACTCACCAACTCCTGTCATACCACGTGCATAGCCGGCAGTTGGTAGAAAAGGAATAGTACACAGCAGGCCTGGTCACTGTCAGCCGCTGCCTACCCACCAACTACCAGCATGGCACGTGCGTAGGCCACAGTTGGTAGAACAGGAATACTATTCAGCCGGCTATACCCTCTTGGAAACCTACCTTCGGCTATAAATACCCCAAATGGTATGATCATCTCATCTTATCATATACTATCTTGTATCTTACATATTATACCTGATATCTGCTCTAGCAATCTCTTAATATACATTTATATTCAAGAGCAATCTAGTCTGATTCTCACGCCGGAGGGTGGTCACAAGGAGGAACCCCCCCCCCCTTCTCAGTGACGAGCTCACGGTGTCTGTTTTGCAGGTTATCAGAAGAACCATCTTTGCCAGATCCAACCCCTCGCGGGAAACATCTACTTAACCCCCAGATTATCCGTAATCTGCCCGGGGTCCATTAGTGTTTCTTCATTGGCGCTATCCGTGCATAAAAGCTAGAACTTCATTTCTTTTCAGCTTTTTCAAACTTCTGGAAAGTTGGTTAATGAAACTCCGGTAACCACAACCCCAGCTACTGGGGGGAACACCGGCGAACACACAAATTTTACGAACACTACCCCGGTTACCCAAGCCAGGGCAAGTGCAGTAAACAACCATCCCCTGGGATTCAGTAATACCCAAGCGGAAGGACAACAGACGAGACTCCCCCGCCAAACACTTGAACAAGTTAAAGCGTGGGCGGAGGCACGTCAGAAGGAATTCCAAGCTGAGTTGGACGAACGCTTGTGTTCCGTCCAACAGGCTGACGAATTTGGAAGCACTCGACAACAGCTCAACATGAGCAGTGAGTGCGAGTCCTCGGACGATGATCGGGAGGAATCCGACACCGACGCAAACCCTCGCCTTAAGGCGAAAGGGAAGCGTAAGGAAACGGACTTCCAAACGAGAAGGAATTTCGGAGAAACCTTCAAACAAAGGAACACGGGGGGAAACCCACGTGACTTCTCCAAAACCTTCAGACCAACTGCTGCAAACGCGGGAACATCCATGTTTGCAAGGGACATTGCGGAAGCAATCGCCCCGAAAAGTGCCAAACAGATGCCTAACATCGGCACTTATGATGGTATATCCGACCCAGATGATCACCTGAACAGATTCATAGCGGGGGCAACCGTCAGCAACTGGACGGAACCCACGTGGTGTTATATGTTCCAGATGACACTGGTTGGAGCGGCTAGAGCGTGGTTTGACCATTTGCCGGTCCACCACATCTATGATTGGGCGGACTTCCAACACAAGTTCAGCCAACACTTCAGTCAACAGAGGAAGTATATTGAAGAACAGTGGACGATCCTCAACTGCGTTAGAGATAAGGATGAACCTTTACTAGACTTCATCACTAGCTTTAACTCGAAAAAGCTGAGTCTGGGCGTTATAAGCGAAGACCTTGTTCGCGCCGCTTTCATCCAAGGCGCCGAATACCCAGAGCTTATCCGCACGTTGACGGGTAAGGATGGCATGCCATCCACATGGGATGCCATCATGACGGCAGCCAAGCGCTTTGCCGAAACAGAGAAGCAATTGGGTGGGAATTTGCCCCAGACTACAAACTTCTACACGCAGAGGACTAGAGAAAACAACGTCCAGACCGCCCGGCAAAACAAAAGGAAGAAGCCAAGCATGTGGCAGTCAAGGGTAAACTTTGACACCTCATCAGGCTCTCGCTCCCTAGTAGGCGGAAGGGGTAATACACACCCATCAAGCCGACACCCCAGGTGGACGCCGCTCACCAAAAGCGTCACGGAGATATTTGCCACTGAGAAACTCCCATGGCCAAAAGCTCCAACGGTCCGGCAACGACCTGACGCGGATCAGAGCAAATACTGTGACTTCCACGGCACAAAGGGTCACACCACTGAGAAGTGTTCATCCTTGAGGGATATTATTGAAACATTCGTCAAGGAGGGCAAGCTTACACACCTGGTGGCATCAATCAGGAGTGGAGGGAAGAATGACAACCGATACAAAGGCAACGGACGAAAGCCCGTTGACATCAGCATTCACATGGTTCGTGGTAACATCAGAGGAAAAAAAAGACGGACGACAGAACCATGCGCTTGGAAAGAAGCTGAGGTTCGCTTCCCGCGAGTGCCAGGAGGACCCAGCAAAGAAGGCCCTATCGTCATCAAAAGCCAGCTGGGGCACTACATCACTTCCCGCACTCTTGTTGACAACGGTGCCTCGTCAACGGTTATGTACAGGCAGTTCTTCGACAAGCTAGACGACGAAGACAAGGAACGCCTGGAAACGGTCTACGCCTCAATGGAAGGGTTCGACGGCAGCACAAACACCCCCCTGGGTATCCTATCTTTCCCCGTCATTCTTACGGACGGGAAACACTCCCGCACAGAAGACGTGGACTTCGTCGTAATGAGGAAGCCACACCACACATACGATATTCTCTTCGGGAGAGACGGGATGGCAAGATTCAACGCCGTGGTATCTTCAGTCCACGGCATGATGGGATGGCCAACTGCTGAGGGTGTAGCGATGATCACCGGTATCCCCCAGGTATGCATCGCATCTGTCTCATCTAAACCCAAACCAAAGATGGCTAAACCAACCATCACCGAACCAGAAAAATGGGCTTTCAATGGCAAATACCCCGACCAGGCGGTTACCATTGGCCCAACAATCACTGATCCTACGCGCACATTACTCAAACACTTACTACAGAAAAACGCTGACATCTTCGCATGGAAACCAGCAGACATGACTGGTGTACCTCGAAGTAAAGCAGAGCATAAGCTCAAGTGTGACCCGGCTTTTATGCCGGTCATACAAAAGCGTAGAGTAATGGGGGCGGAACAAGCTAACGCGTGTAGAACCCAAGTCAAGGAACTCCTTGACGCGGGCATCGTACGCGTTAGCAGATATCAAACTTGGGTTGCAAATCCCGTTATGGTACCGATGTCTAACAAGCAATGGCGCATGTGCATAGATTTCAAAGACTTGAATAAAGCATGCCCCAAAGATTGTTACCCGTTACCCGAAATTGATCTTAAGGTAGATTCGTTATCACCGTTTCGCCTTAAATGCTTCCTTGATGCGTATAAAGGGTACCATCAAATCCACATGGCCTTTGACGATCAGGACAAAACCGCATTTCGGACGCCCGTTGGCACATTCTGTTATCAAATGATGCCATTCGGACTTAAGAATGCCGGGTCCACATACCAACGCCTGATGGACAAAGAGTTTCATGCCCAAATTGGGAGGAACTTGGAAGTATACATGGATGACCTGGTCATCAAAAGCCTTGACCCAGAAGCGATGTTGAAAGACATCGAAGAAACATTCAACACACTCAGAAGGATAAACATGAAGCTCAACCCGAGCAAGTGTTCCTTTGGGATGGAAGAAGGGAAGTTCTTAGGAGTCATTGTTACAAAAGATGGCCTCAGAGCGAACCCTGAAAAGGTCGAAGCCATTATCAAAATGGAATCACCTACTACCATCAAGCAAGCTCAGACACTGAACGGACGCCTAGTAGCACTTAACCGCTTCTTGGCAAATCATGCGGATAGGTCGTTCCCATTCGTGTCGACGCTGAGAAACTGTCTAAAGAAAACGCACTTCCGCTGGACACCAGAAGCGGAAGCAGCATTTCAAGAAATTTGGTCACGCTTGATCGAACTCCCAACGCTCACAGCACCAGAAGCGGGAGATGAATTAATCCTATACCTCTCCGCCACAGATAGAGCAACCGGGGCAGTCCTGTTAGTCGAGCGAAAAGGCATCCAGATGCCAATCTACTATGTTAGCCGTCTCCTAACAGACGTCGAAACTCGGTACTCTACCCTGGAAAAATTAGTCTTAGCACTTGTACAGGCTTCACGCAGGCTAAGACGATATTTCCAAGGTCACCAAATCACTATTTTCACCAACTTCAAACTTGCAAACGTTTTAGGCAAACCCGAACTTTCGGGACGCCTAGCCAAATGGGCAATAGAATTGGGAGAATACGCGATAAAGTACAAGCCAAGGCCAGCCATAAAAGGCCAGGTCTTGGCCGACTTTATTGCCGAAGTCCCCGCATCGCGGGAGAAAGAGTGCCAGGACGAGGCTCAACCCTCTCCAGCACAAGACATCGATGATGTCTAGCGACTTTACACTGATGGAGCGGCCAGCAACGAGGGCTCAGGCGCAGGGTTAAAACTTACTAACCCAGCCGGCCAAGAATACACTTACGCTATTCGACTAGACTTTCCAAGTACGAATAACGAAGCTGAATATGAAGCATTCTTGGCCGGGTTGAGGATTGCGCGTAAAATGGGAGTAAAGAACTTGGAAGCCCATGTGGATTCCGTGTTAGTAGCCAATCAGATAAACGGGACGTACACGGCCGTGAACGACACAATGGCCCTGTACCTCGCTCAAGCAAAAACCCTCATGCGCGATTTTAATGATTGTAAAGTCATACACGTCAAGCGTAGCGAAAACAAATCTGCGGATGCGTTAAGCAAGCTTGCGTCATTAGCTTTCACCCACTTGGGAAAAGACATCCGCATTGAACTCCTTGGAGCACCATCAGTCCCACACAAGGAAGTCTGTGTCATCCAAACCGGCACAGAAACGTGGATGACACCAATAATAAATTACCTTGCGGCGGGTATACTACCAGAGTCAAAAACACAGGCAAGAAAACTACGCTGTAAAGCACTGAACTACCAACTCATCGATGACATCCTTTACAGACGTAACTTTCTTGGCCCCCTCCTCAGATGCGTTGACGACCAAGATGCCAACTACCTCCTAAGGGAAGTACACGAAGGCATCTGTGGGATACATGCAGGTCCACGCGCAGTTGTAGCTAAGTTAAACAACGCGGGATACTTTTGGCCGGGGATGCATACGGATGCGCTGGCGTACATCAGAAAGTGCAGGTCTTGTCAGCTCTACGCACCCAACACGCATCGCCCGAAGAATGAACTTGTTCCAGTCACCTCTGCATGGCCATTTCAGAAGTGGGCCATCGACGTGACAGGCCCATTTCCCACAGCAGCAGGGAACGTCCGGTTTCTAGTGGTCGCCATCGACTACTTCACCAAGTGGATAGAGGCAAAACCCTTAGCCCAAACGACCGCAAAACATATCAAAAAATTCATTTGGGAATTTATTATTTGTCGTTTCGGGCTTCCACAGAATTTGGTAAGCGATAACGGCACCAACTTTGCTGACAAGAAGCTACAACAGTGGCTTAAAGAACTTCAAATCACCCACACCTTTACCTCGGTGGCGCACCCGCAGGGTAATGGTGAGGTGGAAAGAGCAAATAGGAGCATCGTCGACGGCATAAAGAGAAGACTATTGGAACACAGATCCGGCTGGGTGGACGAAGTTCCACACATACTTTGGGCACACAGAACGATGAAAAAGGCAAGTACGGGAGAAACCCCGTTCAGCCTCACTTATGGCACTGAAGCCATGGTCCCGGTCGAAATTGGTCTACCCTCACCAAGGGTCATGATTCAACCAGAGGACAATGATGCGGAAAGACGGTTAGACCTTATGCTAACCGAGGAACGCAGAGACTTAGCCGCAGCGCGTGAAGAGAACTACAAACGACAAATGCAAAAGTACTACAACACGCGGGTAAAACTCTGCAACTTCAATGTAGGAGACTACATATTGCGTAACAACGAGGCTTCGAACCAAGAGCGCCCAGGAAAGCTGACCCCTGTCTGGGAAGGTCCGTACGTTATCAAACAAGTACTGGGAAAGGGCGCATACCGGCTCGAAAGGCTCGATGGCACTCCCGTCCCATGAACATGGAACGGGGCTCAATTACGCAAATGTTACATGTAGATCAATTCCAAATTTATAAAGAAAAGGCCCAGAGCCACTTCTAATGGAAATGATTCTCCTTAGAACATCGACGCTGATGATTTTACATTTATACTTTTAACTTTCCACACGGATATGCCGGTTTTCACCGCATACATAAGTGTGAAAGAAAGCCGTTGAGTGGGGAAGGCGGTAAAACCCGCATAAACCCAAAAAACGGCAAACCTTCACGCAGGTCAGTCATAGGTAAACTTTGGTCATCCCACTAAATGAAAGTGCCGGTCCTAACCGCACAAATCATGAGAGGAAACCGAACCTATTGACAACCGCGCGTCGAACGGTTAACTTATCCAAAACACTGGGAAAATTGCTAAAATAAACTAAAATATGCATGCGCAAGTCATGTAACGTTTATAACGCAAGTCCCAAAGATTCAAAAGTAAGCGGGAAAATACCCCTTACCTTGGCAACCAAGTAACTATAAGACGGGTGCGAGTACAGTGTTAAGGCAAAACCCTTCACATACTTAGCACCTGCAGGGAATTGAAGCCAAAAATACCTCGACAACCAAGTAACTATAAGACGGGTGCGGGTACAGTGTCAAGGCAAAACCCTTCACATACCTAGCACCTGCAGGGAATTGACGCCAGGAATACCTTGGAAGTAAAGTAACTATAAGACGAGTGCGGGTACAGTGTCAAGGCAAAACCCTTCACATACCTAGCACTCCGCAGGGAAATGAAACCAAGAAGGATCTTCTGGGCCATGCTTGCAGAAACGGGAATAACATCCCCGCATAGCAGGAACGTCGAGAACTAGATTGTTTGAAGCTTCAAGATGGAATTGGTGGTTTTAACATAATTGATCACTATGTTCAAAACTACCAAAACCTCATGGAGAATCTACACAACTAGGACTCAACGCTCCTGACTTGCGAGGAGGTTACAGACCTACCCGCATCATACCCAAAGATCAAGCAGGAAAGTCGGGAATTTCTGCAAGTGACATTAGGACTTTCGCGGGAAAAATCCCCATGGAAAACCTTAAAACTAAAACCTTTTCAAAAACCCTTTGCTTAAGTCCAAAAGTTCACCTCACTTTATTAAACATTCATGAGAAGAACATTGGACTGGGGGGACTTGAAGAGGTAGGTCCCAGCAGAGCCCAGTTGGACCCGTAAGACTCACCTCAAAGAGAGACGTCTGCGCAGTTGGACCCGCAAGACTCACCTCAAAGAGGGACGTATGCGCAAAGACCAAACTCGCAAGACTCACCTCAAAGAGAGACGTCTGCGCAGAAACCAACTGGATCGGCGGGACCCACCATGCTCAGAGACGTGACGTCCTTACGCGCAGTACGCTAGCTGTTCCAGCAGGAAACGCCTCCCAATGGTTTCCAAGTACTCCGCCTGTTCCCGCAGTTACGGATACCAGCCATCAGGGAAGGCTACCCGCGCAGCAAGGCTACACGCACAAGGCTTAACACATAATAATTCAGTAGTCACCTGAAGAAGGAATGAGCAAGCCGGGAACAATCCCGCACTTGGGCGGGAGGGGGAATACTCCCGCCCAAATGAGCCAGTCCGTACGATACTGAAAGATCTTTTGTACTGTACCTGACGAGGTATGGGCAAAAGATCTGACCAAAGATACGACAGCTCATTGACAACAGTATGGCGAGCAGCATGCTCTTGTACTGTATGTCACTATTAGCCGCTGCCTACTCACCAACTCCTGTCATACCACGTGCATAGCCGGCAGTTGGTAGAAAAGGAATAGTACACAGCAGGCCTGGTCACTGTCAGCCGCTGCCTACCCACCAACTACCAGCATGGCACGTGCGTAGGCCACAGTTGGTAGAACATGAATACTATTCAGCCGGCTATACCCTCTTGGAAACCTACCTTCGGCTATAAATACCCCAAATGGTATGATCATCTCATCTTATCATATACTATCTTGTATCTTACATATTATACCTGATATCTGCTCTAGCAATCTCTTAATATACATTTATATTCAAAAGCAATCTAGTCTGATTCTCACGCCGGAGGGTGGTCACAAGGAGGAACCCCCCCCCCCCCCTTCTCAGTGACGAGCTCACGGTGTCTGTTTTGCAGGTTATCAGAAGAACCATCTTTGCCGGATCCAACCCCTCGTGGGAAACATCTACTTAACCCCCAGATTATCCGTAATCTGCCCGGGGTCCATTAGTGTTTCTTCAGGTAGCAATACTAACCTCGACCAGCCGAAAATCCGCTAAGCGCACAAACCACCATAACGATCTCTGCATAAGCAAACCAAAAGTAGTCTTCTTAGCAATAGAGGAAAAATGAAAGTCGAAAAAATGTTCAAATTGTTAAGTGATCTAAAAAACATAAGTTAATTACCAAGGGCTCCACCATCAGAAGCAAAATCAGAAAAGAGTAAACATCAGTTACCAGGAGGATGAAGATGAAGAAGCAACGGCATTTGGGAGAGCAAAAGACTCGAATAAACTCATTTGGGAGGCACGTGTAAAGTTATGAACACGTGGAGAAGCCTGGAATGAATAGAATTATAGAAGTGTACAAATGAAGCTCAAACAACTATTAAAGCGTAAGGTACTGATGATAATGCGTCAAGAAGTTCAAAATTAAATATATGTATAATTTGGGTATAGGTTTATCATCCAAGATGAATCATGAAGATGACATTACACAATGACGTCAGGCCGTCATCAACAAGGCAAGTAGCAACATAATTCACGTGTCTAAACCCAAATCAATATTAATATTTTGCAGTCACAATATAATATTTTATAATTTTATATTAACAACCTTCTAAGAAACATCCGCTTCCACATATCAAACAAAACGGAAATAACTAATTAATTTACAACTTTCTATTTAATAATAATTATCCACAGATGCACGAACCTGACCAAAATATCCAACACCTATTTAACCCAAAACAGTCTCATACATATTTTCCTCAAAACACCCACAAAAATCTAAAACATTTTTGTTACTCATTTCGTGCTAAACATGATGCAAAGTAACGGGTTCGAATCCGAATCTGCCCTTCTTGAGTCCATCCGTCGGCATTTGCTAGACGATTGTGTCGTGAACTCGATGTTTTGCTTTTCGGACACTTGGGGTGAAGGTGATTTGTCCTTTAAACCGAATGATTCGGATGATATGCTCATCGCTCGGTTTCTTCACGAAGCGTTGGACTTCGAGTTTATTATTGATAAAAAAGAAGAATCTACTTCAACCGATATGCCAGCAACTTTGGAAAACACCAATGCTATTAAAACCGAATTGGAGTGTCAATCTTTGACATCAGAAACTAACAGGGTTAAGCCACAAATAGGGAAACATTATCGAGGGGTGCGACGACGGCCGTGGGGTAAGTTTGCGGCCGAGATTCGGGACCCAGCGAAGAATGGGGCCCGAGTGTGGTTGGGGACATATGAGACTGCAGAGGGCGCGGCGTTTGCGTATGACAGGGCGGCATATAGGATGCGCGGTTCTCGTGCTTTGTTAAATTTTCCACTTCGGGTTAATTCGGGTGAGCCAGAGCCGGTCAGGATAACCTCGAAACGGAGGGCGACATCGCCTTCTCACCGAAGAGAAGAGTGAAGGTAGAAGCAGAGTCCAATTTGTAGTTGATCGACACTGAGTGTGCAAGTTGGTCACATTTGTTTAGTTTTTAGATTATTTAGTGTATTGGCTGCTTTTGTGCATAAACATGTTTATTATTTTGGTATTCATTAGACATGTAGAATTCTAAGATGCCAAGATGGTATTTGTGCATAATTTGATAATATCAACTAAAGGGTTATCAAATTAAATACTTCTAATTTTAGTAATTAAACACTTTTAATTTTTAGTCATTGACCGGGATTACCAAAAAAACACTTTAGACATGTAGAATTCTAAGATGCCAAGATGGTATTTGTGCATAATTTGAAAATATCAACTAAAGGGTTATCGAAATTAAATACTTCTAGCTTCAGTCATGGCATTGGCCGGGATTACTAAAAAAAACACTTTAGACATGTAGAATTCTAAGATGCCAAGATGGTATCTGTGCATAATTTGATAATATCAACTAAAGGATTATCGAATTTAAATACTTCTAACTTTTAGTCATTGGTATTGGCCGGGATTACTAAAAAAAAACACTTTATCTTCTGCTGGCATTCCAAAAAAAAACAGGATACTCTGTTAGTTTTTTTGCTGATGTAGCATTTTTTAATGATGTGGCATTCTTACGTTGCATTTAAGAATAAAACTAAACTTGTCCTACATCTCCACTTCATATTTTATATAAAACCCTAATCTACATGCATAACCACCACGACACCACCCCCCACCCAGTCACCTCCACCTCAACCGACCAAATTCACCGCCGTCGCACCACCATATGCCGCCACAAATTTGAAGCATAATAAGAACTAACAGAGAAAATATAGGAAGAAAAAAAGTAGTAAGGAATTGATGGGCTATGCATATTAGCCCCACGCCCCCACTGGCCAGTAATATTTGATGGGCTATACGCCTGTACCTGGATTATGGATTACCGTGTAACCTTTCTGAGCCCATAAGCTGTGTGCCCCGGAACCAGCGGAAATTTGACTAGTATATAATTATTTTATTTTATTAAATAACTAGGTGATTAGTTAAATAGCACTTATGAATCCATAAAATAGCAACTTAATTAAGATGTCTACAATTTTATGTTAAAGCTTGCAATGTTAATAGTTTACTTTATTGAAAAGTTTTGTTAAAAAATATATATTTTTCTACCTAAGCGGTTTAAGGTAGAAAATAGCCGTAACTAAATAAGAACTATGAAAATAATTACGTGTAATAATAAAAAAAGAGAATATGTTGGAAAGACGTTTTCTAATCATATTTCAATGAATAAGTATAAGTATATATGCGATTCTCACAGTTTTAATTTATGTCATTAGTATCCATTAGATTTCTTAATAGTGATATGTTTAACCGTATAGGATGAAATAAATAATAGTTAATGTAAACAAGCTGTAACAAATCAAGAAAATATTATTTTATACAAAATATTTGATTTGTCAAGTATTACTTTGAAGAGTAAACGTAAAGGGTAGGTTTAAAATTTAGAGATCTCAGCCAAACAAAATAAATTTAAAAAAAATAAGCTTACGGTTTTATTCGATATTTGATATTCATATATTTTTGCTTCATGTACAAATTTCCAAAATCTTTCTTTGTTTCTACGGATCTACATCCTTATATTAGATTGATTATTTATTATTTTAGTTTAAATTGTAGTATGAGTCTTTGTGTGTTTCCAATCTATTCGTTTTTCTAAACAACATTTGCAACCATCCTCAATGCCCAGGTAAACCTTCCTGGGCTAGGATATCACACGTCCGCGATTGAATTTGAGCATAATTCCTGGAAATATTAATCAGTTATATTTGGTAGTAATTTATTAGCAGGGCCGTCTCCGAAAATTCATTATAATCTTGAGGTCTGGTACAAGCAGAAAGAAAAGGACCCCTAAAATCACGTTTTCAAAATTTCAATTATGTGATAAATAATGTGACAATTTTACCACTAAGATTGTCTTTCAAAAGCCAAAAACAAGAAATTAATAAAAGCAGGTTACTAAAATAACTCATATAAAACACAAACAAGTTACTAAAATAACTAATATAAAACACGAAATATACTTGAGGGAATTGAACCCATAACCTATGTTGCTCATAGAGTAAAAGGCCAAAATCCTTTTTAAGATTTGGTTAATCATGCATCTTTTATCCAAAATGTTTCTTATTTCTTTTATTTTTCTTTACTTCCAAATTGTTAACTCCTATTTTCATCAGGGATTATGGAAAAATCAAAGTTTGTTTGAAATAAAAGTTAAGAGTTTAGTTATTATTATAATTCAATGCCGAGGGACTAGAAGGTAATAATTTTAGAACTCGTTTCACTATTGTGTCTCCTTCATGTGAAGATGTGGAAGATGATGGGGGTGGTGGAGTATTGAGAAGATGGATTAAAATGAGAGAGAAAGAAATACATTAAATAAAATGCATTTTTATGTATATTTGTTTATTGTTTTTTTTAGTATAATAATAATAATAATAATAATAATAATAATAATAATAATAATAAACAAATTGGACAGAAAGACATAATTGCTCCTGACTTAACGAAAAAATAAACCGAGTTAACGATTTTGACATACTTGGCAAGAAGTGGTAAACTTCAACGATCCAATTCTAAAAAATAAACTTTATGGAAAAAAACGTATAATTGACCAAACCTTAGGGACAATTTTGACACTTTACTCTTTATGTACTTTTATCGATGATTAGATTTGCAAAACCAAGCCACCGCAAGTCTTTTTCACAATGACCTTGTCGCCTCCTCATTGTAATGCGCGAGCTTGTATTTACAGGTTTAATATAATACTATTTATATCGATTCAAATTAAAATCTATCTATTATAATAAAAACCTACAATTTTTGCCACTTGTCAACACCATGGCCCTCTTCATCTTTCTTTCAACCAATTTTCATATATGGTCCTTATCTTTTAAGTCATTTCAATATATGACATTAACATTATAGGTTTATTCCAACTAAATTCATTACTACATATAATAATTATTCTCCATATGGATTGACAAGAGACGATTAGTGAATTTTGAAGTGTTAATTAAAGTGTTTATTATGGTTTATATTCAAAATAATAAACATTCGATTCACAATATGTGGAATGAGAACAATCGACTTGGACTAAATTCTGATAACGTTAGCGGCTAAAACTTAGCCTTTAATACCTAAAAATACATATGATTTTAAAATTAAAAGTTTTCGGGTTGACCCGAAACCTAGAATTCGGACCCAAGAACCAACTCGAATTACTTCGGTTCAGGTTCGGGTTAGTATTTTCTTGGGTTCGAGTTTCTTGGGTCAGGTTAGTTTGGGTTTAGATACGGGTTTTCTTGGGTTGGGTTTCATGTTACTGGTAAAAGTGGCAGCCCTACTTTCAAAGATTATAAATAAGAATCACTACAATCATTTTTTGCAACTTTAAATCTTCTAATATTCTTTTAACTCAGAATAATCACTATTATTTGAATATGGTTTTAATGTTATTATGTATTTTTTTCATTTTCATGGCAATTACATTCATATGAAATAAACAAATCATTTTGTTATATTTAAATTTTCGGTTTTTATTTTGTTTGATTATACAATTTTTAATTGTAAAATATAAAGTCAATTAAAAATTTGTCATACACAGAATATTAATGACAACAAATTTATCACGATCAATCAATTTCAAGTTGTAAAGATTTTAAGGATAATTATAGCATCAAAGTTCAGGTATATGGTTTTTGGGATAATCATGTTTTTTTTGTATAAACTGAATAGATGTTATCAAATGACATTATATTAATTGATTAAAAGCTATGACATTTTTTTATTAGTATCATGGATATATATTATTATTTATCTAGAGTTGGTATGTACTTTGAGAACCTTTTCTGTCACACGAACAACTATATATAGCTATATCAAGAGTTATAACCATGCCTATATGTTACTTTATTAAGAGTTACAAACAGCAATGGACTAAAAATTTTGATTTTTGATAAACTATGTATACCTACTAATACAATCATAAATGCAGTGTAAGGAATTTTTACTTATTTGTAATATATTTGTGTAATCTTAGTTATGTAATTTTTGTAATTTTAATTTAATTGTAATTGTATTAACAATATATGATCAATCTGTTGACTGTATTTCACTTAATGGTCAACGTTTAAAATTCAACAATTACCCGTGTAATACACGGGCCTCAAACTAGTAAAATATAAAGTGTATCATAATTCAAATGGAAGCTTCCTACTTCCCAGCAAACCGTGACGACTTGTGGACTATTTCCCTATAAATATAAATATTTCCACTCTATCTTTACTTCATTCCAAATACTTATTATACTCCATACATTTATTAAAATCTTCTACGTTACCAACATCCAACCTTATTATTAACCATGGTGACACCTGATGAAGTTGCAGCTCTTGAATTCATCCGGCAACACCTCCTCGACGAATTCGATTCGTCACCTATCGACCAAATCTTCACCGATTTCACCTCGTGTAACTCTAACTTCAACTCTTATGATATTTGCATCAATGAATCCTCATGCACAAGCAGTTCAAGTTCAGGTTCAGGCTCATCTAATAATAATTACACTAGTAGTCACTATGGTACGGTCGAGTTTTCAGAAACCGAAAAAATCAATCTGGAAACGGAAAAACATGTTAAGAGAAAAGACTCAAAAGAGTGGAGTTATAGAGGAGTGAGGAAGCGGCCGTGGGGGAAGTATGCTGCGGAGATAAGAGATCCGAAACGACGTGGATCTCGGGTTTGGTTAGGTACGTTTGATAGTGCTGTTGAAGCTGCGGAAGCATACGATAGAGCTGCGTTTGCCATGCGGGGAAGTAAAGCGATTCTGAATTTTCCACTTGAGGTTGCGACTTATAAGAAGACGCAACCTGAAGTGGATGGTCCAGTGACACAGCCGTCAACTCGGATGCCGTTTTGGAAATAAATGGCCGTTATAAATATAACTGCCAATGAGAAATATTAAACTTGGAGTTTGCCTCATGATTTGGAAACCGTTGTGATAATGTTATGGATATTAATGGGAGCATATATGTAGCTGTGGAGTTAAAACAAAAATGAAAACTTTTTCTTTGGGTTTCTTATAAAAATGAGAAATATAATATCTTGAGTTCTATACCAATCTTAAGGGTTATTGAATCAGTTATAAGATATCATGTAATGATTTTAAGAGAAAGGATCAAATAAGAAGTTTGGTTTTCCTAAGAAGGCTAGGAAGGAGGGTATTTTAGTCTACTATCTTAATATTGAAACCCACTTAATTTAATTTCAAAAACCCATTAATTAAAACTCACTTAGTTAAAACCCACTTAAATTTTCACTCATCTCCTACAACTACCACCGCCACCATCTTGCCGGAGAAGTCTTCGGAAATTTCGCCGGAAAATAAAACACTATGAAAAACACAATGAAAAAGACACAATGTAAAAACACAATGGAAAAAAACACTATGAAAATAAAAACACAATGACAAAAACACAATGAGAACACAATTAAATAACACAATGTAAAAAACACAATGCAAAAAACACTATGAAAAAATTAAACACAATTGTGTAACACAATTTCGTAAAACACGATTATAATAAAACTCACCTTGTAAAAACCCACGATTTTTTTTTATTTTTATAAAGAAATATGATGCTCATATAAAAGATAAAAAAAACACTCGTTTTTATGGTGAATTTGTTTTGAAAAAAAAAATGTCGTATAAAAAAGTTATGGACGTTTTAAAATGATGTGGGTATTTGACATGTGTCTTGCATGTGGAGAGAGAAAGTCAACAAATGTGTTATCCCTATTATGCCCTTACCCTTGTTTTGCACTTAATGATCTCTCTAATCTAATCTCAACCATTCAATTCTCAAATGAATGGACAAGATTATTTCTTATCCTTTCTAGAAAAACCAATCTTCTTATTATAACTCAACCCATGATTTTAATACCTGAATGATACATGAATAAGCATATAGTAGTATTCTGGTAGAAAAGGGTCATATCTTGATGGTAATTTTCCTTCACTCTAACTTAAAAGGTCCATATGATTCTGTAAAATTTTACTTATTTATAGTAGAGTAAAAGCAGCTAATAATTTTTTTTAAAAATACTTTGAATAAAAATCTGAGATCAACTTTATATTTAAGAAAATGGGAGTCTAAGATTTCTGACTTAAAGTTACATTTATCATCAACAAACTAAGGTCAAAACAAATCATACGTTAGGCTCAAAGGTTTATATTAACGTTCAGAACGTTAAAGCTGAGTTGACAAGGAATAACGAGTAGCATACCACTCCTTTCATGGGTTAAGGGTGTTAAATGCTAGGTGGGTTAAAATGTTAACAGACTTTAAAATCTTCCATACACACACAATTATTTAAGAATCAATTTTACGTTAAATAAACAGAAGTAAAGGGGAGTTAACAATTTCCTTAGGGTTAGGTGGAGTAAAATAGGGTAAATTAGGTGATGCGGTGCCTACGTGGAGTTAAAGAGCATGAATATATACCCAACGACCTTATGTCAAAGCATTGATTATCAAAGTTCTTTCGCATCCTGTATTTTTTTGAACGGCTTTGCTGTAACCTAGTATGGGTTAGACTCCATTAAAAACAAGATTGATTGAGAAAATAAGTAGAAAGTTGAGATTGTTATGCTATATTTATTAAATTAAATTTAGCATCTGTCAATCGATTAAAATTTTAAATTATTAAAATTCAATATTTCTCCAACTTGTATATTATTAAAATTCATTTGTATTTTTATAATATTTTTATATTAAGCACATTGAAGCCACATGGTCCATCTATTCTATCTATCATCAAATAATCAATAATAAGTCATGCGTGATGGTACGGGGAGAATGGAGGAAAAGTGTGTCACGTGGTGCTCAGTTAACAAAAAAATTAATTGTATTTTAGAGATGTAATGGTGGAGGAGAAATTGAAAGGAGATGTGTCATAATTTTAGTGGTTATATGAATAAAAAAATAATAAAAATCAGATGGGATCCACAATTTTGGCTGAGAAATATTTCTTAGGTGCTCCTCTTCCCGGTCACTTCTCGAGGGGGGGGGGGGTGTTCAAACCCAATCTCAGCCTCTTCTCTCTCTCAATTTCTTCCACTACAGGTGGTCTAATAAGTAACGGTATACTCTCTTCAATAGTATTTTCATTTATTTATTTATTTATTGTAATAAATGGCAGAATGGCACCTAATGCTTATTTATAGTAATATTATGCGTTCGAGTCGCACAAAGTAGTAATAAGTTTTAAGTAAATTTTTATGGTGTTTACTCCTCATTTGAAGAAAGAAATTTTTTAATGTATGGTAACAAAAGCCTGTAGCACCAAATGTTTATTTATGGTAGTATTATACGTTCGAGTTGCACAAAATAGTTATAAGTTATGACCTATAAGTACATTTTAAAGGTGTTCATTCCTTATTTAAAGAGAGAAAAAATTTCAATACAAATATGAGACTTATTTTTTGTTTTTATTTAAATTTTAATTGTGAATATGGATGTCCCAGTGTCGGAGTTAATAGGGCAAGTATCAGCATCATGCAATTTTAACTTTGACTTGGACTTTTATTTCGAACCCATGTGAAGTTTTCTTGTTTCATCAAACATTTTTGACTTTTAGTTATTATATGACTTGGTCAAGTCAATATATCAACTTTGACTTAATAATTTGCTACCTGTCGCAACAAGATCACGAGATCATGCAGCCCTACCCCTACCCCTACCCCTACCCCTACCCCATGATTAATGAACAATGACGAAGAACCTTAAGAAGAACAATAAAATAAAATTTAGCAAGAAGACCAAGTCTCATGATATCTTTGTTTAATTCGCTTGATGTTTTCCTATGCTCAATCTGTTGTTTCTAGATATTGTTTTCTTCCTTTCTTCAAAATAGGCAAAGTTCATAAAATGATAAAATAGGCCAATATTTAGAATTCAACCAATTTGGGCACCACCACTAACAACTTGTATTCAACCACAACCTCTTTGGGCTCTACTAGTCATCAAGGGAGCCCTGCAGGTTCTACATAGGGTCGTCCCCAAAATTCGTTAAATATTTTTTAGCTGAATGCGAGGAAAAATTTGGGCCTTAAGTAAAAAGGGTTTATAATTGGATTTAAACAATTACATTTTTAAATGGGTTTTTTGGGTTGTGCAATTTTTTTTTATAAAAGTGGGCTTCAATGAATTGGATAATTGGTTTAAACAATATACAATACATTTTTTTTTCAAAGTCGACAATGATCTTAGCATCAAAATGAGTTGACACATCCATTAATTGACATGCATGTTGGTTGTACCGGTTATAGAAGTGCCCAAAGATGATAAATAAGACTAAGATAATATATTGTCTATTAACGCGCTTCAGATGTGCCTTGCAAACTCTACCAACATTTCAAGCTAGCTGGTTGGGCTATGAAGTTGTCTGGCCGAATTTAGGCAGAATTCCAACGAAAAGGCTCGTTCAGTGCCCAGTTGGTTATGCTCCATCGGTGGTGTCTGGCATCCACCTCTTGGCCGAAATGGTGCCTAGCTACACAGGCTCTCAGCTAGTTGGACTCCAACAGTGCTGACTTCAAGCACCTTGACCGAAATGATGCCACTGACTGGACTCTAGAGGTACCTGACTTAGATGGTTGCCACTTTCCAATCCTCCCATCTCTCATCCGAGGCGATCTCTCAAACTACGACGCCTTTATACCTCCCTCCCTCTACCGCCAAGCATCATTCATACAACTTTAGGTCTTTGTATGTTTAGGCTTTGAGTTATAGTTCAGGATTTGTATTAATTTGTGTCTGCCACATAATAATTGAGTTTTCTTATATTCCATAATTATTGGGTCACACTTTATTAATTTCAACACTCGATTACGTGTATGTTCAACTTCTTGTAACACCATAGACAATTACCACATAAATCATGGACGAAAGTGTAATGGAGAGAGGTGGCGGAGTGTCGCTCCTTGCCACCTCATCCACTTTAACACCCCACCCCCTCTTCTCGCCATTAGAGTAGCGCCTGCCTCACCCTAATATCACCATCGTTACATATTTTGAATTGTTTTTATTCGTCTAAACTATCAGCATCACCATGATTAACTAACCCCTCCATTACACTTGTTTTTTTGGTTGGTTAGTTTAAGCCCACCGCCTACGTGATATGACACTTTAACTAATCAAACCACGCCAAACCTTGAATATCAGCTATGTGTTTTGGGTTCAATCAAATTGTTTCTGGTGGGCTTTAAGCAAACCCAATATAACTACTACTACTACTACTTCATGCATCACAAGTCATACCCAGTCTCCCAAGAAAGCAGTTAAACAAACCCCAAAGAAAGACAATACACAGTTGAACAACTCCTACTTATTATTAATAAAAGTATCCAACAACTTAAACTTTTATCTTTCTCAAGTTTCTTGAATCCAATTCAACCATCTCAAATGAAAACATGCAACTTCTTCATCCTCATTTTCTTGATCTTTACATTCATGCAAGTTCTTGATAGCAAACTCACCTCTAAAGTATGCAACCATGATAAACCCCATCTCAAGTTCCCATTCAAAATCAATTCTTTTTGCAAACACAACCAAACCATGTTGAGTTTTCGCGATTACGGCAACTTGGGTTTTAAGTCCATCTCCTATGATCCCAACAAACTCACTTTAACCGACCCGAAAGATTGTGTTTTCGAAGTGTTCTTGAATCTTAATCTTGATTCTACGCCATTTCGGTATTATCATGTTGTTAGAAGTTACAAGTATTTGAATTGCTTTAATCGTTTGGAGTCTTTCGAGCCGGTGCCATGTTTAAGTGGTTCTAAACACTATGTTTATGTTGTGGATTCGTCTTTGCATGTGCCAAGTTCTTGTGAGGTTGTGAAAACGGTCATGATTCCGTTTTCGTATAGTTCGTATGTTTCGGATGATAGCTTCGGTCTTGATTTGACTTGGGACTCTGCTGGCTTAGAAGATTTTGGTGTTCGGTCCATCGGATCAGGTAATGCCTAAGATATAAACCATGTCTTATTGTTAGGGGTGTGTGTCGGTCGGTTCGGTTCTAGGTTAAAATCCAACAACAAGCCGATGTTTTCGGCTTTTGATTTTTGAATACCTTTCGGTTTTTGGTTTGGCTTCAGTTATGATTTTTTTGGTGGGCTTGTAAATTTCGGACAGAAAAAAACGGGCAAATATTTATGAATTTGTGCATAAACTTTTTTGTCAGTTATTAATTAATTGATTATTGTACACTTGGGCTAAAATATTTTGGTTAAACTATATACTAAACTAGTATAAATTAGTTAAAGTTTAAAATAAAAAACTATAAGTTCGGTATGTTTTTTCGGTTTTAGTTACACGCAAAACCAAAACCGAACCAAAGTACGGCTTTTAAGAAAACATAAAAGCAAACCGACGGTTTTTATTTCGATTCAGATTCGGTTATTTCAGGTTGTGTTTTTTAATGCACGCCCCTAACTCATTTTTAACTTTTGAAGTCAATAGTCAAGATATTAACTATCAAAATTTGAATTTCGACTTTCTGGTTCATATATAATTACTCTTTTGGTACCTATTTTGGTTTCTAATATGATTATTTCTTTTCCTTTCTTTTTTGGCAGGATTAAGTGTCATAATTTTGGTATTTGTGGTTGTGGGATTAGGATATATGAAGGTATATTATTTGAAGAAATCACCTAGCAATCAACATGAATTGGAGATGTTACTTGGAGAACAACAAATCTTGTAGAAATTAGATTGTCAAAATGTAGCGAGAAAGCTCGTAGTTAGGAATTATAATTGTTACTAATGTGAGGCTAACTTACTTGATAGTAGTTCTTATTTTCTTAGTAAGAGGTTTTGGGTTCTAACATAAACAAAATACTAGAACCTATAACCATTTAGTTGTAAGTCTCACACATTTGTCATTAGATTTTTGCCACAAAAGACGTATTTATATAGCAATTTCGGGAGTAGAGTATTAGGAGTACTGTAAGTTAAAGATAAAAGAATTAGGTTGCTTGAAATATGTTTAGGTTCCAGTTAAATCTTCAAAACAAATGTGGCATGATTGTAAAGTGTTGATGGAATCCCTCCAAAAGTGCAAATGACCATACTTTCCTCTTTTTTTTTTCTTTTTCTTTTTTGTTTCCCAATAAAGGGTCGAGCCAATTTCATCTTCACAAATGACTTGTGATAGGTAACGCTTGCCCAATGGCCAGGAATAGGATGGATGGCCCGGATGTTCCGGGTTCAAGTCCTGATTCTGACCGGATTTTCCTAGAGCAAAAAAACCGTCATGCCTTCGGGCGTGTTGAACCAACTGGGTTTTACCGAAAACGCCCAAGCTTTAGTTTTACCGAAAAAGAAACTAAAGCACTAATTTTGAACCTAAATCATTACTAAAGGTTCCTTGTATCAATAACTTATGTTTTTCTCTCTAAAGACTTTTCCTCAGTATTTAAATCAAATAAAATCCACAATGAACTGGGTTATGTACTTATGTTATATGATTTTTACAATACTCTTAATCTGGGCTGCATTCACCTGAATTAGGCCCATCAATTGTTTTGATTAGCATTTAGTCATTTACAGATTATAGTTGGCCAAATCTATATTTATATTATATATAAAGCATGAGTTAGGGACCTCTTAAATTTTAAGAGGTCTCAAACTCATTGCTTTATATACAACCCATAATGCATACAAAATATGAATATTAAGGGTAATTAAGTCTTTACACACAAATACAAATCTTATGTAACTTTCATTTTTCTCAAAATATACTTGCAACTTTAGTCCTTCAACTTCACTACTTTTTATGTAAAATTTAATCATAATTACACATATGCCCCCTAATTCAAAACTAACTACCCTACGATTTTTTAGCGGTCATAACTTTTTCACACGTTAATATTTTTTAAAAAAATTCATCATAAAAACGAGCATTTTATCCTCTTTAATTTGAGTATGATATTGCTATAGTTTATTAGTTTTAAAAAGTTAGCATGTTACGCGCTTACCATTTAGAACCGGGTAACATGTCGAGTCGGGCGCGCTTGAGTCATTTGTAAAAGTACATTAGGGTCGAAATGAGTCGACACAAAAATTATGGTTAATTTGGTTCGAGTTCGAGTAGAAAGGGGCTAGGTTAGAATGCTGTCGAGACGGAACGGGTTTGGGGCCAAAACGGGTTGGTTTATAAAATGATTGATTTCAAATTATTGTATATTTCAGGTTTGCTTTTTGATTTACGTTACATGTTTCGCATATATCGTTGTTTACATGTACCGGGGTCTATAAACACGTGTCCAACAGACCAACACCACGTAACGCACATAACCTAATCTTGGTAAGGGCTCAAACCAACGCCCTACACCGTTAATCAGAATGAATTACACGTGTGGTGTTGGTTAAGCATGTTTTGATGTCGGTAACGTACATTCCCGTCCGGTAACGTGTGTTCAATCTTCGTTAACACGCAACTGGCTTTGCACGAGTTACGCGTCCAGTTTTAGGCTACGTACGCACTATCATCAAGTGACGTATGTACCGACACAGATTATGCTTTCAATAGAGAGTTGTGTACGCGCCCCGCTGCATCGCGCAGGCACATAGCTAGTTTCCTATAAAATAAGACTTTACCCACCAAAAACCAATTCCTAACTCCTAACTAACAACTCTCCTTCCTTCACACAAAATAGAGGTGTGCAATACCGGTTTATTTAAAATATCGGTTCAGGTAATAAACTAAACCTGGTTTATTAACATGTGATATAAACCAGTTTGGGTTATAAACCGGCTTAGGAGGACAATTTTCTATCCTATCAATTCAATTTGGTTCAGGTAATAAACCGGATTCGAGGAAAAAAGGTATTTTATAAAATCAGGTCAGGTCCAAACCGGTTTAAGCAAATGTGACTATGAACTAGTATACTAATTCACGGACTAGGTCCGGTGAATTGGTGGAGTGGGCTGGGTCAAAAATCGGTTTACGAGTCCCATACTGGTTTTTTTTTACTTCTCTGATAAAAATTCTTTTCTTCATACATAGTTACATACTTATAAATACTTCTATATATTCTCTATTCGTTTAGATTCCCAAGGTTTCAACCTTGGAATCTATATTAACGGTTGATGTCGTCGCCTTTCTTTAGAAATGTGGTATCTCATTAAGCACTACAAACTAGCAAGTGGTTAGTTACCTGCCACTCGATCTACCGGATCTATATAGCAACATCTAACATGACCGAAAGCAAGGAAACTTCGAAAACATCACCCTTTTTAACGTAATTAATGTTTTTGAAAAAATAATTATAATAACTATAATTAATGAACTGAAATTTAAGTGAACTAGTTGTGGTGGCGAATATAGATAGGGTTTGGATTTGGATCCGGATCATTGCGAAAATAGCGATGTGAATTATATAAATAAAAAAATTACTATAGATTTGTGTAATGTAAATCTATAGTTTTCTTCTCAACCAAAACAGTACAAGACCTTCTGAAGATAGTTAGATAGATGATAAAGTGATTTGGTATTCTATGTGACCCATGTTTAGTTTATGCCTCCATCATCAGACGAGTAAATGACATTCACTAGTTGGATCTTGAAATTAACTTGTTTTATCTTCTAAGAAAATAATATGAAAACAATCTTCTAAGTTGGGACTTCTAACGTCAACTAGGCCTTATAAGAGACGTGGGCTTATGTGTTTGAGAACTTTTGGGCTGGGCCATACACGAAATAACAAGCACAAAATTCTGTCACATAGCCACTAGCCCACTAAGCCACATATAATTTGTAAATCTAAAATTAAATGTTAGAAATTTAGAATCAGTAACCCTGCACGAGATTCACCAATTTCCTTAATTTTCTTATTCGAGAATAATTTTGTTTGCTTGTGGTTTAGTAACCCATTTGTACTACTAAATAAATAGTTAGAAAGCAAAACTTTGATGTCAATGTTTACTTACAATTTTACTCAAAATACTGTTTGGCACTTTCTTCATACCTCACTCAATTAAGCCACCCGTTTTATATTTTTTAAATAAATAACGTAACATTGTTAAGGTTTGGATCAAAAATATACTATCAGACTAGCGTTTAATTCGCTTTAATTTGACACTGGTATTGACATGTTATTGTTTCTCATGTGGTATTAAAATTCTAATAATAATTATTACTCTACGTATTCACTAGAACATTAATGTTTTCATCACGACAGAAAATAGCCCTCGATTTGTTGTTTATTAGTTGTTTAAATGTTGTGAGCCTTTTAAAATATGTTAATATTGTTACTATTAAGTGGCTTAAATATAACATGTATAGAATTGTTTTATTCTATAGTAATGATAGATCGTGGTAAAGAGAAAATGACAGAAGATGAGTATATGTAATAAGGGTTGAGTTATAATAAGAAGATTAGTTTCCTAATAAAGATAGGAAATAGTTTTGTCCATTCATTTTAAAATTGAATGGTTGAGATTAGATTAGAGGGATCATCAAGTGTAAAACAAGGGTAAGTATATAATAGGGATAACACATTTGTTGACTTTCTCTCTCCACATGTAAGGCACATGTCAAATATCCCCATCATTTTAAAACGCTCATAACTTTTTTATACGACATTTTTTTTTTCAAAACAATTTCACCATAATAACGAGTGTTTTTTTATCTTTTTATACGACATATTTTTTTTACATTGTGTAATTTAATTGTGTTTTTGTCATTGTGTTTTTATATTCGTAGTGTTTATTCCATTGTGTTTTTTACGTTGTGTCTTTTTCATAGTGTTTTTTACATTGTGTTTTCATTTCATATTGTTTTTTCCATTGTGTCTTTTTCATTGTGTTTTTCATAATTGTGTTTTACTAAAAATTGTGTTTTATCACATTGTGTGTTTTCACATATTTATCATTATGTTTTAAATTGGTTAACTGAATCAAACAAAAAACAACTTGTATAGTTAAAAAACACAATTGTGTTTTCATTGTATCTGGTCGGCTGGTCCATTGTGTTTTACATTTTTACATTTGTTCAATGTGTTTTACATATGCTCTAAAAAAATCAAATACGACCACAGTGAACTTGTATAAAGAAAAAGCACGACAAATTAACCACACACTTTAAAATGTGAACATATCGAACCAAAAGTCCAACACCACCACCCCTTTAATCAATTCCATGCTCATGGTTGTCGAATACTAGTCGCCGGAAAATTACGAACCACCGACGTCGGCGGCGACCTACAGGTAAAACAATACGCCGAAAATGACGAACGCATAGCTTGGAGTAAAGTAATATTGATGTGTTTTTTCGTGAATTAACTAGAGAAAACGAACGCCACCGTGACCGGCGGACGCCGTGGCGTCCGAATCTCAGTCGTTTAAGTTAGAACGACAGTTGGGGATTCACTTGAGCTTTACGCGATGGAGTTCAAAAACATGATGAGGCCGCAATGATGGTGACGTGTCTCCGGCGAGCCGTTGCATGAGTAGGAGGGTGGGGTGGTGACAGTAACGGTGGGGGTTGGGAGATGGTGAGTTAAAGTGGGTTTTAAATAGTTATAGGGTTTAATTTGTTATTGACAAAAATACCCTCCTTCCTAAGAAAGTTAAACTTCTTATTTGAATCTTACTCCATGTAATAAACATAATTAAATTGTGTAAAAAATAAAATAGGGTGAATTATACAATACAAAATCAAATTCCTCATTCTAGAATGCATAAATATGAGAATCAAAAGTATCAAAATTAGTTTAAAATCTAATTCATTACCATGGTCTAATCTAAACCATGTTGCTAAAAGTAATAAGAATGTGGGTAGGTACCCGTAATTGCATGAAAATTGGCATATCATTCTAAATAAGTTAGTCTTTTGATAATATAGATATATATTCTATTTAGGGCCTTGAGCATCTTTACATACATCAAACTGAAAGCAATTGATACTTGGTTTCAAATAGCATGTCACATGCCATTTATTTATTTTTCTCTAGAACTCGTTTAGTAATTTCATAACTAAATATTTTAAATCATATACCTTTTAACTAGTATTAGCTTAAAATGTTTCTTTTTAGTATTTCACTCTCAATATCTATAAATGACTAATCTGAAAATAAAATTTTTAACCAACTATAATTACTTGTGAGCATTGGACGACCAGAGCATCTCATTTACTCGAGTACTAAACCTTAGGGTTCTAGGCTGGCGCGTTTTCAAGAAAAAGCTTATACATCAACCCGCACCATCAGTCAAATTTAGCTTTGTTAACTTTGAATAACTGACACATAGATGTATTATTTAAATAACTATTATTAGTATTAGATCCAATAATTATGTTAGTATTTTATTTATTGTACGCATAGATTTCAAAAGGTTATATATGGAAATAGAGTAGAGTTCGTTTAGGTAGCCAACATATAACTCCTTGAAAAAAATTTATATTTAACAAACAATTTTTTTACCATATTATTTACGTTAAGCTTTTAATTAAGATGAGTATCTTAACTTAACTTTCAAATAAATGAAAACAAGTATTTAAAAATATTCGTAGTTTGTAGGGGAAGAAAAAAAAGTCATAATACACACATAGTCAAAAGAGTAACCACTATGACTTAATAAAACCAAGAACCAACTCACATCATCATGAAGTAGAAAACCATTCTCTAAGATTTTCAGATCTCTGACTGAAAAATCTATCATTCAGTTTCATTACAATTATACGAGAAGCCTAGTAATCATATGTTGACTCATAAAATATTAACTTTTTATGTATCATTCAGTTTCATTATAATGTATTTTTTTTCTTATTTTCAAGATGTTTCTTATAAACTTTTTACATTGGGTTTATATAAGTAAATGCTTTGTGTTGACAAGTTTTTCCCTTCATAAGCTAATAATAATATTCAACGGTGTTACTTTTGTGGGGTTTTAATGTTTTACTATAAGTTGTCACTCCTAAGAATAATTAAAGTAATAAAAAATAAACTACTATGAATATTTTTATAATGGTACCATCTGAACTTTTTCTTGTATAGTAATTTCTTTTTGGAAATTAGATATACAAAGTTTCAATTTTTACATGACTTTTCTAATTGTTTTGGTGTTGATTACATGACTTTTACATATAGATTTTCAAAGTCAATAAACCATGTAAAGATGTACATTCTAAGTCAAAAGGGTTTATTAGAAAATGATTTAAGTAAGTTATGTGTAGATTTTCAAAATCGAATCATTAGATTTGACTTCAAAGTATGAAGATAGAAAAACTTTAGCAATAATTTTTGTTTTTATGCTAAGAAAAACTGAGTAGTTTAGATTAATGTTAATATAGCGTTTTATTGTTTGAATGACCGATGTGAACATAACATGACAAGGACCATGGTATTAGATATTCAATATTTTTTAAGAGATGTGTACGTTTTGCATTATGTGATGAACGAGTGGATGCACTTTGCAACCCTGGTTCTAAAAACAACCATATGCATTCTTGACATTGATATTTCTATCCAGTTTGAGTACACACTTTAAGATAAAAAAACTATCATAAATCAAAGTACATATATGGTTAAACAAAATATTCTTGTAATTTATTTATACTTTAACCTAATATGAATACTTTTTAAGTTATCCTTAATAAAAAGTTTGATGTTATATCATTTTGAAATGGGTAGAGGATAACATCTTATACCATTTTGATTGTGAAAATTAATCTTAAAGTCAATAAACTTGTTACCAAATCAACCTTCACTTCTGGTTTATATTGCCAAAATGCCTAACACCAACTAACATTATGCCTCTCAATACTAAAGTTAAAAGCAACTTCAACCTCCTTAATTCCCAAAATAATCATTTTGTTTGCCTTTAAGTAACAAATCTTGTTCGGATAAAAATATATGAAGTTTTAATTTCTAAAGAGTTGTATATGAATGTTTAATCTTAAGAATTGACATGATGTATATTATTTTAGAATGAACACAATTTTAGATATTAGTTTTTGTCATGATAAATTATCATCTCCTTATTTTTTGTTATGCCACACGTTATCGATACATTCATATTTCACCTAAGGATTTTTTTTTCTTTCAAGCAATTGTGGTTAATTACACCGCAGGGGGGTTGTCACAGAATAGTATATAGGTTTTAGAACCGTTCCAATTAAGACACTCGTGCATATTTTATCAAATTGAGTCGCTAAACCTTCAAATCAAGGCATCATCGTAATATTTTTGTGTCAATAATGAAATGGAGAAGAAGATGTAGGGGTCGAGATTTCCTATCTACATACTAAAATATAAAAAATGTTAATTAGATTAAAAATAAAAAAATACCTAAAATCCACACCACCAATCCACCTCAACATACAAAAGATACAGTTTTAAATGAAACAAAAAGAAAAATGCTAAAAAAAAAATATTAAAACCTATAATTTAGATGAAACATGAAAGCTGCGTGACTTAATTTGAAGACTTTTAAAACTTCAGTGACCTAATTGAAAAACTCTTAAAACTTGGTTAATGCAAGTTACCACTTTGCAGTTTTATGAAGTTACAAGTTTATATAAATTATAATAAAATTCTTAATGTTTTTAAATAAATACAAACCTTTTACAAGGGTGTATATAAATATCATTATTTTCAATTTTATCTACTTTTGGCCATAATCACATATTTTCTTTATAACATTAACTCGCACACTCTCTACTTTACTCATAACAATTTATATATGTTTCTACGTCTATTGAATTTGAACCTTCGTCCTTAGAAAAGATAGTCTTATCTAACTCGTTGGTGTCATTAAGCCAGACTAAATACCTAAGTTTCATTTATCAATTTTTCTTTTTTTCCATTTAGCATATTTGTTTTTTTATTCATTTTTAATGATTAGGAGTTTAAAACCAACTCAGACTCAAATATTTTTTATTTTTTATTCATGAGAATATCTGAATGATTTTGAAGCATGTGACAACAGCACAGCTATAATCATTTACAAAGATATTCAATTTGTTTTTTTTAAATACTTTTCAAATAGAAATAAAGTTCAATTTTCTTATTAAATTAAGACTGGGAGAAATTAACAAATATTTAATTAGTAAGGGGAATTTACAACCCTAATAACACATCTCTTCCTCCCCTTTCAAACAATGAGCATTGTCTTTTTCTTCTCTTAAAAATCTGGGAAGAAGAATAATATTATAAAGTATAAACACTACAAAAAAACTAAAATTTTACAAATCTAACCTTATAGTAAATATAAAATAAACCCCACATTCAAATTGGTCAATTAGACCAAATCTATAGATCCTAATCAACCAACCAAACTCCAAACATTTCATTTCATACGCCTTTCTTCGATAAACTAAAATGACTAAAATACCCTTCTGACCAATCATGCTCGAGGATGAAAGACCTGGCTGGTAGGTGCTGGCCAGGGGTTGAACGGTAATGCCCGGTGTTAGTTTTGGTTCGTAGCTGTAAAGTGGGCTCGGTTATGTTGGTGGTTGACGGCTTCTCTGGCGGTGGGACCGCCACGCGCTCACACGAGGGGCACATAGTAAGGGTGGTCGGAGGGGCCATTTGCATATAGAATTGCGGCGAAAGTTTTAAAGCCCTTAGTTCTTGTAATTCCTTTTGTAACCTTCTATTTTCTTCTGTTAAATTTTCACAACATCTTTTCAAAAATTCACAATCCACCTCTGTTTGCTTCAATTTAGTCCTACAAACACCACAAATAATCAAGTTTAGTAATTTAATTCATTTCCAAAAATACCGAATATACCCTTAAAAAAGAGAAATGTTACTAACCGTGCCCTCCGGTTCTGGAACCATACTTCCACCTGACGTGGTCTTAACCCGAGTTTCTTTGCCAGAGCCAGCTTTTGCTTCTGTCACAAATTAATAACCACTAACTTATTAGTTATTATTTACTTTATTTTTTTTCCGTCTAGTTTGTTGCTAGTCGGGTTTTTATATTTAATAAAATATAATTGTAGAAGCTTTTAAGCACGGTTACAGGATTAAGAGTGTTATGCTGTTTAAAGCTCTCTTCTAGCACCGCGGACTGGTCTTTCGACAACCGAAGCTTCTTTCGGGAATTATCGCCGTCTTCATCGTCGCTAATTCCTCGAGAAGAAGCTCGTTCGACGTCGTTTTCATTAACGACGACATCTCTTTCGCTTCTCTTCCCGCTGATGCTCGAGATAGTGCTGTTTGGCGATGAGACACCGGCCTCCTCCTCCGCTTCGGCCGCCGTTGGCGGCATCCGGTTCACGTCGATTCCTTTCAAAAACGACCTCGTTTCGACTTTAAACGCGTCAACGTTGTTCCGATCTGCATGTAATTGTTCTAATTAGTATCCGTTTTCAGATCTGAAAAAACTTATCCGAAACCGAAAAACCAAACAGAAACAAAAACCGATGGTTTCGGTTTTGTATGTAATAATATCGAACTTGGCCAGATTTATAGATTTTCTTTTTTATTTTTAATTTAAGTAATACAACAAAATTTAATAAATATGTAACTCAAATACTTATCCAGATTTATGGTAATTAATTAGTTATTAGTTAACAAAATGATTCACACCCAAATTCATTATTTTTAGTCAACTTTTTTAATGTTCAAAATTTTCAAGCTTAAATGACAAAGCTGAAAACCTGAACCGGAAAACTCAAAACCAAATAATTTTCAATATTCAAAAACCGAAGTTCTGGTTTTACATTCGGCTTTAGCCCAAAACGACTCAAACAAAACCGCGCACACCCCTAGATCTAAATAAATAACCGAAGAATCTAAGAATTGTCATAGATCTACTATATTCAAATTATAAAAATTTGTAACAAAATAATCACCTGATGAATTCGGGTACGAATCGGACCAATTCGTCGTCCGATGGTGAAGATTAAACGCCGCGGACGACGAATCCAATCCGGGCATCAAATTCATCCGAATTGATGACGGATTCGTCCCGGCCGCAGCCGAAAAGTTCAAGCTAAGGCTCAAGCCCAAATCTTCATTGTTAGCCATCATTAGCACAAGTAAATATATATTTTTTCTTCTATGTTTAACTTATAAACTTGATATGCAGATCAAGAGAGAGATTGAGAGTGTTGACAATAATAAGATGGAAGCTGATGAATGGGTTGTTTATATAGAAAGAATAGAGAATGATGAACGGCTTGATTGAGCCGTGTAAGCCGAGCTGTCAGCTGAGTGTGTGTGTAAGAGATTTAAGAGTTGTGGAGACAAGGACTTTTTGAGACCATATGTGCATGCAACCAACTGCTTTTTATTGTTTGACCGTTGACTCTTTTAATAAATAATGAACAGTGTAAAACATTTACTTTTTCTCTTTTTTTTTTGAAATATGTAACACAGTTTTAACAAATTACTTTCAAGACTTTGAAGACAACGTGTGTACTTTTTTTTTTGTTATAAAGTGAACGCAAAATTTGACTAAATGCATTGTTTAAAACATTTTTTGATTATTATTTATAAATATAAAGTTTTTATTGTCGATTATCCTAAGCTCAATTGGTCAATATTGGTTGGGTTAATTGTGAGAATACGAGAATGTACTTAGTTTGAATCATTTTTTTTGGCAAGAAATGTGCGGAACTCTTGGGGATTCGATTCCAACAAAACAGAATACCATTTTTCTAGGTTTCGAACTCTCAAGTAAGGTGGGCTATATGCGGATCAGCGGATGACAAGCCTTTCAAGGTTGTTGACAACTAGTTGCGCTAAAATCATTCAAAAAAAATATGTATCGAGATGAAAAGTAATTTAAGAAGGTAACTTCCATATTTAAATAGTTGTATTTTCTTTACTGTTTTTCAACTACTTGTATTAAGTAACCATGCTCTGTGCACCAAAATTACTTAAATAACAAATTTAATGACTCTGTTTAGAGTTATTCACTTATTCATATAAGGGTTGCTTGGTTAGCAATATGGTGAAAAAGGAATTGGAATATGAGAAAACTGGAATTAAGTTCAATTAAAAGTGATGTGTTTGGTTAGTAAAATCATTAAAGGAATTGAAATGCGTAGAAATTAAGTTGACAAAATCTACGTCTTATTAAAAATAGTATGCATCTTCTTCTATCTCAATGCAACTCTATTCTTATTCATTGTCGCCACAAAATCCAATCAATTGAAAGTTAAAACTGCATGCTAAAACTGGTTTAGAGTTCTGTTCATCGTCGACATGAATCTAATTCCCCACATGATGGTTCAAAGCTATTATTTAACACATGATTCATAAAATAAATAAAGGACCTTTTGAACATGAGTTAATACTGATGATATTTGACAATGATACGGGTATTCATAATCTCAATTCCTTATCAATTGTGAAATCGTGTTCCTTACCGGGCTACTAACCATCGAATATTTGTAAGGTAATAACCTATTAGGTATCGGGTATGCTCGTTAGTTTGTTTAAATTACATCTTAGATACAAGAAAAATATATATAATAAAAGTATTTATATATATGTTTTGGGTGATTGGTCAGTTATTACCTAATACTATACCTACGAAAATTTATAAGGGATAATTTCTAAAATGATCTAAAACAAGAGAGAGAGAAAAAAATAACCCTAAATGGGTCCAAGTTCCCAAACTAACCCATCAAATATGTACTGAGTAGACTCTTTGGTAAAATAAACGACGAGATTTTTAAACCAATTAAAAGGTGACATGTGTAAAGGAACTGACACACCAGACGAGATTTTTAAAAATCTCGTCTGTTCCGACCATATTTTTAACTTAATTCACTTTTTATAAAACAGTCTACCAAGGCGGTTTTTTAATGTTTCTTATCTGATTAGTTCATATTTTTTTCCTAACTTCATCTTCTTCATCTTTATCTTCTTCATCTTCTTCATCTTCATCTTTAATTCTCCACAAATTCATAAACAAATCTTAAACTACACGAAGCTTCCACCACCGAACAACTCGCCGGAGCTTTACCCTGGTTCAATTTCACGGTGTAATGGCCGTTATACCCCCACCCTCACCACCACCACCACCACTGTCCACCACCACAACCTTCACCCAACCCCGCCACCACCACTACCTCCATTAGCCCCACCTCCACCCCCACCATAAACCCATCTCGGTTTAAACTACACGAAGCTTCCACCACCGACGGTTTTTCTTTGCCGGATGAAGTTAAGAAGGGTATTATCGGGATTATGACGGTGGTTTTGTGGTGGCGATGGGGGTGGAGTTGGTGGTTAGAAAAAAGGGATAATTCCCAAAATGATCCAAAACAAGAGAGAGGGAAAAAAAATAATCTTAAATGGGTCCAAGTTCCCAAACTAACCCTCTAAATATGTACTGAGGAGACGCTTTGGTAAAATAGACGACGGTATTTTTAAACCAATCAAAAGGTGACATGTGTAAAAGATCTGACACACCAGACGAGATTTTTAAAAATCTCGTCTGTTCCGACCATATTTTTAACTTAATTCACTTTTTATAAAACAGTCTATCAAGACGGTTTTTTTATGTTTCTTATCTGGTCCGTTCAAATTATTATTTTTCCTAACTTTATCTTCTTCATCTTTATCTTCTTCATATTCATCTTTAATTCTCGACATTATTTTTTCTAACCACCAACTCCACCCCCATCACCACCACAAAACCACCGTCATAATCCCGATAATACCCTTCTTAACCTCATCCGGCAAAGAAAAACCGTCGGTGGTGGAAGCTTCGTGTAGTTTAAACCGAGATGGGTTTATGGTGGGGGTGGAGGTGGGGCTAATGGAGGTAGTGGTGGTGGCGGGGTTGGGTGAAGGTTGTGGTGGTAGACAGTGGTGGTGGTGGTGGTGGTGGTGAGGGTGGGGGTATAACGGCCATTACGCCGTGAAATTGAACCAGGGTAAAGCTCCGGCGAGTTGTTCGGTGGTGGAAGCTTCGTGTAGTTTAAGATTTGTTTATAAATTTGTGGAGAATTAAAGATGAAGATGAAGAAGACAAAGATGAAGAAGATGAAGTTAGGAAAAAAATATGAACTGATTAGATAAGAAACATTAAAAAACCGTCTTGGTAGACTGTTTTATAAAAAGTGAATTAAGTTAAAAATATGGTCGGATCTGGTGTGTCAGTTCCTTTACACATGTCACCTTTTAATTGGTTTAAAAATCTCGTCGTTTATTTTACCAAAGCGTCTACTCAGTACATATTTGATGGGTTAGTTTGGGAACTTGGACCCATTTAGGATTATTTTTCTCTCTCTCTTGTTTTGGATCATTTTGGAAATTATCCCTAGAAAAAATAATGTGGAGAATTAAAGATGAAGATGAAGAAGATAAAGATGAAGAAGATAAAGTTAGGAAAAATAATAATTTGAACGGATCAGATAAACATAAAAAAACGTTTTGGTAGACTGTTTTATAAAAAAGTGAATTAAGTTAAAAATATGGTCGGAACAGACAAGATTTTAAAAAATCTCGTATGGTGTGTCAGATCTTTTACACATGTCACCTTTTGATTGGTTTAAAAATACCGTCATTTATTTTACCAAAACGTCTCCTCAGTACATATTTGATGGGTTAGTTTGGGAACTTGGACCCATTTAAGATTATTTTTTTTTCTCTCTCTCTTGTTTTGGATCATTTTGGGAATTATCCCAATTTATAAAACTAATTTCATAACTGGTCCTGTATCTTTCGAGTTTCATATGTACTCTTTGGTTCTTGTTGCAATCCTAAAAGTTAGGGCGTTCATTGTTTGTTCCAACATGTCTTGATGAAAATTTGACACCGAACCACCTGCCTACAATTTTGAAAATCAACAACCCAACTGTTTTTTTATTCAAGTTTTTAAATTGGGGTTTTTATAATGATAAACTGATCTATAATTATAATACAATACATATTTCTACATATTTCATAATCATTAACTAATAAAGAATATAGTAAAGATTAAACATGGGTTTCAAGATTCAAATTATTGTTGTTGAGGTAACTATATTGTAAACAATGAATTATAAACCTTATAAATGTTAAATCAGCATAACATAACCAGGCAATTTTTACCATCCAAGTTTGATTTGTTATATATTGTTTTTAATAAATGTATAATAAAAGTGACAAGGAGTTGTACACATGTAAGTTGTACCCATGAGCATTCACATCCACAGGTATGACATGTGGGACCCAAAACCATATAGACTCCATCCATTGTGTCATCATGAGTAGATTGATGATTTTTATGATTGGATACAACCAGACAAATCAATATCCACTCCACCTGCTGTGGGCCCCACCTACGCCCTATGAATTCTCTCAATCCACAATTTATCATTGATTTTGCTTAAGGGGCCTGGTTTCGTTTTCATTTTGGAATAACTTCTATGTCAAAATTCTCTAATTTATTTTGTTAGTATTAATTTATAGAGAAATTTATATTTTTTTGGTTCATCAATTGTGTTCATACTTAGGGTAATGTTATAATTTTAGATAGCTTGAAGAGAGAAAAAATAAATAAAAGATATATTTAAGTTATTGATATGTTGTGTACACGTCTTATTTTCTTCATACCCCGCCTGTAGTTTAAGATTAATAAAATTTTCCTGTGTATGATTGTTATTGTTTATCTTAAAAAATTGTAGTATGATTTTTATTTATATATAATATAAATTTCAATGTGTATAAGTAAAACAATGATAAATAAAGTAAATATCATGATAAATAACTTCTACATGGTATTTACTACGAGTTCGTTTTCTGAATGTATTAGACTATTTGATAGTTAAAAAAGTACCATTTTGATATAGTGTGTGATTTAATATTTAATCACACATTTAATATTTGGAATGCATTTAGCATAACTCATTTGCTATTATTTACAAATTATTAATCTTTTAATTTTAAGTTTTAACATCTAATTTTTATTAGTTATTAAGTTATTAAAGGGTGACAATTAAGATGTATTGCAATTTGATAGTTATTTTCCTATTTTTCTTTCTCTTAAGATTGGAAATGTCAATTCAATAAATTAGCAATCAATAAACACGTTTTAGCTTATGGATAAAGAAAACTAATATATATATATTCGTTAGTTTTTTGACCTATTTGTGTGCGTTGTGAAGGATAATTAAAGGATATCGTATGATATGAATATTTTAAAAAAAAACTTCAAGTTTTGATGTTACTTTAATAAAAATTAAAACTTAAATTGTAGTTATTGATATATAGAGTAAAGAAAATTCAAAAGAAAAAAAAGAAAGTATTTGAAGGATACATAATGCAATGGATTCCTTAATACTCGAAAAGTCATCAATAATTTACTAGTTTTAAAAAATAAAAATACCTGTCACTGACTGACTTTAAGAATCGATATAAACTAGTATTGATACCTACACATTATGACGAGGGAGTTAAACCTTAAAAAACTAGTTTTGAGTAAAAGTAATCAATTAAAATATCAATATTTGAGTGATTTCATACATAGATGAAAAATCAAAAGGTGAATTTGAGAAAACGTTTATACATTATATATAATAATTAAGTCGCTTTCACATTCTTTTAAATGTGTGGATAATGTTATATATTGTCTTTTTTTTTTCTTTTTTTCTTTTTCTTTTTTGGTTGAGAAAAGCTCCAACATTACATGTTCACGCGTTACTTTCAATTAAATGAATAATCGTAACCAATGAGTATATTTGTGTAAGATAAGTTAGCTCGTATTAAAAAAAAGACATCAATGATTCTCGGTCTCTGATATGGTTTTCAGAAAATGATAAATGGGCAAGACCTTAAATAACAAAACTAGTATCATATTATTTAGAGAAATACATGCATATAACTATTGAAATTCAATTTAAATGATTGTGACCTAAGATGAGAATTATAGTGATATCGTACCTAATTGCACTAGAAATGGAAATGATGATTTTTCTTCTTGAAAATGATGTTTGAAATTATGCTACTTGAATGTTAATTATAACCTTACACACCACTCTAACCACACTATTGTTTGGGATACCGTTACCTACCCTCTCACCAACACGAGGCTTATATACCCTTCATTGTCACCGCAACCACCTTAGAGCGTTATAGGCCTATAGCTTTTGGTGCTAATGCTTATAACCAAACTTCATATCAGCAATCTCATGTCACTCATTGGTAGGAAAAATGAATTCTTTGTGTGGTGTAAATGTAATGTCAGTGCAAAATTGTAACAATGTGTCATTCTAAAAGATTTATGATGGTAAAGACAGACAACAATGATATAGTTGGCAACAAGAAAGATATGCGGTCGCTAAATGAAAAAGATGACATAGTAGATGAAATGACGCTTATATGCATTATAATATAATATAAATGTTTTATAATGTAATATAGATAATTGTCATATTATATATTATGCGTTTTATCTTTCCTATCAATCTTACATCCGATAAAAGTAAAAACTATAATAAAAAAAAAACAATACTTATATTCTTTATTTTGTCTGGAAAGTAAACAATAAGCTTTTGGTGACAAAGACACTAACAATGTTAAACCATGTTTAATTATTTTAGGCCAGTTGCAACATGAGGATTGGCTTTTCAAATTTCAAGTCATGTACATGTGGGGTGGGGTAAAGGGCAGAATTGTCAACTACGAAATGTCTTTACAGGGGTAAAATTGTCAAGCCGTGAACAAATTGTAGCCAAGACCCCTAAGCCAATGCCAAAGCCAAGCCGAGCCGATGCGTGGGGTCCAAGAACGACCGAAGAGAGTGGAGTTCACGTGGGAAGGAACCTCCTCCCTCATAGATCTCACGTGTAACAGCATATCGTGTTTGGGCCCTTATTTTCTTTTAATTTTTTGATTTTATATTTATTTCATATTGGTTTTAAATTACTACCATATGAACTAAATTACTATATGATGGTAACCAATTTTTTAAATTGTTTTAATCAGTCTATTTACAAAATGTTTTGTTCCAATTAAGTCACTAACGTTTTCTTTATGCTATAATTCTAGATATTTTAGTTGGATAACTGGTATGTAGATTTTTTTTTATTTTTAAAAAATTAACATTGCAAAATATTATTTTTTTAATATACAAAAAATTTTATTGCAAAAAACTGCAAACGAAAAAAAAAGCCAGACTTTTATTTTAAAAAAATTTATATCTCTGTTTCCACCTATTATACCTCTATTCCAGGCTTCGTACATATAAATTTATGCTACCATTGTCTATAACATAGTTTGAAATCGACATATTTCATATTCAAAACTTTATAATTGAGATTGGAATAACATAAACATAACCAGTTTTATCAAGATTAAAGAAAAAAACATAAGAAAAATGCATTGGATAATAACTGAACTTTAACTGATATCTACCCATACCTGACCGTTAATTAATAGACTTATGATTAATGGACCATTCAGTTATGGTTATGGTTAAGCTATCTTTCATAACCAAACTCGATTATTGTTAAGACCTCATAACCAAAGTGAACCGACTTTACATACCTTTGCATACTATTAATCTACATCGATTATACTTGTTAAGTTGTTTTACAGTGAATAAAATTTTTTAACATATATAACCAATGTTTTTTTTAAGTTTTCTAGAAACGATGCGTTTTCCCTGGACGGATAAATAAAGTATGTCGTATACACATTTATTTAGCAAGCTTTGCATTCAAAATTATTGCACACTATATGTTTTTTAATACATATATGATTTATTTAAAATATAATCTATAAAAAGGAGAGTAAACATGTTAGGTTATTTACCAAAAATTTGGGAAGGAAACAGTTTACAAAAATTTGGAAAGGTCTGGATAATGTTATTTTATGATATTTTAATATGTTTCGAGCTTTCAATCAGCGTATATGTTTTGACTTTTATGTGTATTAAAAAATTACAAATTATAGGATCAGATGACAAAGACATTGTTTGAGAAAACGATGATGTTTTCTCACTTTCTGGATAAAATGCAAATTGGATTTATGAAACCGGAGAAGGATTTCTCATTCTTTAATTAAAAAGATATATGGTCATGAAAGACGAAGGAATGCTAGAATGCCAACAGACGTCTAGTATTGAATTCACCCGACCCGATAATACCCATTTGGGGAACGTCCAGTACCAAAGTCAATGAGTGGGTAAGCCGCCAATCCCTAAAACGAACTATTGGGTAATTACGGGCGGTCATTTTACTAGAGGTTTATAATCTATCATCTTGTGATTACTGTTAAAGCATATACTCGAGGGGTGGGTGCATGTATTTATTGCATATTAATCTATAAATGTTATAAAACTAAATATTATAGCGTTTTCTTCTTTCTATAAGTGTTATATAGAATATGTCCAGAGAGAAACGTTACATTCACAACCAAATTTGTGCAAGAAAATATGAAATCATATAATAAACTTGTACAATTTGCACTGAACCTAGTTGTTTATATAGTTCTTGAATTTGTGTACTTAAGCACACACCAGTATCCAAATATTAAACTTTGATTTACTTTTATACGATAAGACATAAAATAAAATGCCCGTAAACATTTTTTTGTACTTTAGTGTTTATTATTTAGAAATATGTTTAAACCTAAATTATACAAAGTAGGATAATTTGTTAAAAAAAACTAATAATACATCCTTAGACTATGGGGTACGGCCGTATGGAACACTCCATGTTAACGTTCATTATGTGCCACATCATCGTCACACACACATTTCATGTGCTTTCACTCAATCAAAGAAATAGATCAATCCCACTCCACTTCGCACTCATTATTTTTTTCAAATAAAAATACTTAAGAGAATAATATTATAACAATAAAGTTTCAACTCATCTTGAGTAGAGATCTCCACACATGGTAAGCCATTTGCGTTAGAATTGGAGATGTGGGTGTTTCTCTCCTTACCAATGTCCAACTCATCATCAATTGAGGTAATACGGAATCCGTATTCCGTAGTCTTAAAACATTAATATAGTATGTTACACATAAAAACATTCAATGTTTGAAAATGACAACGATATCCAGAAAAATCTCACGTGTAACATAACCATCGGTAAGCTCTAGATATGATTAGATAAAGACACGTAATACCTTTGTCCCAAATAATAGAGAAACCGATTTCAAAAAGACCCTGACTGATGATTGCAAACGAAATATGATAGGATAATAACTTTTATATATTAAAAGTCAGAGACTTGATATTTAATATTTTTTTTTTTCAAAAAATGTAAGGTTTATAATAACTTAATTATTATAAATTATCCGTCCACTTAGCCTACAAGTTGGGTGTGAATTGTTTTCATTATTATTTGTTATTTTTTACCTTTCTTAATCTAGTAATTAGGTTACATGAACAAGGTAATTGAATTTGAAGTAACTAAAGAGAAGGGCGCGTGAAATTACATGATTTGAACACCCACAAAAGCCGTGCGTGTCATCTTGTCTGTCCGTTAGCAGACACCCGCTTTGTATAATCATTTGAACTACTACGCTTCTACTATTTCCTTATATAATTCCACTCGATACTGATGCGCGTGATCACCATGTCATTGTTTGAGTTGGGTTTCATATTTAAATTAATATTAATTAGGGTTCTAAACGAACCGAACATTTGACGAAGTGTTCGTGAAATGTTCGGCGGGAGGTTCTTTTGTGTTCGTTTGTTTAATAAATAAACGAACATGAACATGAGCATGGAATTTCGTTAGATTAGCTAACTGAACGAATATGAACAAATGTCATTTTCGTTAAATTGTGTTCTTGAACGTTTGATAAGGTATTCATTAACGTACGTGTATGTTCGGTAATTTTTGTTTGTCCAATAAATGTTTTTAATATATCTTTCAATGAGTTTTCGAATCGTATCATATAGATTTAAGCAATATTTATACCCATAAACAAAACTTATACGAGTATTATGTGATCAAGTAATATATAAATAAATATGAATATAAATGATAAATAAAATCAACAAAGACTTGGTAGTCGGACCGAACCGTTGAGTGTTAACACCGACCATTATCGGTTAGCAAAGTCAAATTAAATATTGTTTATATGCATTTGTGTTCGTGAACCGTTCACAAACAAGAACTTTCATTCGATTTGGTGTTCGTAAACCGTTTGTTTATAAATTTACCGGACGAACACGAATAAGGTCTTGCCTGGTTCTGTTTAGTTCATTTGCAACACCCCTGTATTAGAGATTTTTTCAACATCAAGATTTTATAGACCAAAGTAGCGGGTTGTGGGAAAATAGTAGGTAGGTTTGATGGAGGGTTCATTAATATTTAATTAAAAAGAAAAAAAACATGTTAAGAGGGAATTTAAACCACTAATATAGCATAAGTTCTTTTCATAGTAGATGATTTTCGTGTTTTGATTTTCTTGAATACCAATCATGTCGAGTTATCTATGTAAACCACATAGTGATATATGGACACATGCTACAACTTATTTATTTTTTGTAACACTCTCTTTGGTTATCAACTTCGTAAACTTAGAATTGTCGTCTCATTAAAAGCATTGGCAGAAAAAGCAATCGGGACAATTATTGCTAAATGAAAATTAGTGCGACGCGGATAATCTCTTCCTGATTTTTCTAGATCGTTATGTTGCCTCGAAAAACATAGTGAAACGGTGAGTGTTGATATGAAAGTTGATCAAACCTTTTGTAGTCAATATTTTGCCACTGGATTTCTTGACACACAATTATTTATGTTGACATATGTTGTGTGATCTTCAAGGATGACATCCATTGCCATCTCTCGTAAACAAACACCACAAGATCCTCGATTGTTTTGTGTTATATTCTCTGCATCTGCAAGACTAGCTAAACCACTTTATTGGTGTTATATATCATAATAGTCTCTAACAAACGTTTATTTTTAAAGAAATTCATATATGTTTTGTTCTATTTCAAAAGAATTTTATTCATATAGTTATCATAATTGTAAACATAAGTATAAAGGTATTATTCTTTAAACATAATTAGATTATTGTTCTTGGGACACATGTGTACCTCATGGTTTGTATAAATTTGACAAAGATATTTAACTATTTGAAGACATAAGATTAGACATACATATAGCTTATTTTATCTAATCACTAGTCATTCTTTCTTACCAAATATCATATTGCTATGGTCGAATACATACTATTATATGCTATTAATATTTCTGTTTATGTGAAACATCAAGTTCGTGAGAAGATATACTTAATATCAACACATAAGGGCCAAACAAATTTTTAATCCTTATAGCCACAAGGAATCTGAAGAAACACTAATAGACCCCGGGCAGATTACGGATAATCTGGGGGTTAGATAGATGTTTCCCACGAGGGGTTAGACCCGGCAAAGATGGTTCTTCTGATAACCTGCAAAACAGACACCGTGAGCTCGTCACTGAGAAGGGGGGGTACCTCCTTGTGACCACCCTCCGGCGTGAGAATCAGACTAGATTGCTCTTGAATATAAGTGTATATTAAGAGATTGCTAGAGCAGATATCAGGTATAATATGTAAGATACAAGATAGTATATGATGAGATGAGATGATCATACCATTTGGGGTATTTATAGCCGAAGGTAGGTTTCCAAGAAGGTGTAGCCGGCTGAATAGTATTCCTGTTCTACCAACTGTGGCCTACGCGCGTGCCATGCTGGTAGTTGGTGGGTAGGCAGCGGCTGACAGTGACCAGGCCTGCTGTGTACTATTCATTTTCCACCAACTGCCGGCTATGCACGTGGTATGACAGGAGTTGGTGAATAGGCAGCGGCTAATAGTGACATACAGTACAAGAGCATGCTGCTCGCCATACTGTTGTCAATGAGCTGTCGTATCTTTGGTCAGATCTTTTGCCCATACCTCGTCAGGTACAGTACAAAAGATCTTCCCGTATCGTACGGACTGGCTTATTTGGGCGGGAGTATTCCCCTTCCCGCCTTTGTGCGGGATTGTTCCCAGCTTTGCTCAATCCTTCAGGTGACAACTGAATTATTAAGAGCTAAGTGCCTTGTGCGTGTAGCCTTGCTGCGCGGGTGGCCTTCCCTGATGGCTTGTATCCGCAGCTGCGGGAACAGGCGGAGTACTTCACCATTGGGAGGCATTTTGTAACACCCCGACCAAAGGCGGATTATACATCGGGGCGCCACATATTGTTTCATTACTCGTGACACTATTGGTGTCAATATTTATTAATACACATTTTATCGCGCACGCGCAGCGGGGAAAATAAAGAACATAATCAACATAAATCAATATATTTATAAATCATAATATTCAAATAACATAAACTTGTCTTGTTACATTTTAAATCTAGGTCCAAAACAAAAGTAAACATCCTATGTGTCCCCAAGCTTCAAAACAGCTACTGCAACCCTGAACATGTGTTAAAATAAACGTCAAACACTTGCGTGTTGGTGAGAAATCAAGTTTAATAGATATTCATAGTTAATCATAGATAATCATAGATAACAACAGTAAATCTGCGCGCAACATATGTTAATCTGGTATCTAACAAGGGTGAAATCAGATTGTGACCAAGCCTTAGATTCATAGCTCATAGTTCAATCCGTACTCCCAATTGAGCACAAAAACAAGAAAACTGTGCAAGTGTAAACAAAAGAGAAAACATAAACGATAGGTTCTCCCGTGTCTACCAATGGATCCATGAGAACTTCGGAATAGGCCGAACAAAGCGGTTAATGATACACACATACAAATAACAGCCAAGTAAATATCCATAACACATGGGATACTGCGCGACTAAAACTTCATAAACAGTTTAAGACTCAGTTTTGTACGAACACATGAACATCCCAAAACATTAAAACAAAAAGGGATTAGATACGAGATTACTCACTTGATAAAGATGCGATGTAAGATAAAGCAAGAACCAACTTTAAACAAGCAAAGTTAACCTATAATTAAAGATTATGTTTCAACGATCGGTTTTAGGTCTAGGTAATAAGTTAGCATAATTAATAAGTAAATTATTATATATAATATATTACCGGAAAAGCAGGAAGAACAAGGAGGAAGACGGAGGCAAGAGAGGAGGCGGCAGGAGGACAACGGCAGAGAGCAAGAGGGAGGAAGAGATAATAAGTGTAGTGTGTGAAGTGTTAAGAAAATACTACTATTATTTATAGGCAAACCCTAGGGGACATAAACCCTAGAAAAGATCTCCAAAAGTAAAAGAAAAGATAACAGCAAAAAGATTCCAAAAGCAAGATCTCAAAAGATAACAAAAGATATCAAAAGCAAAAAGTAAAAGATTTCAAAAGATATGGCAGCAGGAAAAGAGGAAAAGCAAAAGGGGAAAGCTGTCAGGGAACAGTAAAAAGCATGGGCAGGGACAGAAAAAGGTACAGGTCAAGCATGGCAAAAGCAGATCCTCAAAAGATAATGTCAGTTACTTTATCTACCAACCAATGGGGTTGGTACGCATGCAGCGCCGAAAGCAACTATTCAGACATAAAGCAAAGCAGGTCAACAGCTCAAAAGATAAGACAACACAAAAGCAAACGGCTAGATTTAAACAAGGGTTCAGCGCGAGAAGGCTGTGTGCGCGAGCGCGAAGGCTGGCACAACAATCCTTAGCGCGCTGCGGGAAGAATCACAAATCCTTAGCGCACTGCGAGAACATAAATTCCTAGCGCGCCGCGGGAACTACAAATTCTCAGCGTGCTGCGTGAAGAACTAGAATTCTTAGCGCATCGCGGGAAGAACATACGTTCTTAGCGCGCTGCGAGAAGAGTTCTCTTCACGCATTGCAGGAACAAGATGTCTTCACGCAGGCTTCCTTAGCGCGAGGAGCTGCAGACATCCTTAGGCGAGAAGAACCAAAGGACAAGCAAAGAAGAGGGTTCAAGGCTTAAGGGTTAAGCAGGAGGGCGGGACGGCGACAAGACAAAGAGGCGGGACGACAAGAAAGGAAGGCGGGACGGCGGAAAGAAAGGGGAAGAGAAAGAGGCGGGAATGAACAAATAAATATATTTAATTTACTCAGTTAAATTTACAAGGATTAATAATAAACTTTAAATCATAAAAAAAAGAAACGGATCAGAGAAACGGGTACCTGGGTCGGGTCGGATTCGGGCAGTTGTCACAGTCTCCCCTACTTTAAGAAATTTCGTCCCGAAATTTAACTCGTAGTAGGTGGCGCAGAGAAAAGGTACGGGTACTTGATCTTCATCAGATCTTCCCTTTCCCAAGTGAACTCGGCTCCGCGCTTGGACTGCCAACGAACTTTAACAATAGGGATGCGACTGCGCTTGGTTTTCTTCACCTCGCGATCCATAATCTCCACGGGCTTCTCAACAAAATGCATAGATTCATCAACTTGAACTTCATCAAGAGGAATGTGAAGGTTCTCGTCAGCTAAACACTTCTTGAGATTGGATACATGGAAAGTTGGATGCACATTACTGAGCGCGGGCGGCAGGTCAAGTTTGTAGGCAACTTTTCCTATACGCGCGAGAATCTTGAATGGCCCAACATAACGAGGCGCAAGTTTACCTTTCTTCCCAAAGCGGACAACACCCTTCCAAGGCGACACTTTGAGGAGAACAAGATCACCAACTAGAAATTCGAGAGGCTTTCGCCTGCGATCAGCATAACTCTTCTGCCGGCTTCTGGCAGTCAGCAGACGATCACGGATCTTGGCGATTTTATCGGTTGTCTCTTGAACTAGTTCGGGTCCTGTGATTTGAACTTCACCCACTTCGTTCCAACAAATCGGTGAACGGCACTTTCGACCGTAAAGTGCTTCAAATGGGGCCATACCAATGCTAGAATGATAGCTGTTATTATAAGAAAACTCGATCAAAGGTAGGTGTGAATCCCAATTACCTCCAAAATCAAGAACACAAGATCGAAGCATATCTTCAAGGGTTTGAATGGTTCGCTCAGACTGACCGTCAGTCTGAGGATGATATGCCGTACTCATGTCCAAGCGAGTTCCTAGCGCAGATTGGAGAGATTTCCAAAAGCGAGATATAAAACGGCCATCGCGATCGGATATGATGCTCAAAGGAATACCATGGCGGCAGACAATTTCCTTGACATAAAGCTGCGCGAGATGCTCAACATGGTAGTTTTCACGAATGGGCAGAAAGTGAGCAGATTTAGTCAATCGATCCACTATTACCCAAATGCTATCATGTTTGTTTGCTGTCAAAGGTAACTTGGTAATAAAGTCCATCGCTATACCTTCCCATTTCCACGTAGGAATTTCTGGTTGTTCGAGCAAACCAGATGGGCGTTGGTGTTCAGCTTTAACTTTAGAACAAGTCAGGCACTTAGCTACGAACACAGCAATATCCTTTTTCATGCCAGGCCACCAATAAGTAATGCGCAAATCCTTGTACATCTTATCAGCGCCAGGATGAATAGAATATCGAGATTTGTGCGCTTCACTCAGGATATCAGCGCGAAGATTCTCATCACAAGGGATCCAGATGCGATTGAGATAGCAGAGAATTCCATTCAGATTAGGGACAAAGAGTGCTTCCGCGCCACACGCTAACTCGGCGCGAAGGTTACCATTACTGATGGATGCGCGCTGCGCGTCACGAATACGCGATTCAAGGTTGCTTTGAATCGGCGCGAAGTGAAGCTGGGTGCGCGGCAAGATACAGTTAAGTTGGCAGGGTTTTCGGCTGAGCGCATCGGCTACCACATTAGCCTTACCAGGATGATACCGGATCTCACAATCGTAATCGCTGATGAGTTCGTTCCATCGGCGTTGCCTCATGTTAAGTTCCTTTTGATCAAAGATATGCTGAAGGCTTTTATGGTCAGTGTAGAGGATACACTTAGTACCATAAAGGTAGTGTCTCCAGATCTTCAAGGCAAAAACAACTGCACCAAGCTCGAGGTCGTGAGTTGTATAATTCTTTTCATGAACCTTGAGTTGCCTTGATGCGTAAGCGATAACCTTGCCTCGTTGCATAAGAACACAACCGAGACCTTGGTTGGATGCATCGCAATACACGACAAAATCATCATTACCCTCAGGTAGCGCAAGAACAGGAGCTTCACACAACAAACGCTTGAGCGTCAGAAAGGCTTCTTCTTGCTTCGAGCCCCAAATATACGGTTTACCTTTGTGCGTTAGAGCTGTTAAAGGCAAAGCGATCTTTGAGAAGTTCGAAATGAAACGCCGGTAATAACCAGCTAAGCCCAGAAAGGAACGGATCTCAGAAGGAGAGGATGGCGTAATCCAGTTCTTGATTGCTTCAATCTTGGATGGGTCGACATGAATACCCATCTTGTTTACAACATGACCAAGAAACTGTACTTCATCAGACCAAAATTCACACTTGGAAAGCTTAGCATAGAGTTGCTCGGCTCTAAGCTTTTGCAATACCAACCGGAGATGTTGCTCATGCTCGGCCTTGGTCTTAGAATACACCAGAACATCATCGATAAACACGATCACGAATTTATCCAAGAAAGGCCTACACACCCGATTCATAAGATCCATGAAAACGGCGGGTGCGTTGGTTAAACCGAAGGACATTGTCACACCCGGCCCTGAGCGGCGGAAACAGCCGGGCGCGCGCGAGTGGGGATTGATAATTAAGCACGGGCCATTGCAAACATTCAAAGATTTTCATTGCGTAAGAAATGTTTAATACATTACATTGTTTAAAAGTTACATAAAAACATCCAAGTATAAAACTGAAGATTTCCTCGCCATATCCCCTTGCGCGGCGGGTAACCGTGCGCATCGAGGGGATAAAACCAAAATCTTCCAAAAAGCTTGTTTTAGATGTTCAGCGTGTGGTGCTCTAAGTGTGACTCCATGCGCTACCTAGTTATCTCCTGAAAGACACGTAAAAACATTTGAATCAGTATAAACTGAGTGAGTTCACAAGTTTTAGTAACTTGATAAATCGTATTGCATCATAATCATTCTGAAACATAATTCTGTTAGCCTCATTAAAACACATGCTTGGTAAAACATAGCTCTATCAATATATTCTGGTAAAATCGTTCCGCGGGTTACGCGCGAACATTTCTGGGAACTGTGCTCGTCTATGCAAAGTGGCGCTGCCACTACGAGCTAAACATAAGTAATACCGTCCCGCGGGTTACGCGCGAACGTTTCAGGAAAATGTGCTCGTCCATGCAAAGTGGCGCTGCCACTACGAGCTAAAACAATGTAATATCGTCCCGCGGGTTACGCGCGGACACTTCTGAAAAACCGTGCTCGTCTATGCAAAGTGGCGCTGCCACTACGAGCTAAAATAACATATTACCGTCCCGCGGGTTACGCGCGGACGTTGTGCCGGAAAACAAGGCGCTCGTCCATGCAAAGAGGCGCGACCCCTACGAGCGGGCTCAAACCCATAGTACTGCCCCATGACCATACTAGGCACTCGTCCATGCAAAGAGGTGCGACCCCTACGAGTGGGTGGATCAAACCAGCAGTCCCTACCCTTAGAGTTCCAATGGTAAAGTGATCACTTACTCGAGTTCTAGCGCACATACATCGAAAACCTTAGATAACCATTCGCATTGCTCATCATGAAACATAACTTAAACACAAAATCGCTTGCATAGCTTGTAAGTATACCATGATAAATCATTATTTAAGTACGTGTCCCTCGCCCCGAAAACAGTTTAAAAACAGTGAAAACAGTGAAAATAGGGGCTGTGAGACTCACCTGTGGTTCTTGTTATGGAATTAATCGAGATTCGGGTTTTCTTGGTGTTGGCCTCGGAATCGAAGGTCTAGAATACGATTAAATAACAAATATGTATATTAAGATCAAGATATATGGGTCGGAAAGTAGATCTCAAGGTTATAATCTCGGCTTACCTTGTAACAGGAACGGAATTGAAAATCAAAATAGATGCTTGGGAGATGATTCAGGGCAGATTTGCAGTTTTAAGAGAGAAGTTTGAAGTGTGTTGAGTGATAATTTTAGGTTACATATTTATAGGCAAATTCAATGGAACACAATCCCTTGATTTAGGGGATTGTAATCTTTTCATATCTAGGTGTGATGATGATAAAGTATGGAAAGTATTATTATTTATTCAAAAGTGGAGGAGTGGGTGAAAGATTCTGATTTTTGCAGGACATGCAGGTCTGTGGTTGGTGAAAGTAGGGTGGCTGATAGTTGACTGTTCATGCTACAGTGTGCTTTTGCCAGTGCACAGTAAAAAGTAGAAATTTTCTGAAACACGTTACTGTTTTCTTTTGGGCGGGAACAATTTCCGTAAATCTGAACATTTTGACTAAGTGTTCTGCGCGTATAACTTGGTGCGCATAGCTTTCTGCGTGTAGAACATTTCTTTGCTGCGGGTAGGTGCGTAACCTTCTCGCAGTTAGGGACATTTGAGTTTCATTTGTAGATTCTCCAGGTGGTCTTGGTATTTCAACATAGTGATCAGTCATGTTGAAGTCAATTCCATCCTGGAGCTTCAGACAAACTAGCTCTCAATGTTCCCGCCATGCGGGGAGGTTAGTTCCCTTCCGCACGCGCATAAACGATTTAGGGTGCACCCGCCTTAGCATCATGCGTGACGGTCAACCCATTAGACAACGTTAAGTTACATGAAAACATAAAGCCAAAACATTCACGCATGGCGCATATAACATATGCCCACGCTGGTTCTTAACATGGTGCGCTCGCGCATGGCGCATATAACATGCACGCGCTGACTAACATGGCGCGCTCGCGCAGGGCAAACAAATGCCCGCGCTGATTCTAACATATGCTCGCGCCGGGCGCACATAATGTGCCCGCGCTGATTCTTAACATAGCGCGCTCGCGCAGGGCGCACATAACAAATGCACGCGCTGACTAACATGGCGCGCATAATATTTACAATCACCTAATTATTAGGTTGATTACTTAGTTTAAGGGATTGGGGAATTTACCGGGTGTCACACGTTCGCCGTTGATCGTAATTCCTTTCTTTAACTGGGCTCGGCTAACTGTATAATATTTACACATATCAATTAACTACTACTACTCGTTTTGTATTTCTATCTAAATATGACCCACAACGAACGGGGGTCCGGGGGCAGCGCCCCTGGCAGCGGGGTTCTAGGGGCGGCAGCCCCTAGCGGGGTCCAAGGGGCAGAGCCCCTGGCTGGGGTTAAGCTGTGATGTTAAGGCAGTTATCGAAAATTTTAATTTATTTTATAATCGAACTTCACTTCAGGCGAAGTTAAACCTTAGGCGAACTTGGCTTCAGGCGAAGTTAAACCTTAGGCGAACTTGGCTTCAGGCGAAGTTAAACCTTAGGCGAACTTGGCTTCAGGCGAAGTTAAACCTTAGGCGAACTTGGCTTCAGGCGAAGTTAAACCTTAGGCGAACTTGGCTTCAGGCGAAGTTATACCTTAGGCGAACTTGGCTTCAGGCGAAGTTAAACCTTAGGCGAACTTGGCTTCAGGCGAAGTTATACCTTAGGCGAACTTGGCCGTATGCGAAGTTATCCTTAGGCGAACTTGGCCGTAGGCGAAGTTATCCTTAGGCGAAGTTACGCTTGAAGGCGAAGTTACGCTTGAAGGCGAAGTTCATCAGGCGAACTTAATCTTGCAGGCGAAGTTATCGCGCTGCAAATCTGTTTGCCCATAACTCCTTCGTTTCTTAGCCAAATAACTCGATTTTGGTACCCACGGACTCGTATGATCGGCGCCTACAAATCCCAACCATCAAATCGGCCTAAAATCGACGTTTTAGGGGTCCGATTTGGGCAGTTTGGGTTTCGGGTCCGGTTAACCCATCCAATCCTAACCATTTACAGTAATAATAGATTTGTTGGATTGTTCTTACCTTACCAACTCAGATCTATCAACAAAATCTCGGGTTTCTGCTTCGAATCTTGATCGGTTAGTATGTGTGTGTTTTGAGGAGTGTGTGGAGTGTGTGTGGAGTTTGGTGAGAAATGAGATATTTTGGGATTTTGGGGGTATTTATATCCCTGAAATCCCATTCTCATTTATCCTATCTCAATTAATCCAAGTCCATGACCCGCTCCTACCCGATATTAATAATTAAAAACGCGAAATCACTAACATAACTTTCTTTATTCAACATTATAAATTTTAGGATGTTACAAGTCTTCCCCCCTTAAGGAGGTTTCGTCCCCGAAACCTAACTATTATATAACAAACTAGGGTAAAACTTTCGCATCTCATCCTCGGCTTCCCAAGTAGCATCTGATCCCTTGCGGTGTTTCCATATTACTTTTACCAAAGGTATAGTTTTGTGACGAAGCTGCTTCTCCTTGCGATCAACGATCTTTATCGGTTGCTCGATGTAGTTCAATTGTTCATCAACCTCAATGTCCATTAATGGCACGTGAGACGTGTCATCAGCTAGACACTTCCTCAGATGAGAAACATGGAAGGTTGAATGAATTCCTTCTAACTCATCGGGTAAATCCAGCTTATAAGCTACTTCCCCCACACGATACAAAATTTTAAATGGTCCAATGTACCTCGGACTTAGCTTCCCTCTCTTTCTAAAACGGATAATTCCTTTCCAAGGCGAGACCTTAAGCATCACATAGTCGCCAACGTTAAACTCAATTGGTCGTCACCGCTTATCTGCATAAGACTTTTGTCTGTCTTGAGCGGCTTTCATTCTTGCTTTGATCTGATCGAACTTTGAAGACGTTTCTTGAACCACTTCTAGGCTTCCCATTTCTTTCTGACCAATCTCACCCCAACACACCGGGGTTCTACATCGTCTACCGTAAAGCATCTCAAACGGTGGCATACCAATACTCGAATGGTAACTGTTGTTATAGGAGAACTCTGCCAGATGCAGATGATCATCCCAACTTCCACCAAAATCTAAAACGCAAGCACGTAGCATATCCTCAAGGGTTTGGATCGTCCTTTCAGACTGTCCATCGGTTTGAGGATGATACGCCGTACTGATGTTCAACCTCGTCCCCATAGCTTCATGAAATTTCTTCCAGAACCTCGAAGTAAACCGTGTGTCCCTATCAGACACGATCGATAACGGTACTCCATGCTTGGTTACCACTTCCTTGATGAACAAGCTTGCTAACATTTCTGACGAGATGGCCTCTCGTATGGGCAGAAAGTGAGCACTCTTGGTCAAACGGTCCACAATCACCCAGATGGTATCATGTTGCTTAGCTGTACGAGGTAGCTTAGTTATGAAATCCATGGTGATGTGTTCCCATTTCCACTCAGGTATCTCTAGCGGTTGCATCTTCCCATAAGGCTTTTGGTGCTCGGCTTTGACTTGTAAGCAAGTTAAGCACTTACTAACATAATCCACTACATCGTTCTTCATTCCTGGCCACCAGTAATCTCTTTTCAAGTCTTGGTACATCTTTGTAGCTCCTGGATGGATTGAGTACCTTGACTTATGAGCTTCATCTAAGATTCGACTTCTAAGATCACCATGGCGTGGGATCCACATACGGTCGAACCTAGTCTTAACTCCATGAGTGTTTTCCATCAACTCATCTTGCTGGCCATAAATCCTTTCTTTCTTTACTAACCCTTCGTCTACTAACACTTCTGTGTCACACCCTCAAAATCCACTAACGGAGTTTTACCGTCAGAGGGTGTGAACTGGCAGGATCGGAATCATTAGTTATAACCAAACCAGAGAAAAACGTTTAAATGAAAGTAAATGCGGAAGCGTAAAACCTTAATTCAAAAGTTGCGTCACGCAGGACGACTTAAAAACCAAAAGTAACTGTTTAAGTTTAAATTTGCAGAATAAAAGTGTTTTCAATAATGCATGCTCCTAAACCGCGCGCCCGCCTCGGCTACCTGAGAATAACATACTAAAAGTGTCAACACAAGGTTGGTGAGTTCACAAGTAAGATAAGATAAATTGTTTAGCGTTTTGCGTAACCTCGTTACGACGTTTAAATGCTGCGTAACCTCGTTACGGCGTTTGAGTGTGTAACCACGTTACAACGTTTAAGTATTGCGTAACCTCGTTACGACGTTTGAGCGTGTAACCATGTTACAACGTTTAAGTGTTGCATTACCAGATAGTGTTATGTTAAATTATATATCGATAGGTAGCTAATCTATACAACAAGTATTACTAAGTGGTTCGACACCGAAGCTGACTGTTTATCAAGTGCCCGTCACCAGGTCAATCCAGACCATGGTAAGTGTTAGCCAAAATTACACCCACTCAACCTCCAGTTGAGCTTAGCGTCGGGTGGGGTTTGTCAAACCCAGTAGTACTACTCAACAGTGACTCGCTATTCTAAATATTAACCGGTTCGATGTGTGGGACTTCAAGTTGTTACAAATGCCGCTTAGCCTTTACAAGTGATATATAATTTATAACAAAATCTTTCATATGCGTTTATCTCAGAAAATATGTTTATCGGAGTATGTTATCTCCCCCAAGTGGAAAAACATTTGAAAGCAGTTTAAGAGTGGGGTAAGTGAACTCACTGTTTGCGAAGAATATCCGATCTAGATCACCGAGTGATGCGCGTCGTAGAAAACTCTCTAGCGTTCTAAAACAACAAGGAGATTTTCTAAGTATCGGAACGTTTAACGAGTCTCTAGACTCGGCACATAATACCTATGCACGTAACATGTTTCGTGTTTCGTTTGTGTATTGTGTATGACTCTACAAGTACAATCGTGATACGACATATGAGTGAGCAATTACTTCCGTGTCATGTGTTAATAACCTACTTACTAGCAATAATTCCCGTAAGGGCAATTTGGTCAACAAACAAAGACTAACTAACCAATATTTCCCGCAAGGGTAATTTGGTCAATTCATGGCAATCAACTAGCAACTATTTCCCCGCAAGGGTATTTTGGTCAAAATTACAACAATTATATAGAAACTATCATATTTCATGCATTCCTATACAACTCAGCAGCTAGTTTCGTTATGACAGAATTTCTACTCGAAAGATTGTACTAGTTCACCGATTATAACGTCCCAATTAATTCACCAAAAATTACCACAGAAACATACATGTCTTAGGTTTCCAGAACATATTTTATCTTATTTTTATTCCATATAGATTGTTCACAATGATCAAAACATTACAGCTAACTTTTATCAGCCAGATTCATGCACATCAGAATGTTATTTGCAATTCCCGTTAAACGAAAAATCCAATAAATGCAAGACCACTTGGGTTTGGTTCCTAACTCAGTGAGTCAACTTCCAGAAGTGGAACCAACCCAATTGGTCTCGTGGTTCATGAGATATAACATTTACAACATAACCTAACAGCAGGTCTAACAGCTCAGCTTTGCATCACGTTTTTGTAAAATCATAAAAGTATACTTCCACTTATCCAAAAATTACGAATTTATACTTCATAGAAACTAGACTCAACCTAGTTTACTGCAGTACCCACAATCTCAATCAATTTCCACGTTTACACTTCGTTACAGTCAGTTAAACATCGTATATACATTCTGTCCAGAATCTGTTCACATCAAAACTCAACATAATCACAACCTATGAACTATCATGCATCCATATAACCCCCTAGACCCTATAACTACTATCCATGCATATCAAATCCCACATACATGCAAGCTTAGGGTTTTATTTACACTCTCAATCAAGGACACAACAATTAACATGCAATACTATCAAACTAGTTATCAATCTATCATCCAATTAACAAGAATCATCACAATCATATACATGCAAGAATCGGCTGACTTAGGGTTTTCACATAACCCATTAAACATAAAAATTACACAACAAGGAGGTAAGAGGTGATCAAGTATACCTTCCTAGCACCTAGTTCTTGGATCAAGGACTTGAATTGATGTGTGTGTGTGTGATCTATGTGGACGGCAGCCGTGGATAGGGGAGCAAGGGGAGAGCCGATCGTAGGGTTAATAATAATAATAATAGTTAGGGTTTAGAGTTTAAGTTATATTTATAAGCAAACAAGTTACATTCTAGTCCCTAAACTTCCAATTGTTGTTTTTCTCTAGAATATTCCATCATACTTGAACAATAAGATAACATGACCATACCATTATCACATAGCACATAATCCTAACACATATTAATCATATAATTAGTGTCTTGACGTTTGTCGTTTATTTGTCAATCGTTTGCGTTAACTCGTTTGCGTTTCGGTGCAAATCCCGAAAGACTACACATGTAGTAAGTGTTAAGCGTCATTTAAACCCTAGTTTAAATGTAATGAAGTGTGCGTTAAAGATTCAACGATCTTAAAGTTTGAATTGACGGAGTTGAGTTAACGAGGTTAACCTGAAATTGACGATTGTCACATCATTCCCATGTTAAAGAATTTTCGTCCCGAAAATTGAGTCAAGTCGTGATGAGAGCCTGAAAAAGTAAGAAAAAATTTTCAGTTTGTCATATCATCCCATAGTAGAAAGAAATTTCGTCCCGAAATTTAGTTCATACCTCCGGTGATGTTTGACGGTTTGCCGGGTTTCGCGGTTTCCGGTGTTTGGTTAGCCCTTCAAAAAGGTGAGGATACTTTTTCATCATTTGATCCTCGCGTTCCCACGTGAACTCCGGTCCACGTCTCGAGTTCCAACGAACCTTAACGATTGGAATTTTGCCGTGTTTGAGCGTTTTGGTTTCCCAATCCAAAACCTCGACTGGTTCCTCAATGAACCGTAACTGTTCATCAACTTGTAGTTCCTCCAAAGGGACTACTTGGGTTTCATCAGATAGGCATTTCTTCAAATTTGATACGTGGAATACATCGTGTACGCCACCGAGTTCTGTTGGTAGATCCAGTCGGTACGCCACCGGACCAATGCGCTCAGTTATCCGGTACGGACCAACATATCGCGGGTTAAGTTTGTTTCGCTTACCAAAGCGAACCACACCTTTCCAAGGTGAGACTTTGAGTAACACTCGATCGTTTACTTGAAATTCGAGAGGTTTTCGGCGCTTGTCGGCGTAACTCTTTTGTCGATCTCGTGCTGCTGCCATGCGATTTCGGATTTGAACAATCTTTTCCGAAGTTTCGAGTACCAGTTCCGGACCAGTGATTTGGCTATCACCCACCTCTGCCCAGCAGAGTGGTGATCGACACTTCCGTCCGTACAGCGCTTCAAACGGCGCTGCCTTAATGCTTGCGTGGTAGCTGTTATTATACGAAAACTCTACCAAGGGTAAATGGGGTTCCCAACTTTTTCCGAAATCTAAGACGCATGCACGCAACATATCCTCCAGGGTCTGGATAGTCCGTTCACTCTGCCCATCTGTCTGAGGATGGTATGCGGTACTCATATCGAGACGTGTGCCCAGTGCGCTTTGCAGCGACTTCCAAAAGTGTGAGGTAAAACGAGAATCTCGGTCGGAAATGATGGAGACAGGCACTCCGTGTCTTGACACTACTTCCTTCATGTAGACACGAGTCAGTCTTTCCATTTTGTCTGTTTCCTTAATCGCTAGAAAATGTGCCGATTTAGTCAACCGGTCAACGATCACCCAGATGGTATCGCATCCCGTCGGTGTCTTAGGCAAACCCGTAATAAAGTCCATTGAGATTTGTTCCCATTTCCACATTGGGAGTTCCGGCTGTTGCAGTAGACCAGATGGTTTCTGGTATTCTATCTTGACTCTGGCACAAGTCAAACATTTGCTCACGTAGGTTGCAATGTCGGCTTTCATGTTCGGCCACCAGTAAAGTTCCTTTAAATCATGATACATTTTATCTGAGCCGGGGTGGATAGAATATCGGGACTTGTGAGCTTCGTCCATCACTAGAGTTCTCAACTCTCCGTATCGTGGAACCCAAATCCGGTTCTCAAAATATCGGACCCCGTCCGACCTGGTTTCAAGTTGCTTGCTCATGCCCCGCATGAGTTCCGATGGGAGATTATCATCTTTCAAAGCTTCCAGTTGCGCATCGCGAATCTGATCGGGTAAGCTGGCATGAATCGTGAGTTGCAATGCTCTCACCCGTCTGGGTTTATCTGTTTCTTTTCTGCTAAGGGCGTCGGCCACCACATTGGCCTTGCCAGGGTGGTACTTGATGGCACAATCATAGTCTTTAAGCAGCTCGACCCAACGACGCTGTCGCATGTTCAGCTCTTTCTGATCGTAGATATGTTGGAGACTCTTGTGGTCGGTGTAAATGGTAAACTTGGTACCGTACAAGTAATGCCTCCATATCTTAAGAGCAAACACTACAGCTCCGAGTTCCAAATCATGGGTCGTGTAGTTCTTCTCGTGAACCCGTAGTTGTCTAGAGGCGTAGGCTATAACTTTCTCAAGTTGCATCAGCACACAACCGAGACCTTGTATAGATGCGTCACAGTGTACCTCAAAATTTTCCGTTCCCTCGGGGAGGGCTAAAATAGGGGCGCTACAAAGCTTGGTTTTCAACAGTTGAAAAGCGGATTCTTGCGCGTCACCCCAGTTGTACTTAGTGCCCTTGTGAGTCAAAGCGGTTAGGGGTTGAGCAATCTTTGAAAATCCCTCGATGAAACGCCGGTAGTAGCCGGCCAGTCCTAGGAATTGTCGCACCTCAGTCGGAGTCTTAGGTGCTTCCCAGTTTTTGATGGCCTCTACCTTACCGGGATCGACATGGATACCATTCTCGTTTATCACATGTCCTAAAAAGTGAACCTCTCGAAGCCAAAATTCACATTTCGAGAGTTTAGCATACAGTTGTTCCTTCTTCAGCAGTTCCAGAATTATCCTTAAGTGTTCGTCGTGGTCAGTCTCGTTCTTGGAGTAGACGAGAATATCATCGATGAAAACAATCACGAACTTGTCGAGGTACGCCTTGCATACTCGATTCATGAGATCCATAAATACGGCTGGTGCGTTGGTTAGGCCAAAAGGCATAACCGAAAACTCGTAGTGACCATACCGTGTTCTGAAAGCCGTCTTTGAAATATCTTCTTCGCGCACTCTCAGCTGGTGATAACCGGATCGTAAATCGATCTTCGAGTAGTAACTCGATCCCTGAAGCTGGTCGAACAAATCATCAATTCGGGGTAAAGGATAACGGTTCTTGACCGTCACCTTGTTCAATTCCCGGTAGTCGATGCACATCCGGAAAGTCCCGTCTTTCTTTCGGACAAACAAGACAGGGGCTCCCCATGGCGATGAGCTAGGTCGGATAAAACCCTTATCCAACAAATCTTGCAACTGAGTGGACAACTCCTGAAGTTCCGCCGGTGCGAGCCGATACGGGGCTCGTGCTATGGGTGCTGCACCGGGTGTCAACTCGATTTGAAATTCGACTTGACGAATAGGAGGGAGTCCGGGCAAATCCTCCGGGAAGACTTCTGGAAAATCTCGCACAACCGGAATGTCTTCAATTCGTTTCTCCTCCACAGGTTTCTCAACAATCTGCGCCAGAATTGCCGGATGACCCTTTCTTAAATACTTCTGTGCCTTCATAATGGTAATGATGCTGGTGGTCATGCCGCTTCTCTCGCCTCGGACCGAAATGATCTCGCCTGAAGGGGTGGTAATATGGACGATCTTATCATGACATATAATCTCCGCTCGGTTCTCAGATAACCAGTCCATGCCGACAACGACATCGAAACTACTAAGCGTAAAAGGAATAAGGTCGATGTCAAAGACATGACCTGACAATTTCAACTTACATCCCGCAAGTATATGAGTTGTTATTACAGTTTTACCGTTAGCTAATTCAACAGGAAACTTAGCGTCTAACGGGGTTGGAGTAAGGTTTAAAAGTTGGCTAAAGGCCTTTGACACAAAACTCCTATCAGCTCCAGTGTCAAACAAAACAGAAGCAAAACAATCGTTTACAGGGAACTTACCAGACACCACATGCGGATCTCTGCGGGCTTGACCTGATCCAATCACAAACGCTCTTCCTTTGCCATTTCCTCCACCGTTACTGCCACTCCCATTACCCCCGTTATTGTCGTTCTGTTTCAGCTTGGGGCAGTCCTTCCGGAAATGACCTTCCTGTCCACATTCATAACATCCCTTAGTCATCATCGGTGGCTTAGGAGCACCCTTCGCCACAAGGTCAACTCTACAATCCTTCGCTTGGTGACCTATCTTTCCGCATCTTTGACACTTGACACGGTCACACTGCCCAACATGGTGAAAGTTGCACCTATTGCACTTTGGATGTTTCCCAGCATACCCGCTCGAAACCTGCCCGTTACCGTTGTTGTTGTTGTTGTTGTTGTTGTTGTTGTTGTGATTCTGAGTGTTGAAACTCCGAGTAAATTCGGGCTTCCGGTAGTGTTGCGGTGGGAGGTTTGAGGATGAAGATCTGGTGTTGTCAAACTTTCTTTTCCCGCTGTTCGGGTTGCTGTTGTTGCTGTTGCTGGCATGGTCATTATTCGGGTTGTCACGGGCTTTTACAGTCGAACCCCTTGGTGGTAACGCACCCTGGGTCACAGCCTGATCCGTTAGTTTGTGAGCCAAACGGATCGCTTGTTGGATCGTGGCTGGTCTGGAAGACGTCACCATACCCTGAATCTGTGGTGCCAACCCATCAATGTACATCTCTATTCTTTTGCTCGGCGGATCCACCATCCGCGGACACATCACAACCACATATTAGTCTAAATAAAAATTTTTGATTAAAACCATTGTATTCGCTACAAAGTATTTCCAATCAATCCTTAAAATCGTAGAAAAATAATAGTTTGGATGGAGACAACCCCTCCATCTAAGTGTCATCATCACTAGATGTCGTCATCTGAGGACACCTCTGAATGTGCCTCCTCCTCAGCCGGTTCCTCCTCCGGTTCTTCTTCGGGTTCCTCCTCGGGATCTTCCTCGGGATCTTCCTCAGGCTCCTCTTCGGGATCTTCTTCAGGTTCTACTTCGGGTTCTACTTCAGGTTCTACTTCAGGCTCTGCCTCGGGCTCGGCCTCAGGTTCTGCTGCGTTCTGATCGAGTTGCGTTTGTAGGATATCGCAACGTTCTAACGCTATTTCCGTTCGGGTCCTTGCTTCTTGGAGTTGTTCTTGCAAGTCTATCATCTCGGCTTGCATCTTCATCATAACCTTGGTTCGTTGTTCACTAGTCTCTTGCATTTCTTTCATTGCCGTTGTCATGCGGGCAATCTCCTCTTGAGTCTCGGTTCCATCTTTAAACAGTCTAGCAACATTTTCTCTAGTGTAGCGCATGTAACCCACATCACGCTCCAAACAAGAAACGACAGCTGCGAGGACTCGTTCCACAGGTTCGGTTATGGGTGGTAAAGTGTTAGGGTAACCAGGGTGGTTCGGGTGAGGCAATGGGGGAACTTGTTCACGGTAGACCATACGTCTGATCATGTTGGGATACCATTCCCAGCTAACGTCGTTATCATACAGGCCTCCGGATGGGCGGTACCTCTTTGGTGCGGGAGCTTCGAGTTCCGGGACTACACGGGGTGGCGAGGCAGTAGGTAACTGCGGTTCCTTCCCGTGAGCATGCGTCATCGAATCGGATGATGATGAGGGTGGCGTCGACATTCCTACAGGTAAGCCGTGTATGCGCGCGCGTATGAGCGAAAGAGGTAAAGAGATAAGATTTCAAGACTACACAAACCTATGCAGTGCGTATTATTATAACTAATGGGTCGTCGCGGTTATAGTCTAGTATGCATGCGGCTTCTAGTTCGCTATAACCAATGGCTCTGATACCAATCTGTCACACCCTCAAAATCCACTAACGGAGTTTTACCGTCAGAGGGTGTGAACTGGCAGGATCGGAATCATTAGTTATAACCAAACCAGAGAAAAACGTTTAAATGAAAGTAAATGCGGAAGCGTAAAACCTTAATTCAAAAGTTGCGTCACGCAGGACGACTTAAAAACCAAAAGTAACTGTTTAAGTTTAAATTTGCAGAATAAAAGTGTTTTCAATAATGCATGCTCCTAAACCGCGCGCCCGCCTCGGCTACCTGAGAATAACATACTAAAAGTGTCAACACAAGGTTGGTGAGTTCACAAGTAAGATAAGATAAATTGTTTAGCGTTTTGCGTAACCTCGTTACGACGTTTAAATGCTGCGTAACCTCGTTACGGCGTTTGAGTGTGTAACCACGTTACAACGTTTAAGTATTGCGTAACCTCGTTACGACGTTTGAGCGTGTAACCATGTTACAACGTTTAAGTGTTGCATTACCAGATAGTGTTATGTTAAATTATATATCGATAGGTAGCTAATCTATACAACAAGTATTACTAAGTGGTTCGACACCGAAGCTGACTGTTTATCAAGTGCCCGTCACCAGGTCAATCCAGACCATGGTAAGTGTTAGCCAAAATTACACCCACTCAACCTCCAGTTGAGCTTAGCGTCGGGTGGGGTTTGTCAAACCCAGTAGTACTACTCAACAGTGACTCGCTATTCTAAATATTAACCGGTTCGATGTGTGGGACTTCAAGTTGTTACAAATGCCGCTTAGCCTTTACAAGTGATATATAATTTATAACAAAATCTTTCATATGCGTTTATCTCAGAAAATATGTTTATCGGAGTATGTTATCTCCCCCAAGTGGAAAAACATTTGAAAGCAGTTTAAGAGTGGGGTAAGTGAACTCACTGTTTGCGAAGAATATCCGATCTAGATCACCGAGTGATGCGCGTCGTAGAAAACTCTCTAGCGTTCTAAAACAACAAGGAGATTTTCTAAGTATCGGAACGTTTAACGAGTCTCTAGACTCGGCACATAATACCTATGCACGTAACATGTTTCGTGTTTCGTTTGTGTATTGTGTATGACTCTACAAGTACAATCGTGATACGACATATGAGTGAGCAATTACTTCCGTGTCATGTGTTAATAACCTACTTACTAGCAATAATTCCCGTAAGGGCAATTTGGTCAACAAACAAAGACTAACTAACCAATATTTCCCGCAAGGGTAATTTGGTCAATTCATGGCAATCAACTAGCAACTATTTCCCCGCAAGGGTATTTTGGTCAAAATTACAACAATTATATAGAAACTATCATATTTCATGCATTCCTATACAACTCAGCAGCTAGTTTCGTTATGACAGAATTTCTACTCGAAAGATTGTACTAGTTCACCGATTATAACGTCCCAATTAATTCACCAAAAATTACCACAGAAACATACATGTCTTAGGTTTCCAGAACATATTTTATCTTATTTTTATTCCATATAGATTGTTCACAATGATCAAAACATTACAGCTAACTTTTATCAGCCAGATTCATGCACATCAGAATGTTATTTGCAATTCCCGTTAAACGAAAAATCCAATAAATGCAAGACCACTTGGGTTTGGTTCCTAACTCAGTGAGTCAACTTCCAGAAGTGGAACCAACCCAATTGGTCTCGTGGTTCATGAGATATAACATTTACAACATAACCTAACAGCAGGTCTAACAGCTCAGCTTTGCATCACGTTTTTGTAAAATCATAAAAGTATACTTCCACTTATCCAAAAATTACGAATTTATACTTCATAGAAACTAGACTCAACCTAGTTTACTGCAGTACCCACAATCTCAATCAATTTCCACGTTTACACTTCGTTACAGTCAGTTAAACATCGTATATACATTCTGTCCAGAATCTGTTCACATCAAAACTCAACATAATCACAACCTATGAACTATCATGCATCCATATAACCCCCTAGACCCTATAACTACTATCCATGCATATCAAATCCCACATACATGCAAGCTTAGGGTTTTATTTACACTCTCAATCAAGGACACAACAATTAACATGCAATACTATCAAACTAGTTATCAATCTATCATCCAATTAACAAGAATCATCACAATCATATACATGCAAGAATCGGCTGACTTAGGGTTTTCACATAACCCATTAAACATAAAAATTACACAACAAGGAGGTAAGAGGTGATCAAGTATACCTTCCTAGCACCTAGTTCTTGGATCAAGGACTTGAATTGATGTGTGTGTGTGTGATCTATGTGGACGGCAGCCGTGGATAGGGGAGCAAGGGGAGAGCCGATCGTAGGGTTAATAATAATAATAATAGTTAGGGTTTAGAGTTTAAGTTATATTTATAAGCAAACAAGTTACATTCTAGTCCCTAAACTTCCAATTGTTGTTTTTCTCTAGAATATTCCATCATACTTGAACAATAAGATAACATGACCATACCATTATCACATAGCACATAATCCTAACACATATTAATCATATAATTAGTGTCTTGACGTTTGTCGTTTATTTGTCAATCGTTTGCGTTAACTCGTTTGCGTTTCGGTGCAAATCCCGAAAGACTACACATGTAGTAAGTGTTAAGCGTCATTTAAACCCTAGTTTAAATGTAATGAAGTGTGCGTTAAAGATTCAACGATCTTAAAGTTTGAATTGACGGAGTTGAGTTAACGAGGTTAACCTGAAATTGACGATTGTCACATTCTGACTGCACTTTGATGATTTCTTCAAAAAGACTTGAGTTCATGATCAACTTGTATGATTTCACGGTTGCAAGGACTTCCTCATTCTTACGACTTAGCGCATCAGCGACCACGTTAGCTTTACCGGGGTAATACTTAATCTCACAGTCGTAATCCTTTATCAATTCTAACCATCTTCTCTGCCTCATGTTCAATTCTTTCTGCTCGAAGAAGTACTTTAAACTCTTATGATCTGTATAGATAGTGCACTTAGTACCGTACAGGTAATGCCTCCATATCTTAAGAGCATGCACTACAGCTGCTAACTCCAAATCATGCGTCGGATACGTACTCTCATGGACTTTCAACTGTCTAGACGCGTAAGCTATCACCTTCCCTCGTTGCATCAACACGCAACCTAACCCTTGATGCGAGGCATCAGCACAAACAACGAAATCCTCATCACCATCGGGTAAAGTAAGGATTGGAGCTTGCGTGAGTCTCTTCTTCAATTCTTCAAAGGCTTCCTCCTGAAACTTTCCCCAATTGAATACTATCGTCTTTCGGGTCATACCGGTCAGCGGTGCGGCTATCTTGGAGAAACCTTCGATGAATCTCCTATAGTAGCCAGCTAACCCTAGGAAGCTTCGTATATCAGTCGGATTCTGCGGAGTCTTCCAATTCGTTATCGCTTCAATCTTAGCTGGGTCCACGGTAATCCCCTCCGGATTAACCACATGACCTAAAAATTGCACTTCCCTTAACCAGAACGCGCACTTCGAAAACTTGGCGTACAACCTTTCTTTCTTCAGAACTTCCAATACCTCTCTCAGATGCTCGGCATGGTCAGACTCACTCTTTGAATAAATCAATATATCATCGATGAAGACGATAACCGACTTATCCAACATCGGTCGACACACCCTATTCATCATGTCCATAAATGCTGTAGGAGCATTTGTTAGACCGAATGACATTACAAGGAACTCGTAGTGTCCATACCGCGTTCGGAACGCTGTTTTAGGGATGTCTACCTCTTTCACCTTCAGCTGATGGTAGCCTGATCTGAGATCTATTCGTGAGAACCAACTCGAACCTTGCAGTTGGTCAAACAGATCGTCAATCCTAGGCAAGGGGTATCTATTCTTTACCGTAAGCTTATTCAACTCACGATAGTCTATGCACATTCTCATACTTCCATCCTTTTTCTTCACAAACAAAACCGGTGCGCCCCACGGAGAAACACTCGGTCTGATAAAACCCTTGTCGAGGAGTTCTTGCAGTTGGGACATCAATTCCTTCATCTCGGACGGTGCTAGACGGTAAGGCGCCTTCGCGACGGGCTGGGCTCCTGGTACTAGATCTATCTGAAATTCTATCTCTCGCTCAGGTGGCAACCCCGGAAGATCCTCAGGGAATACTTCTGGGTAGTCGCGCACAATAGGAACATTCTTCATTTCTTTCGTCTCGGCCGTAGCGTTGACAACATACGCCAGGTAGGCACCGCACCCTCGCCTTAACAAACCCTCGGCTTTTATCATTGAAATGACATTAAGCCCATAACTCTCCTTATCACCATAAACCGTCACCGCACTACCATCCAATGACTTTACCTTATCATCTTACTTTTACATACTATCTGAGCCTCAAACTCAGACAACCAATCCATACCCAAGACTACATCGAACCCTCCTAAGGCCATAACATACAAAGTAACAGGGAACTCATGTCCCTCTAACTCTATCTTACAATTCTTAACAATTTTTGTTATTTTCACCGAAGTGTCACTTGCGGTTTCTACTACAAAAGTTTCAGACACTCGGCAGCCTTTCATTTTAGCTAGTTTACTAAACGTCGTAGCTACAAAACTTCTATTCGCACTAGAATCAAATAATACAGAAGCGGAAACATCGTTCACTAGAAACGTACCTGTGACGACATCCGGAATCTGCCTGGCTTGTTCCTGGGTCAGCATGTAGGCTCTAGTTCTGGGCCTAGCTTGATCGGCATCCTTCTTTCCACTACCTCCAGCTACACCTTCAGTGCACTCCCTTGACATATGGCCTGTCTTGCCACATTTGTAACATGCTGGCTTCGCACTGCACTCATTGGCATAATGCCCTACCTTCCCGCACTTATAACAGGCATTCGACCCCATTCTGCATTCTCCACCATGAGCCTTTCCACATTTGAGACAAACATTAGAACTTTTACCCCACTTGCACTCACCACCATGCCTCTTTCCGCAGGTCTTACACGATCTCTTCTCCCACACTTTCTGTTTCTTATCCTTGGAGTTCCATAACTGAGTACCGGGTCGTTTAGCAGGAGTGACCCCTTTCTTCTCTTTCTCTTCGTCCCTTTCCACCCTATCATCCGCGGCCACGTCAGCATAGACCATTTCCGCGAGTCCAACAGCCGAATCAAAAGTAGCAGGTTGAATCGCCCTGACTAACATGCGGACCTTTTGTGGCAACACTCTCACATAACATTTGATTCTCTTGACCTCAGTGTCAACCATGTCAGGCACCAACCTAGATAGTCGGTTGAACTCCGTGGTATACTCACGATGCGTCATCATACCGGCTTTCAAATTCTGGAACTTCATCTCCGTTCTTTCAACCTCGGCATCTGCACAGAACTTCTTCATTACCAACTCTTTCAAATCTTCCCACCTCATCTCTTTGATCTCTTCACGGGTCTTCCTCTGCTCCACACTCTCCCACCAATACATAGCCTCATCTACGAATGACTGAGTAGCATAACCCACAGCTTGGTCGGGACGGCATTCGCTAATGCGGATAACCTTGTCCATAGCGGTTATCCACTGGAGAGTAGCGATTGCGTCTCCTAAACCAGTCAGCTTAGGCGGGTCACAACCTTTGAAGGACTTATAGCTGCACCCACCTTGTCCTCCTCTCCTATCATCGACTTTCACAGACTTATCCCCACTCGAGGCCCCTCTTTCACCTTCCCCATCCTTTCTACCATCACCACCCGCCCCTTCAGCAGTTCGCTCACGGCTTCCAGCAGATCCTTCGGGATTCAGGTTCTTCACAGCAGCAACTACAGCCTGAACGATGGCTGCTTGAACTGCGGGGCTAAGTTGAACTTCTTCGTTGTTGTTCTGGTCTCCTCCAGCTGCGCTTCCTTCATCTTCGGTGTGGGAAGCTTCTTCCACCGAGGGTTGCCGGACAAGACGAGGCCTGCCACGACGCCCAGTGCGACCCCCAGTTTCAACAAATTCTCCAGCTCCAGCCATTAGTATTCTAAAGGGGAAAACACAAACATCATCACTCAAGGAACTATCTAGTACAAGGATAGTAAGGCTAACAGGTAATAACAGTGGCCAGTTGTGATTAGCTGATCACGTTACTTTCCGCGTCCTATACACTTCCTTTTATGAGTCTATTTGTGCTGGTTCTACTTAAGTAGTTAGTCAATTCAAAACAATCAATTATTCCTATCCGTACCATTCTCATATCTTTTCTTTCTCATTAACGTATATCATTTAATCATACCTTTCACCTTTACTGATCTTGCTTGAGCGACACATGGCATTCTTGAACTGGCATCTTCTTTCTTTTCTTACTTAAATCCCATTCTCTGTTCGAGTCTAAGCATGTAGGATGCTTAAATCTCTCGAACTTTGCTCTGATACCAACTTGTAAGGCCCCGTTACCGGTAACCCTACTTTCGTGTTGGATTTACTCATAAACACAGTTCTAAATATCAGAGTTAATTAAAAACTTTACGCGGAATATAAAACTTTCATAAAACATTACATATCGATTCATAATCATGTCTTAAAACATTCCTCTTGTCTTTCAAAATCAAAACATAACTTATAAAACATATCAGATCTTCAGATGCCAGGCTTTAGTCTTCTGCCATGTGTCCTCCACTCAAGCCAGCTGTCTCAACCTACTCACCTGCGTGCATACTAAAAGTCAGCTACGCTGAGTGAGTTCTAGTTAATCATACAATACCATACAATACCTTATTACATACATACGTACTTAACCTCATAACTTTCTTTCATACACACATAAGTACTCATACCTTCATTCTTACTTACATACTTTCTTTCTTACTTACATACTTTCTTTTCATTCATAATCATACGTTTTAAAGAGCCTTTCGCCCTATAACCTCACAGATATTATAAGGGTCTGGTCCCTAACATCACAGATATTATAAGGGTCTGGTCCCTAACATCACAGATATTATAAGGGTCTGGTCCCTAACATCACAGATATTATGAGGGTCTGGTCCCTAACATCACAGATATTATTAGGGTCTGGTCCCTAACATCACAGATATTATTAGGGTCTGGTCCCTTGTTTTCGAATATTAGTAGGGTTCGATTCCCTCTTCGTTACCATACAACCATACATCATACCTCGAGTATTATTAGGGCTCGGTACCCTTTTCGTAACCATACAACCATACAACCGTCATTTCCTTCTTTTATTAACTTTATTACGTTCATACACATAAACATACATATCATACTTGCCATATTTATAACGTTACAACCTGACGGTACGTGCAATATCCGAAGATCGTTCACGAACCATCAAGCAATCATTCATACATATCACATATATCACATATGGCTTTATAACGTTACAACCTGACAGTACGTGCAATATCCGAAGATCGTTCACGAACCATCAAGCAATCATTCATACATATCACATATATCACATATGGCATACACTTATCACTTAGGATAAATGTATTAACAACACATCAAGTATGCACACAGCCCCGAAAATATAACAAGGAATGGGGCTAGAAACTCACCTGGATCCTGTTACGTTCGCCGTTGATCGTAATTCCTTTCTTTAACTGGGCGCGGCTAACTGTATAATATTTACACATATCAATTAACTACTACTACTCGTTTTGTATTTCTATCTAAATATGACCCACAAAGAACGGGGGTCCGGGGGCAGCGCCCCTGGCAGCGGGGTTCTAGGGGTGGCAGCCCCTAGCGGGGTCCAAGGGGCAGAGCCCCTGGCTGGGGTTAAGCTGTGATGTTAAGGCAGTTATCGAAAATTTTAATTTATTTTATAATCGAACTTCACTTCAGGCGAAGTTAAACCTTAGGCGAACTTGGCTTCAGGCGAAGTTAAACCTTAGGCGAACTTGGCTTCAGGCGAAGTTAAACCTTAGGCGAACTTGGCTTCAGGCGAAGTTAAACCTTAGGCGAACTTGGCTTCAGGCGAAGTTAAACCTTAGGCGAACTTGGCTTCAGGCGAAGTTATACCTTAGGCGAACTTGGCTTCAGGCGAAGTTAAACCTTAGGCGAACTTGGCTTCAGGCGAAGTTATACCTTAGGCGAACTTGGCCGTATGCGAAGTTATCCTTAGGCGAACTTGGCCGTAGGCGAAGTTATCCTTAGGCGAAGTTACGCTTGAAGGCGAAGTTACGCTTGATGGCGAAGTTCATCAGGCGAACTTAATCTTGCAGGCGAAGTTATCGCGCTGCAGATCTGTTTGCCCATAACTCCTTCGTTTCATAGCCAAATAACTCGATTTTGGTACCCACGGAATCGTATGATCGGCGCCTACAAATCCCAACCATCAAATCGGCCTAAAATCGACGTTTTAGTGGTCCGATTTGGGCAGTTTGGGTTTCGGGTCCGGTTAACCCATCCAATCCTAACCATTTACAGTAATAATAGATTTGTTGGATTGTTCTTACCTTACCAACTCAGATCTATCAACAAAATCCTGGGTTTCGGCTTCGAATCTTGATCGGTTAGTATGTGTGTGTTTTGAGGAGTGTGTGGAGTGTGTGTGGAGTTTGGTGAGAAATGAGATATTTTGGGATTTTGGGGTATTTATATCCCTGAAATCCCATTCTCATTTATCCTATCTCAATTAATCCAAGTCCATGACCCGCTCCTACCCGATATTAATAATTAAAAACGCGAAATCACTAACATAACTTTCTTTATTCAACATTATAAATTTTAGGATGTTACATTTCACCTCTCAAAATATTTCAAGTCCACAGCAGCTCCAGTTCTGTCCTTCCAAACCCTTGCCCAAAACCCTCAAGTAAGTTTCATTTACATGAATTTTTAACCATCCTTTAACTAAGTTATAATCTTATAAACATGTTTTAGTTAGTTTTAAACATGTTTAACCATCCAAAAACCCTAAAAATCAAGTAAAATTATGTTTTGATGTTAAACATGTTTACAAATCATGAACATATACTTTTTTGGTCAAAAACGCAGATTAGAACATGAATACAACGTTTTTACGGTTAGAAAGTTCGGTTTGAACCCAAAACCGAAACCCTAATTATCAAGGCTGTTACATGGATGATTTATGCTTGGTTTGATGTTATGTGATATGTAGATATACTGAGTTTGCAACCCGAGACCCGGAAAGTCGTTTAAACTAGCAAAATTCGTCGAAAACCGACAAGGTAAACCCGTAACACTCGTTTAGGGGCTGTTTAGTATTAGGTTGTGACGTGCTTGTTGTTAGATTGTGAAAATTTGCAGGGACATTAGGGATCATATAAATGAGTCCCTGTTCAAATTTGATAATTTTTCGATAAACGGAGAATATTTGGTGAATTTATTCCCGTTTATGAGCGTTTATTTGGGAAAAATAGCTAAACATATTGAAAAATTATGAAACTTGGTTTTGGAATTTAATATGTGATGGTAAGATCACTGGTAAAGTTTGAGAATCATTGGAAATGCCTAAGTATGGTTTGTACAATCATGGTTTAACCGAATTTTAACAGCCGAAAAACGCACAAAAAGGCATTTTGTCAAAAGAGTTAGGTTCTGGAAATTTTGCAGGGGCTATGTAATGACATTGAGGCCATTGGTAAAAATTATCGGATTTTTCGGAGGTCGTTTGATATAAACGGGCCATATATTACACGATTATAACCTATTAAATGAATTTTTATAAATAAATAATTAATCATAAAATTTCTGAAAATATTTTTATAAAATTCTCCATGTCTTAATGTATTTTTACAAAAATTTGCATAATTTATATATAAGTACATATTTAGTTATGATTAATCAAAGATTTAAATTATAATTGTTTTAACGAAACCGGCAGTTTTGTGTTTAACGGACTGACTGGTATGTCAAAATGTCAAAAGGGGTCAAATATCATATTTTTGAATGATATTGATAAAAACGAACTTTTTACGAGAATTCCGGACAAATCGGGTGGATTGTGCGCGTTTTGTATAATCAAACCCGTGTGAAAACGGAAACGAACCCTGCGATCAAACCAGACACCGAAACCTTAAAATTCTTTCATAAATCAAATTATTTTATCAATCAATATATTTACTTAAGTTTTATGTGATCTTACCTAATCCCGAAACGTATAAACGATCAACTGAGCTAGGCTCGGAAAACGGTGAAACTGAGCCAAATCCAGTTTTAAACATTTCATAGTATACAACGTCACAATCTAAGACTATTGTCATGTTCTGGGCCTAACAGCTATACCCAGATTATCTATACAGCCCGACTTAGTTTGAACACTGTACTAGTAATAACGATACGATACCGTTTATAGGAATCAAGCTATAAACGAGGCATCTGACTTGTTGATACGTGATTTCTGTGCGAACTACGATAAGGTGAGTTTCACGACCCCCACTTTCTAAACTGTTTTACGAACTTTTGGGGTGAAAAGCATGTTTACATAAACTGTTATACTTGAAAACGTGTGATGATGTGAATTATCTAAGTACTAACACTTGACAAGTCCCCACAAACACAAGTGATTAACTTCGTGCCGGTGGCGTGTGGATAGTACTATCGGTTTGACAAACCCAACTGTGACAGAGCCGGTGGGGTAAGCCGGAACATATGTAAAACCAGTTGCACATTGTCATTATATATTTACATACTGCTATGTGGTGTTAGACATAGTACATACATGGGGCAAAATGGCTGTTAAATGCCAACAGGAGTGCATGGGCAGGAGAGGCCATGCAGTATAGCTCGTTTCGGTTTCACTTGTGGCTTAGTATAATGCATCATACACAGACATATATACATACACACTGTAAACTTTACGAACTCGTGAACTGATTTCATTGATACTCGTGAAACTTGAAACTCACCAACTAGACGTAGTTGACCCGTTTTAACATGCTTTTCAGGTAAAGCCAAAGTGGAATGATTTGCTTACATGCTTGGTGTTAGGAAGAAAGTTGAATAGCTGTGAATAGACGCTGATATAATACTGTATAAGAAGCTCGTAAACCGGTTATGTGTCTTTCACATCTAGTTTGTAAACTTAGTACCAACCCATGTATTATGATGTAAATTAGTTTATGAATTTCTTTATAAACAATGTTGTTGATACCAGTGTTATCTGTTACATTCCCGTATTACGCTTCCGCAACTACCTAGTCGGGGTGTGACACTTGAACTCGATGAAACAACAACTTGGTCATCAACTTGATTAAGAACTTCATTTAAAGACTCAACAGATTGTTATTCAACTTGGTTAACAATTTCATTTAAAGACTCAATAGCTTGGTTAATAATTGGATTAACAACTTTTCAATCGGTGGTTTAACAATTTCATTACTTTTAACCTTTACCACCTAGTTCTGACCAACAATACCTTTATTTTTATAGTAAATATAATTTTATTTAACATTCGAAGATACACCACTTCAGAATTCTTTTTTACATATTCCTAGTTTCATTTTTTCATTTAAAACTACCTCCAAATTATTATAATCATAATCAAACAATGAATCATCAGACCAACATGAACTCGATGAAACAACAACTTGGTCATAAACTTGATTAACAAATTCATTTAAAGACTCAACAGATTGTTTATCAACTTGATTGAAAATTTGATTTAAAGACTAAGCAGCTTGGTTATTAGTTGGATTAACAACTTGTTCAATAGGTGGTTTAACAATTTCATTACTTTTAACCTTTACCACCCAGTTCTGACCAACAATACCTTTATTTTATAATAAATATAATTTTATTTAACATTCGAAGATACACCACTTCAGAATTCTTTTTGACATATTCCTAGTTTCATTTTTTCATTTAAAACTACCTCAAAATTATTATAATCATAATCAGACAATGAATCATCAGACGAACATGAACTCGATGAAACAACAACTTGGTCATCAACTTGATTAGCAACTTCATTTAAAGACTCAACAGATTGTTTATCAACTTGATTAACAATATCATTTAAAGACTCAGCAGCTTGGTTATTAGTTGGATTAACAACTTGTTCAATCGGTGGTTTAACATTTTCAATACTTTTAACCTTTGCCACCCAGTTCTCACCAACAATACCTTTATTTTTATAGTAAATATAATTTTATTTAACATTCGAAGATTCACCCCTTCAGAGAATTTTTTGTGACAATCGTCAATTTAAGGTTAACTCCGTTAACTCAACTCCGTCAATTCAAACTTAAGATCACTAAATTTATGACGCACACCTCATTACATTTAAACTAGGGTTTAAATGACGCTTAACACTTACTACATGTGTAGTCTTTCGGGATTTGCACTGAAACGCAAACGAGTTGACGCAAACGGTTGATGAATAAACGAAAAACGTCAACATAATAATTATGTGATAATTATGTGTTAACATATGTGTTACTTGATTATATTGTGTAATGCTAGACAAGAAACAAGAACTTAGTTAGTTTAAACTAGGAAAAGTAATACTTAGAAGTGGAGGGGCCAAAGTGTAACATAGTATTCTATAAATAATAACAATAAACTAAACCCTAACTTATTTCTTTTCCTCCCCACTCAAAACCGATCAGCCACCCTCTTGGTTCTCCTTGGCTGCCGTCACCCTCACACACACATACAACCACCAATTCAAGCTTTTGATTGAAGAATTAGGTGCTAGGAAGGTATAATTGATTATCCTATACATTCTTATTACTTGATTTTGATGTTTGTTGGGTTAATTGTAAACCCTAGCTGCCGATTCTATATGTATATATAGTTATTATGATTGTTGATGATTTGATAACTAGAATTGATATTGTTACATGTTGATTGTTGTGTCTATGATTTGAGTTCAAACAAAAACCCTAATCATGTATGTAATAGGTAATTGATGTGCATGGATGGTGTTTATGGAGTCTAGAGTGTTATATGAATGCATGATAGTTCATAGGTTGTTAATATGTTGAGTTTGGATGCAAACAGTTTCTGGACAGAATGTGTATTTGATGTTTATGTGACTGTAACGAAGTGTAAATGCGAAAATTGGTTTAGATTATTGGTACTACAGTAAACTAGGTTGAGTCTAGTTTCTATAGAGTATAAATTTGTAATTTTTGGACAAGTAGAAGTTAACTTTTATGATTTTACAAAAACGTTGTGCAAAGCTGAGCTGTTAGACCTGCTGTTAGGTTGTTTTGTAAATATTATATCTCATGAACTACGAGACCAATTGGGTTGGTTCCACTTCTGGAAGTTGACTTATTGAGTTAGGAACCTAACCCAAGTAGTCTTGCATTTATTGGATTTTTCGTTTAACGGGAATTGCAAATAACATTCTGTTGCGCATGAATTTGACTGTTATGAGTTTGCTGTAATGATTTGATGATTGTGAGAAAACTATGTGGAATAAAAATATAATAAAATATGTTCTGGAAACCTAAGACATATATGCTTCGGTGATGAGTTTTGGTAAATTAATTGAGATGCTATGATCGGTGGAATAGTAAAATCTTTTAAGTAGAATTTCTGTCTCGGTGAAACTAGCTGCTGAGTTTTGTGAAAATGCATGAAATATGATACTTGCTAATTTATTATCGTGTTTTGACCAAATTGCCCTTGAGGGGAATGATTGCAAGATAATTGTCGTGTTTTGACTAAAATGCCCTTGCGGGGAATAACTGCTAATTGATTGTCATAATTTGACCAAAATGCCCTTATGGGGAATGATGGCTAGTTAATTGTCATGATTTGACCAAAATGCCCTTACGGGGAAAAATTGCTAGTGATGTACTTTATGAATACATGACACGTATATGATTGCTTACACATGTAATGTGTCACAAATACACTTGTTAAAGTCACACACGATTCACAAACGAAACACGAAACATGTTATGTGCATAGGTATTATGTGCCGGGTCTAGAGACTCGATAATATTCCGACACTTAAAAAAATCTCTTAGTTGTTTTAGAACGCTAGAGAGAGTTTTTCTGTGACGCGCATCTTGGTGATTTAATTTGGGAAATTCTTCGCAAACAGTGAGTTTCACTTTCCCCTCTTTAAACTGTTTTCAAACGCTTTTCACTTGGGGGAGATAACATACTCCACAACACATTTAAGATTTTGTTATAAATTATATATCACTTGTAAAGGCTAAGTGGCAAACGAAACATTTGAAGTCCTACACATCGAACCGGTTAATATTTTGAATAGCGAGTCACTGTTGAGTAGTACTACTGGGTTTGACAAACCCCACCCAACGCTAAACTCGACTGGAGGTCGAGCTGGTGTAATTTTGGCTAACACGTACCATGGTCTGGAGGACCTGGTGACAAGGCACTTAATAAACGAGTCAGCTTCGGTGTCGAACACTTAGTAATACTTGTTGTATAGACTAGCTACCTATCGATATATAATTGACATAACACTATCTGTAACGCAAAACGCTGTGACGCTGTAACGCTGTAACGCTGTAACACAAAACGCTGTGACGCTGTAACGCTGTAACGCAAAACGCTGTGACTCTGTAACGCTGTGACGCTGTAACGCTGTAACGCTGTTACGCAAAACGCTGTGACGCTGTAACGCTGTAACGCTGTAACGCAAAACGCTGAACGCAAACGCTAAACGATTTATTTTTATATAACTTGTGAACTCACCAACCTTGTGTTGACACTTTTAGTATGTTATTCTCAGGTAGCCGAGGCGGGCGCGCGGTTTAGGAACATGCATTGCTTGAAAAACTTTTAACCATGCAAACTTACTTTTAACTGTTATCATTGGTTTTAAATCGTCCTGCGTGACGTAACATTGTTTCTATGGTTTTACGCTTCCGCACTTATTTTCATTTAAACGTTTTTATGGTTTGATTTTAATTGATGATTCCGATTCTGTTAGTTCACACCCTATGACGGTAAAACTCCGTTGTGGATTTTGAGGGTGTGACAGATTGGTATCAGAGCCATTGGTTATAGCGAACTAGAAGCTGCATGCATACTTGACTATAACCGCGGCGACCCATTAGTTATAATGATACGCACTACATAGATTTGTGTAGTCTTGTAATCTTATCTCTTTACCTCTTTCACTCATACGTGCGCGCATACACGGCTTACCTGTAGGAATGTCGACGCCACCCTCATCATCATCCGATTCGATGACGCATGCTCACGGGAAGGAACCGCAGTTACCCACCGCATCGCCACCCCGAGTAGTCCCGGAAGTCAAAACTCCCGCACCGAAGAGGTACCGCCTATCCGGAGGCATATACGAAAACGACGTTAGCTGGGATTGGTACCCGCAATGATCCGTACGTAGTGACTGGTAAGTTCCCTGTGAACGATTGTTTTGCTTCTGTATTGTTTGACACTGGAGCTGATAGGAGTTTTGTGTCGAAAGCCTTTAGTCAACTCTTAGACTTAACTCCAACTCCGTTAGATGCTAAGTTTCCTGTTGAATTAGCTGACGGTAAGACTATAGTAACGACTCATGTACTTACGGGATGTAAGTTAAAACTGTCAGGTCATATTTTTGATATAGACCTTATTCCTTTTACGCTTAGTAGTTTCGATGTCGTTGTCGGCATGGACTGGTTATCCGAGAACCGAGCGGAGATTATATGTCACGACAAGATAGTTCACATATCTACCCCTTCCGGCGAGATCATTTCGGTCCGAGGTGAGAGAAGCGGCATGACCACCAGCGTCATTACCCTTATGAAGGCGCAGAAGTATCTACGAAAGGGTCATCTGGCAATTTTGGCACAGATTGTTGAGAAACCCGCGGAGGAGAAGCGAATTGAAGATATACCGGTTGTGCGAGATTTTCCGGAAGTTTTCCCGGAGGATTTGCCTGGACTCCCTCCTAATCGTCAAGTCGAATTCCAAATCGAGTTGACACCCGGTGCAGCACCCATAGCAAGAGCCCCGTATCGGCTCGCACCGGCGGAGCTTCAGGAACTGTCCACTCAGTTGCAAGATTTGTTGGATAAGGGTTTTATCCAACCTAGCTCATCGCCGTGGGGAGCCCCTGTCTTGTTTGTCCGAAAGAAAGACGGGACTTTCCGCATGTGTATCGACTACCGGGAGTTGAACAAGGTGACGGTCAAGAACCGTTATCCTTTACCCGAATCGATGATTTGTTTGACCAGCTTCAAGGATCGAGTTACTACTTGAAGATCGATCTGCGATCCGGTTACCATCAGCTAAGAGTGCGCGAAGAAGATATCTGTAAGACGGCTTTCATAACACGGTATGGTCACTACGAGTTTTCGGTTATGCCTTTTGGCTTAACCAACGCACCAGCCGTATTTATGGATCTCATGAACCGAGTATGCAAGGCGTACCTCGACAAGTTTGTGATTGTTTTCATTGATGATATTCTCGTCTACTCCAAGAACGAAGCTGACCACGAAGAGCACTTAACGGTAATTCTGGAATTATTGAAGAAGGAACAACGGTATGCTAAACTCTCGAAGTGTGAATTTTGGCTTCGCGAGGTTCACTTTTTAGGGCATGTGATCAACGAGAATGGTATCCATGTCGATCCCGGTAAGGTAGAGGCCATCAAAAACAGGGAAGCGCCTAAGACTCCGACTGAGGTGCGACAATTCCTAGGACTGGCCGGCTACTACCGGCGTTTCATCGAGGGATTTTCAAAGATTGCTCAACCCCTCACCGCTTTTACTCACAAAGGTACTAAGTACAATTGGGGTGATGCGCAAGGATCCGCTTTTCAACTGTTGAAAACCAAACTTTGTAGCGCCCCTATTCTAGCCCTCCCCGAGGGAACGGAAAATTTTGAGGTACACTGTGACGCATCGATACAAGGTCTCGGTTGTGTGCTGATGCAACTCGAGAAGGTTATAGCTTATGCCTCTCGACAACTACGGGTTCACGAGAAGAACTACACGACCCATGATTTGGAACTCGGAGCTGTGGTGTTTGCCCTTAAGATATGGAGGCATTACTTGTACGGTACCAAGTTTACCATTTACACCGACCACAAGAGTCTCCAACATATCTACGATCAAAGGAGCTGAACATGCGACAGCGTCGTTGGGTCGAGCTGCTCAAAGATTATGATTGTGCCATCAAGTACCACCCTGGCAAGGCCAATGTGGTGGCCGACGCCCTCAGCAGAAAAGAAACAGATAAACCCAGACGGGTGAGAGCATTGCAACTCACGATTCATCCCAGCTTACCCGATCAGATTCGCGATGCGCAAGTTGAAGCTTTGAAAGATGATAATCTTCCATCAGAACTCATGCGGGGCATGAGCAAGCAACTTGAAACCAGATCGGACGGGGTCCGATATTTTGAGAACCGGATTTGGGTTCCACAGTTCGGTGAGTTGAGAACTCTAGTGATGGACGAAGCACATAAGTCCCGATATTCTATCCACCCTGGCTGAGATAAAATGTATCATGATTTAAAGGCACTTTACTGGTGCCGAACATGAAAGCCGACATTGCCACCTACGTGAGCAAATGCTTGACTTGTGCCAGAGTCAAGATAGAATACCAGAAACCATCTGGTCTAATGCAACAACCGGAACTCCCAATGTGGAAATGGGAACACATCTCAATGGATTTTATTACGGGTTTACCTAAGACACCGACGGGATGCGATACCATCTGGGTGATCGTTGACCGGTTGACTAAATTTGCACACTTCTTAGCGATTAAGGAATCAGACAAAATGGAAAGACTGGCTCGCGTCTACATGAAGGAAGTAGTGTCTTGACACGGAGTGCCTATCTCAATCATTTTTGATCGAGATTCTCGTTTCACTTCGCACTTTTGGAAGTCGCTTCAAAGCGCACTAGGCACCCGTCTTGATATGAGCACAGCATACCATCCTCAAACGGATGGGCAAAGTGAACGAACTATTCAGACCCTGGAGGATATGTTGCGTGCCTGCATATTGGATTTCGGAAAAAGTTGGGAACCTCACTTACCTTTGGTAGAGTTTTCGTATAATAACAGCTACCACGCAAGTATTAAAGCAGCGCCGTTTGAAGGGCTGTACGGACGGAAGTGTCGATCACCACTCTGCTGGGCAGAGGTGGGTGACAGCCAAATCACTGGTCCGGAACTGGTACTCGAAACTTCGGAAAAGATTGTTCAAATCCGAAATCGCATGGCAGCAGCACGAGATCCCCAAAAGAGTTACGCCGACAAGCGCCGAAAACCTCTCGAATTTCAAGTGAACGATCAAGTGTTACTCAAAGTCTCACCTTGGAAAGGTGTGGTTCGCTTTGGTAAGCGAAACAAACTCAACCCACGATATGTTGGTCCTTACCGGATAACTGAGCGCATTGGTCCGGTGGCGTACCGACTGGACCTACCAATGGAACTCGGTGGCGTACACAATGTATTCCACGTGTCCAATTTGAAAAAATGCATGTCCGATGAAACCCAAGTAGTCCCTTTGGAGGAACTACAAGTTGATGAACATTTACGTTTCATTGAGGAACCAGTCGAGGTTTTGGATTGGGAAACCAAAATGCTCAAGCACAGCAAAATTCCAATCGTTAAAGTTCGTTGGAACTCGAGACGTGGACCGGAGTTCACGTGGGAACGCGAGGATCAAATGATGAAAAAGTATCCTCACCTTTTTGAAGGGCTAACAAAACACAGAAAACCGCGAAACCCGGCAAACCATCAGACATCACCGGAGGTATGAATTAAATTTCGGGACGAAATTTCTTTCTACTAGGGGATGATATGACAAACTGAATTTTTTTTCTTACTCTTTCAGACACTCATCACGACTTGACTCAAATTTTCGGGACGAAAATTCTTCAACATGGGAATGATGTGACAATCGTCAATTTCAGGTTAACTCCGTTAACTCAACTCCGTCAATTCAAACTTAAGATCACTAAATCTATGACGCACACCTCATTACATTTAAACTAGGGTTTAAATGACGCTTAACACTTACTACATGTGTAGTCTTTCGGGATTTGCACCGAAACGCAAACGAGTTGACGCAAACGGTTGATGAATAAACGAAAAACGTCATCATAATAATTATGTGATAATTATGTGTTAACATATGTGTTACTTGAATATATTGTGTAATGCTAGACAAGAAACAAGAACTAAGTTAGTTCAAGCTAGGAAAAGTAATACTTAGAAGTGGAGGGGCCAAAGTGTAACATAGTATTCTATAAATAATAACAATAAACTAAACCCTAACTTATTTCTTTTCCTCCCCACTCAAAACCGATCAGCCACCCTCTTGGTTCTCCTTGGCTGCCGTCACCCTCACACACACATACAACCACCAATTCAAGCTTTTGATTGAAGAATTAGGTGCAAGGAAGGTATAATTGATTATCCTATACATTCTTATTACTTGATTTTGATGTTTGTTGGGTTAATTGTAAACCCTAGCTGCCGATTCTATATGTATATATAGTTATTATGATTGTTGATGATTTGATAACGAGAATTGATATTGTTACATGTTGATTGTTGTGTCTATGATTTGAGTTCAAACAAAAACCCTAATCATGTATGTAATGGGTAATTGATGTGCATGGATGGTGTTTATGGAGTCTAGAGTGTTATATGAATGCATGATAGTTCATAGGTTGTTAATATGATGAGTTTGGATGCAAACAGTTTCTGGACAGAATGTGTATTTGATGTTTTTGTGACTGTAACGAAGTGTAAATGTGAAAATTGGTTTAGATTATTGGCACTACAGTAAACTAGGTTGAGTCTAGTTTCTATAGAGTATAAATTTGTAATTTTTGGACAAGTAGAAGTTAACTTTTATGATTTTACAAAAACGTTGTGCAAAGCTGAGCTGTTAGACCTGCTGTTAGGTTGTTTTGTAAATATTATATCTCATGAACTACGAGACCAATTGGGTTGGTTCCAATTCTGGAAGTTGTCTTATTGAGTTAGGAACCTAACCCAAGTGGTCTTGCATTTACTGGATTTTTCGTTTAATGGGAATTTCAAATAACATTTTGTTGCGCATGAATTTGACTGTTATGAGTTTGCTGTATTGATTTGATGATTGTGAGAAAACTATGTGGAAAAAAAATATAATAAAATATGTTCTGGAAACCTAAGACATATATGCTTCGGTGATGATTTTTGGTAAATTAATTGAGATGCTATGATCGGTGGAATAGTACAATCTTTTAAGTAGAATTTCTGTCTCGGTGAAACTAGTTGCTGAGTTTTGTGAAAATTCATGAAATATGATACTTGCTAATTTATTATCGTGTTTTGACCAAATTGCCCTTGAGGGGAATGATTGGAAGATAATTGTCGTGTTTTGACTAAAATGCCCTTGCGGGGAATAACTGCTAATTGATTGTCATAATTTGACCAAAATGCCCTTATGGGGAATGATGGCTAGTTAATTGTCATGATTTGACCAAAATGCCCTTACGGGGAAAAATTGCTAGTGATGTACTTTATGAATACATGACACGTATATGATTGCTTACACATGTAATGTGTCACAAATACACTTGTTAAAGTCACACACGATTCACAAACGAAACACGAAACATGTTATGTGCATAGGTATTATGTGCCGGGTCTAGAGACTCGATAATATTCCGACACTTAGAAAAATCTCTTTGTTGTTTTAGAACGCTAGAGAGAGTTTTTCTGTGACGCGCATCTTGGTGATTTAATTTGGGAAATTCTTCGCAAACAGTGAGTTTCACTTTCCCCTCTTTAAACTGTTTTCAAACGCTTTTCACTTGGGGGAGATAACATACTCCACAACGCATTTAAGATTTTGTTATAAATTATATATCACTTGTAAAGGCTAAGTGGCAAACGAAACATTTGAAGTCCTACACATCGAACCGGTTAATATTTTGAATAGCGAGTCACTGTTGAGTAGTACTACTGGGTTTGACAAACCCCACCCAACGCTAAACTCGACTGGAGGTCGAGCGGGTGTAATTTTGGCTAACACGTACCATGGTCTGGAGGACCTGGTGACAAGGCACTTAATAAACGAGTCAGCTTCGGTGTCGAACACTTAGTAATACTTGTTGTATAGACTAGCTACCTATCGATATATAATTGACATAACACTATCTGTAACGCAAAACGCTGTGACGCTGTAACGCTGTAACGCTGTAACGCAAAACGCTGTAACGCAAAACGCTGTGACTCTGTAACGCTGTGACGCTGTAACGCTGTAACGCTGTAACACAAAACGCTGTGACGCTGTAACGCTGTAACGCTGTAACGCAAAACGCTGAACGCAAACGCTAAACGATTTATTTTTATATAACTTGTGAACTCACCAACCTTGTGTTGACACTTTTAGTATGTTATTCTCAGGTAGCCGAGGCGGGGCGCGCGGTTTAGGAACACGCATTGCTTGAAAAACTTTTAACCATGCAAACTTACTTTTAACTGTTATCATTGGTTTTAAATCGTCCTGCGTGACGTAACATTGTTTCTATGGTTTTACGCTTCCGCACTTATTTTCATTTAAACGTTTTTATGGTTTGATTATAACTGATGATTCCGATCCTGTTAGTTCACACCCTCTGACGGTAAAACTCCGTTGTGGATTTTGAGGGTGTGACAGATTGGTATCAGAGCCATTGGTTATAGCGAACTAGAAGCTGCATGCATACTTGACTATAACCGCGACGACCCATTAGTTATAATGATACGCACTACATAGATTTGTGTAGTCTTGTAATCTTATCTCTTTACCTCTTTCACTCATACGCGCGCGCATACACGGCTTATGTCACACCCCGATCGTGATGGCGGAAAAATCGAGGTGCGGCGACTAAGTCGTGATTGTTGAGCACAATAGTATAAAAGTCTAAATGCATAAACATAACCAAAATGTCAAATATTACATCAACCAGGTAACATGAAACAAATTGTTTTAATACAAAATATCAAGTTTCCAACAACTCCTAGTCTAGCCTTCATCTTTCTAAGGCCTCTAAACTTACTAGGGATTTCTTGCTGCATTATTTCCTGAAAACATGTAACAAACTGTCAACTACATAAAGTAGATGAGTGAATTCATAGGTTTAAAGAAAAGAGTTTTATACACAAACATACTAGTATAGGTTGTAGGGGTTTATATATAGGGTGTACCTGCGGCTAACCCACCACTCCTACAACTTATACTACTATGTTTGGGTATAATTCCCAGTTTTTAAAATGGTTTGTAAGAAAAGATCTCTTGGTTTTCCCACAGAGGTTTTTGTAGTAAGTCAAACATGAAATGTTCTCCTGGGCTCTCAACGGGCTTATCAATCTCCCATTAGAGTCGTATGTGATAAGATTACTCAAAGATTTGCGGTCTCCCAACGGTACATGTAGCACATAACAGTTAAGCATAAACAAGGACATATAGATTTGAGCATGCTAAGTTTACTAGATAAACCAACACCAAAATCCCATTGTTTACTAGTATCCAAGATGATGGTGAACAAATGATGATGATGATGAATGATGATGAAACCCAATGATCACACAAGACTTGATTGAACTCACGCAAGACTTAAACCAAGACTACCTCGTTCTTGCCATCCAGGACTCAGCTAGGTTCTACCGAGAGTAGGATAGACACCCCAAAGAATCCTGGGTTCCCTTGGTCCCTACCGAGAATAGTATAGGTCCTCAAGAGTTATGGATTTCACCGAGACTAGTATGAAATCCCATGAGTTACGAGTGCCACCGAGAATAGAATGCCACTCATGGTCGTGAGTTCTACCGAGAGTAGAATAGACTCTCGCGTCCAATTCAACTCATGATGTTTTGATCTCTAGATTTCCATGCTGACACAATGACTATGATGATATGAATTTGATTCCCGTTCCCATGATGTCAATGTTCACAGAATTTCCCATACTCATTGATTTCCAATGTTCTTAGATCTCCATGAGTTAATGGGTTTTCCCCATGTTCATAGATTTCCAAAGTTTATAGATTACCAAGAAGCTCGTGGATTTCCGCACGTGTGTAGAAATCCAAATGTTTATAGTTTAAAGAATGTTTGCATAAATGATTTTATCCAAACGTGTAAAGTTACCATGTTTAATCCAAATGTTTATAGTTTAAAGAATGTTTGCATAAATGATTTTATCCAAACGTGTAAAGTTACCATGTTTAATCCAAATGTTTATAGTTTAAAGAATGTTTGCATAAATGATTTTATCCAAACGTGTAAAGTTACCATGTTTCCACCCCATAGTTTTGAAAAGCTTAAATAGGGGCTATGAACTCACCTTGATCTTGGGTTAGGATGGTGCTACAATAGATCTCCTTAGCCTAGAGTTGGACATATATATAAGGTTAACAACGTGCTATAAGTCTAAGAAAACGAGCTTACGTGACCTCGAGCAAAAACTGGGTTTTAAAGACGAAAACAGCTTGGTTCTGGCTTGATTCGATCGAATAGGAACACGTTCGATCGAATAGGAACTTGTTCGATCGAATAGACACACATTCGATCGAATAGACACACATTCGATCGAATAGACACACATTCGATCGAATAGACACACATTCGATCGAATCTGAGGCACACTCGATCGAACTAGAAACACATTTGGTCGAACCAGTTGGGAAAACTCGTTCGGTCGAACATGGAACTTGTTCGATCGAATAGACACTCGTTCGATCGAATACGAAACTCATTCGGTCGAATGAGTTGGAGACCATTCGGTTGCTTTCCTATTCGGTCGACCGGACTGGTTCGATCGACTGGTTCGATCGAATGGGCTGATTCGATCGACTGATTCGATCGAATGAGTCTGATTCGACTCCTTCAAGCTGGGCGACGGAGAAACCTACGGGTTTTTCAGATTTTTCCAGATTTTTGACCCAAAATCGAAGTTTTTGACATGGAAATGCTCGGGATTGAAGGGACTATCGATTCCCAGTGATTTTAAACACAAAAGCCTGCATTTTGACACCAAAACAAGACGGTTTTTGACCCGAAAACTCAAGAAACGAAAATGGGTGTTTTTGCTCGATTTGAGGCCGAAAATGGTTATGAAAATGGATGATTTTCAAGAAGATCTTACCAAGAACAACAACAAACAGATTTGTGGACTCGGATTTGAAGTTTGAAGACTTTCTCTCTCTAGTTTCTCTCTCTAGAATGAGAGTGTTTGGGTGGGAAGTGTTGGTGGAAATGAAAGAGATGGTGTAAGAATACTTGATTTTCCGCTTAAATACTCGGGTGACTCGGGTTCGGGTTTAGGCTACCGACGGGTCAAGACTAGTCGAGTTCATAAGTTTTTAAACAAACTAAAACTTTTTCAGCAAAACTTTTATAAAACCATTTTCCGAATAATTATTTGAAATCTTTTTAAATAAGAATATTTAATTTTTCGAAAGCATAAAAATTAATATTTTTCAGGCGTAAATGTCGTTTTATAAAATAAACATTTTAAATGATAAAAGCAGATTTTTCCAATGATATGGGTTCCGAACTTATCGTCCAGAATCCCAAAGTCTATAGTTTCCGATGATTTCACGATCCTAGTTTACCAATCGAATTTCAGGGCGTTACATCCTCCCCAATTTAGAGGAATTTCGTCCCGAAATTTAGAATTTAGTATAGTTGATGCAATGATGTTTTAGATTAAATGATCCCATGATGACCACTATGCGCCACTACCCCTAATATTCGTCTTGGATACCACCCAAATCAAGTTGAAGGGGTTTATATATAGGGTGTACCAGCGGCTAACCCACCACTCCCTCAACTCCACTTGGGTGTTTCTTTCGACTCCTATTAGTTCAATGACACACATTCGACACACTATTTTCCACTACAAGGCATCACCTTCAAGCTTTACATCAGACATATTCATTTCGGATTGAAGGGGTTTATATATAGGGTGTACCAGCGGCTAACCCACCACTCCTTCAATCTCCAATGAATAATTCCCTCAATAACTCTTGAATTTAACGCCTCACAGCTGCCACGCTAACTATGAGTCCCTAATTCCAAGTCTCGCTTCAGACATAATCAACTTGTGCCGAAGGGGTTTATATATAGGGTGTACCAGCGGCTAACCCACCACTCCTTCAACATTCATTGATTAATTCCCTACACGAAGCTTGAGTTCACGACTCATAGTTACACAATAGCATATTGTTTATACACGTATACACCTGTGAACTTGATGTTATTATATTCCGGACTATAATTACGAGTTCACCTTGTATCAATGTATAAACTCCATTGTGTGCGGCTAGAAAAATCGACACGACACCACACACACACACACAACCATGCTTCATGAATGTTAGAATGATGACAAATTTTGGCTCAATGATACATAGTTTACCCCAATGTTTACATGATTAAGTATGCACAACTTGTGTTTTCCAGCACGAGTCATGGGTAGCCAAACTTGGTGTTATGCAAATAAGAGAATATTTATAAGCAAATAGGAACAACATGATACTTCATTGATTGATATTGGTCCCTGATTACATGATTACGATTACATAGACTCCAAGATTTCTAGAATTACAAAGATGATGACTATGCGAACAGATGAGGGTATTCCTCCTTCATCTTATCCTCTCGTTCCCATGTGAACTCGGGTCCACGATGGTTGTTCCAACGTACCTTGACTATAGGTATCCGGCTTCGCTTAGTCTTTTTGACTTCTCGATCTAGGATCTCGACAGGTTCCTCAACAAAGTATAGTTTGTCGTCGATGTGAACCGTGTCGATCGGGATTTGAGCGGTCTCGTCAACGAGGCACTTTTTGAGTTGCGACACATGAAAAACGTTGTGAACACGGCTGAGTTCTGGAGGCAATTCCAAGCGATAGGCTACAGGTCCGACCTTTTCGATGATCTTGAAAGGTCCTACGTACCTTGGAGCAAACTTTCCCTTTTTCCCGAAGCGAACAATGCCCTTCCAGGGGGAAACTTTGAGCATTACGTGATCGCCTATTTGGAACTCCAGAGGTTTGCGGCGTTTGTCAGCGTAATACTTGTGTCGACAGCGGGCGTCCTTAAGTCTTTGCTGAATGATGGCGATACTGTCAGTGGTTTCCTGTATCAGTTCCGGGCCGAGGATTTGAGAATCTCCGGTCTCGGACCAACACAGTGGAGAACGACATTTCCTGCCATAGAGTGCTTCGAATGGCGCGCATTTGATGGTAGCATGATAGCTGTTATTGTATGAGAACTCTGCAAGAGGAAGGTGAGTCTCCCAGCTACTACCGAATTCAAGGATACAGGCTCTGAGCATATCCTCCAGGGTTTGTATGGTCCTTTCGCTCTGTCCGTCCGTTTCAGGATGATAGGCAGAGCTAAGTTTCACACTTGTCCCAAAGGCTTTCTGAAATGACTTCCAGAACCTTGACGCAAAAGAGGGGTCACGGTCAGACGTGATGCCCTTAGGCACACCGTGACGGGTTACGATCTCACGAATGTAAATCCGCGCCAGCTTCTCCGTAGTGTAGTCCTCGCGGACAGGGAGAAAGTGGGCAGACTTGGTCAAGTAATCCACGATAACCCAAATCGTGTCATAACCGCTGGGTGTCCGCGGGAGTTTGGTAATGAAGTCCATAGCGACTTCGTCCCACTTCCACTGCGGTATGATCGGTTTTTGTAACAGGCCAGATGGTCTCTGATGTTCAGTCTTGATCCGCGAGCATGTTAGACACTTACCGACGTATAAAGCTATGTCTTTCTTCATACCCGGCCACCAGAAATGAGACTTGAGATTCTGATACATTTTATCACTGCCCGGGTGAATAGAGTATCTGGATTTGTGCGCTTCGTTCAGGATAAGTTCTCGAAGTGGTTCAGAGTTTGGAATCCACATGCGATTTAAGTAGTAAAGTATACCATCAGACTTGGTTTCAAACTTCCGTTCGGCACCGCAAGATAGCATATTTTTGAGATCACCACCAGCAATCGCTTGCTTTTGAGCTTCAAGAACCAAGGAGGGAAGATTGGACTGAATACGGATCGCATGCAACTGGGTCCTTTCCTTGCGACTTAACGCGTCAGCCACTACGTTAGCCTTTCCAGGGTGGTAGCGGATTTCGCAGTCATAGTCACTTAGGAGTTCAACCCATCGACGTTGTCGCATATTTAGCTCCCTTTGGTTGAGGATGTGTTGTAGGCTCTTGTGGTCGGTGAAGATGACACATTTCGTACCGTATAGGTAGTGTCTCCATATTTTTAAGGCAAAGACCACAGCACCCAATTCCAAGTCGTGAGTGACATAATTCCTCTCATGACTCTTGAGTTGACGCGAGGCGTAAGCGACGACCTTACCGCGTTGCATTAAGACGCAGCCTAGACCTTGGCTCGAGGCGTCGCAATAAACAACAAAATCATCGTTACCCTCAGGAAGCGACAGGATTGGTGCATGGCAGAGTTTATGTTTCAATGTTTGGAAAGCCTCTTCTTGCTCTTGGTTCCAAATGAATGGTTCCCCTTTTTGAGTTAACATTGTGAGGGGCAACGCGATCTTTGAAAAGTTCGAGATGAATCGACGGTAGTACCCAGCCAAACCAAGAAATGAACGAATTTCGGTTGGCGTTGTAGGCGCTCCCCATTTTTTTATGGCTTCAATCTTGGCAGGGTCGACATGAATGCCTTCCTTGTTAATGATGTGACCTAAGAATTGAACTTCCCTTAGCCAGAATTCGCATTTGGAGAATTTGGCGTAGAGTTGCTCTTTCCTCAGCAGATCCAAGGTAAGCCTGAGATGAAGCTCATGGTCGGCTTTAGAGCGGGAATAAACGAGAATATCGTCAATGAAGACGATAACAAACTGGTCCAGGTATGGACGACAAATGCGATTCATGAGATCCATGAACACTGCAGGGGCATTCGTCAAACCAAAAGGCATGACTAGGAACTCGTAGTGTCCATATCGAGTTCTGAAAGCGGTTTTCGCGATGTCGTCCTCCATGACACGCACTTGGTGATAACCTGAGCGTAGGTCGATCTTGGAAAAGTAGGTGGCTCCTTGCAGCTGGTCGAAAAGATCGTCAATCCTCGGTAATGGATACCGATTCTTGACTGTGAGTTTGTTAAGCTCACGATAGTCTATGCACATCCGGAAAGATCCGTCCTTCTTCTTGACGAAGAGGACTGGAGCTCCCCATGGAGACGAACTAGGGCGAATAAAACCCTTGTCCAGTAGTTCCTGCAGCTGGCTCGATAATTCCTGCATTTCAGACGGAGCCAAACGATACGGAGATTTTGCCACGGGGGTTGCACCGGGAACTAACTCGATGTGGAATTTGACTTGTCGGCTAGGAGGAAGTCCGGGTAAGTCTTTAGGAAAAACGTCTGGAAATTCACGCACGACGGGGACATCAGAGAGCTTCTTCCCCAAAGATTTCTTGATGGAGACATGAGCTAGGAAGGCGAGACACTTCTTTCGAAGGCATCGCCGAGCTTTAAAGCAGGAGATTAATTTCAGACATCTGCCTGATCTTTCTCCTTGAATAATTATGGACTCGCCAGAAGAACAAGGAACGCGAATGAGCTTCTCAGCACACACCACTTCCGCGTGGTTGATGGACAACCAATCCATCCCAACAATTACATCGAAACTTCCTAAATGCATAGGGATGAGGTCAATGTTAAGAGACGTCCGATCAAACGTAAGCGTGCAATTGCGAACGATTTTGTTCACTTGGGTAGACTCTCCGTTTGCCATTTCGACAGAGAAAGCGGGGTCTAAGACAGAGGTTCCTAGATTAAGCAATGGGACCAACTCGCTAGAAATAAAACTCCTATCTGCACCCGTGTCAAATAGAATAGAAACCCAGAGATTGTTAAGGATGAACGTACCAGTAATGACGTCAGGATTTTGGCGAGCTTCAGCAGCGCCAATAGTAAAGGCTCGGCCTCGGGCCGGAGGAAGATTTGCAAGACGAGGACACCTGCTCCTGAAATGGTCCATGGCTCCACACTCGAAACAGCTTCGAGAGTTGCTGGGTTGGGAACTGCTGCTCTGTATCGCCAGTTGATTACCTTGAAATCTGCAGCGTTCCGCTAGGTGCCCCAAACGTCCACAGTTCGTGCATTTCCAGCACGGGGTTCCGGCAGGATGATGAAATTGGCAAGTGCCGCACTTGGGGTGAACCCCAGTGTACTCCCTCTTTGGCCTTCCTGAAGGGGTGGGAGCAGGAGCGACAGAGCTGATTGGGGTTGCGGGAGTAACCATCGCGTAACTGCTAGCCTTACGCTTTTTGATGCGGTTGATCTTTTTGGATGAGCCTTCAGCGGCCTTGCCCGTACCTTTGGCTAGGACCCCAGTCTTAACCTGGTCCTGGGTCAGTCGGGCAGCTAGTTCAATGGCCGCTTGTAGGGTTGATGGGTCAGCCCCGAAAACGATTCCACGGACAGTGTCAGGTAGGCCATTGATGTAAAGCTCAATAGCCCGGGAGGGAGGGGTGACCAAGTGTGGTACGAGAAGGGAGAGCTCGTGAAAACGCTCCGTGTACCCTTGGTGATCGGCGCCCTTCATTTTGTGTACCCAAAACTCAGCTTCAAGTTTCTGCACCTCACTGCGAGGTACGAACTCGCGGGTAGCCAATGCTACAAATTCCGACCAGGTCATGGCCAAGGCAGCCTCACGCCCACGGGTTCTTATCTCGTTGTTCCACCAGGTCAGCGCGCGTTTAGACAACATGCTTGCCGCGTGCGTGACTTTCAGTGTCTCAGGGCACGAGCTAATAACAAAGGCTGCCTCCATCTTTTCGATCCACTGGAGGAGACCAACGGCGCCTTCTGTGCCGCTGAAGCTGGTGGGTTTGGTAACCATGAAATCCTTGTATGGCTTATTAGCTGGTTCATTTGCGTTCTGAGCTGGAATTTGGTTGGCCCCAGAGGTTCCTTCTTGCCTCAGCCCTTGGCTGATGGTTGTTACCATGCCTGGTAACACAGCCGCGATCTGCTGGGCTATAAGGTTGGCTAATTCAGCGGAGTCCATGGAAGCGGGTGCACGTCTGGGAGGCATTCTTCGCAAAACGAAAAACGAGCGTTAAATAGAATCAATGACACGCCAAAGATTATGAATAGAGGACATAGATTATACCAAGAACACATAATGACATGACTCAAGAGATTAACAGTTAATATGCAACACATAAGCACGTAGCACGTATATAAGTGTAGACATGTGATTGTGATGCATGAGCTATCTAGAGTCAAGGATCCTAGGTTATAGTCTAGGTCGGTTTCCTAATTCCCTATAACCTGGCTCTGATACCAATCTGTCACACCCCGATCGTGATGGCGGAAAAATCGAGGTGCGGCGACTAAGTCGTGATTGTTGAGCACAATAGTATAAAAGTCTAAATGCATAAACATAACCAAAATGTCAAATATTACATCAACCAGGTAACATGAAACAAATTGTTTTAATACAAAATATCAAGTTTCCAACAACTCCTAGTCTAGCCTTCATCTTTCTAAGGCCTCTAAACTTACTAGGGATTTCTTGCTGCATTATTTCCTGAAAACATGTAACAAACTGTCAACTACATAAAGTAGATGAGTGAATTCATAGGTTTAAAGAAAAGAGTTTTATACACAAACATACTAGTATAGGTTGTAGGGGTTTATATATAGGGTGTACCTGCGGCTAACCCACCACTCCTACAACTTATACTACTATGTTTGGGTATAATTCCCAGTTTTTAAAATGGTTTGTAAGAAAAGATCTCTTGGTTTTCCCACAGAGGTTTTTGTAGTAAGTCAAACATGAAATGTTCTCCTGGGCTCTCAACGGGCTTATCAATCTCCCATTAGAGTCGTATGTGATAAGATTACTCAAAGATTTGCGGTCTCCCAACGGTACATGTAGCACATAACAGTTAAGCATAAACAAGGACATATAGATTTGAGCATGCTAAGTTTACTAGATAAACCAACACCAAAATCCCATTGTTTACTAGTATCCAAGATGATGGTGAACAAATGATGATGATGATGAATGATGATGAAACCCAATGATCACACAAGACTTGATTGAACTCACGCAAGACTTAAACCAAGACTACCTCGTTCTTGCCATCCAGGACTCAGCTAGGTTCTACCGAGAGTAGGATAGACACCCCAAAGAATCCTGGGTTCCCTTGGTCCCTACCGAGAATAGTATAGGTCCTCAAGAGTTATGGATTTCACCGAGACTAGTATGAAATCCCATGAGTTACGAGTGCCACCGAGAATAGAATGCCACTCATGGTCGTGAGTTCTACCGAGAGTAGAATAGACTCTCGCGTCCAATTCAACTCATGATGTTTTGATCTCTAGATTTCCATGCTGACACAATGACTATGATGATATGAATTTGATTCCCGTTCCCATGATGTCAATGTTCACAGAATTTCCCATACTCATTGATTTCCAATGTTCTTAGATATCCATGAGTTAATGGGTTTTCCCCATGTTCATAGATTTCCAAAGTTTATAGATTACCAAGAAGCTCGTGGATTTCCGCACGTGTGTAGAAATCCAAATGTTTATAGTTTAAAGAATGTTTGCATAAATGATTTTATCCAAACGTGTAAAGTTACCATGTTTAATCCAAATGTTTATAGTTTAAAGAATGTTTGCATAAATGATTTTATCCAAACGTGTAAAGTTACCATGTTTAATCCAAATGTTTATAGTTTAAAGAATGTTTGCATAAATGATTTTATCCAAACGTGTAAAGTTACCATGTTTCCACCCCATAGTTTTGAAAAGCTTAAATAGGGGCTATGAACTCACCTTGATCTTGGGTTAGGATGGTGCTACAATAGATCTCCTTAGCCTAGAGTTGGACATATATATAAGGTTAACAACGTGCTATAAGTCTAAGAAAACGAGCTTACGTGACCTCGAGCAAAAACTGGGTTTTAAAGACGAAAACAGCTTGGTTCTGGCTTGATTCGATCGAATAGGAACACGTTCGATCGAATAGGAACTTGTTCGATCGAATAGACACACATTCGATCGAATAGACACACATTCGATCGAATAGACACACATTCGATCGAATAGACACACATTCGATCGAATCTGAGGCACACTCGATCGAACTAGAAACACATTTGGTCGAACCAGTTGGGAAAACTCGTTCGGTCGAACATGGAACTTGTTCGATCGAATAGACACTCGTTCGATCGAATACGAAACTCATTCGGTCGAATGAGTTGGAGACCATTCGGTTGCTTTCCTATTCGGTCGACCGGACTGGTTCGATCGACTGGTTCGATCGAATGGGCTGATTCGATCGACTGATTCGATCGAATGAGTCTGATTCGACTCCTTCAAGCTGGGCGACGGAGAAACCTACGGGTTTTTCAGATTTTTCCAGATTTTTGACCCAAAATCGAAGTTTTTGACATGGAAATGCTCGGGATTGAAGGGACTATCGATTCCCAGTGATTTTAAACACAAAAGCCTGCATTTTGACACCAAAACAAGACGGTTTTTGACCCGAAAACTCAAGAAACGAAAATGGGTGTTTTTGCTCGATTTGAGGCCGAAAATGGTTATGAAAATGGATGATTTTCAAGAAGATCTTACCAAGAACAACAACAAACAGATTTGTGGACTCGGATTTGAAGTTTGAAGACTTTCTCTCTCTAGTTTCTCTCTCTAGAATGAGAGTGTTTGGGTGGGAAGTGTTGGTGGAAATGAAAGAGATGGTGTAAGAATACTTGATTTTCCGCTTAAATACTCGGGTGACTCGGGTTCGGGTTTAGGCTACCGACGGGTCAAGACTAGTCGAGTTCATAAGTTTTTAAACAAACTAAAACTTTTTCAGCAAAACTTTTATAAAACCATTTTCCGAATAATTATTTGAAATCTTTTTAAATAAGAATATTTAATTTTTCGAAAGCATAAAAATTAATATTTTTCAGGCGTAAATGTCGTTTTATAAAATAAACATTTTAAATGATAAAAGCAGATTTTTCCAATGATATGGGTTCCGAACTTATCGTCCAGAATCCCAAAGTCTATAGTTTCCGATGATTTCACGATCCTAGTTTACCAATCGAATTTCAGGGCGTTACAGCTTACCTGTAGGAATGTCGACGCCACCCTCATCATCATCCGATTCGATGACGCATGCTCACGGGAAGGAACCGCAGTTACCCACCGCATCGCCACCCCGAGTAGTCCTGGAAGTCAAAACTCCCGCACCGAAGAGGTACCGCCTATCCGGAGGCATATACGAAAACGACGTTAGCTGGGATTGGTACCCGCAATGATCCGTACGTAGTGACTGGTAAGTTCCCTGTGAACGATTGTTTTGCTTCTGTATTGTTTGACACTGGAGCTGATAGGAGTTTTGTGTCGAAAGCCTTTAGTCAACTCTTAGACTTAACTCCAACTCCGTTAGATGCTAAGTTTCCTGTTGAATTAGCTGACGGTAAGACTATAGTAACGACTCATGTACTTACGGGATGTAAGTTAAAACTGTCAGGTCATATTTTTGATATAGACCTTATTCCTTTTACGCTTAGTAGTTTCGATGTCGTTGTCGGCATGGACTGGTTATCCGAGAACCGAGCGGAGATTATATGTCACGACAAGATAGTTCACATTTCTACCCCTTCCGGCGAGATCATTTCGGTCCGAGGTGAGAGAAGCGGCATGACCACCAGCGTCATTAGCCTTATGAAGGCGCAGAAGTATCTACGAAAGGGTCATCTGGCAATTTTGGCACAGATTGTTGAGAAACCCGCGGAGGAGAAGCGAATTGAAGATATACCGGTTGTGCGAGATTTTTCGGAAGTTTTCCCGGAGGATTTGCCTGGACTCCCTCCTAATCGTCAAGTCGAATTCCAAATCGAGTTGACACCCGGTGCAGCACCCATAGCAAGAGCCCCGTATCGGCTCGCACCGGCGGAGCTTCAGGAACTGTCCACTCAGTTGCAAGATTTGTTGGATAAGGGTTTTATCCAACCTAGCTCATCGCCGTGGGGAGCCCCTGTATTGTTTGTCCGAAAGAAAGACGGGACTTTCCGCATGTGTATCGACTACCGGGAGTTGAACAAGGTGACGGTCAAGAACCGTTATCCTTTACCCCGAATCGATGATTTGTTTGACCAGCTTCAAGGATCGAGTTACTACTTGAAGATCGATCTGCGATCCGGTTACCATCAGCTAAGAGTGCGCGAAGAAGATATCTGTAAGACGGCTTTCATAACACGGTATGGTCACTACAAGTTTTCGGTTATGCCTTTTGGCTTAACCAACGCACCAGCCGTATTTATGGATCTCATGAACCGAGTATGCAAGGCGTACCTCGACAAGTTTGTGATTGTTTTCATTGATGATATTCTCGTCTACTCCAAGAACGAAGCTGACCACGAAGAGCACTTAAGGGTAATTCTGGAATTATTGAAGAAGGAACAACGGTATGCTAAACTCTCGAAGTGTGAATTTTGGCTTCGCGAGGTTCACTTTTTAGGGCATGTGATCAACGAGAATGGTATCCATGTCGATCCCGGTAAGGTAGAGGCCATCAAAAACTGGGAAGCGCCTAAGACTCCGACTGAGGTCGAGCGGGTGTAATTTTGGCTAACACGTACCATGGTCTGGAGGACCTGGTGACAAGGCACTTAATAAACGAGTCAGCTTCGGTGTCGAACACTTAGTAATACTTGTTGTATAGACTAGCTACCTATCGATATATAATTGACATAACACTATCTATAACGCAAAACGCTGTGACGCTGTGACGCTGTAACGCTGTAACGCTGTAACGCAAAACGCTGTGACGCTGTGACGCTGTAACGCTGTAACGCTGTAACGCAAAACGCTGTGACGCTGTAACGCTGTAACGCTGTAACGCAAAACGGTGTGACGCTGTAACGCTGTAACGCAAAACGCAGTGACGCTGTAACGCAAAACGCTGTGACGCTGTAAAGCTGTAACGCAAAATGCTGAACGCAAACGCTAAACGACTTATTTTTATATAACTTGTGAACTCACCAACCTTGTGTTGACACTTTTAGTATGTTATTCTCAGGTAGCCGAGGCGGGCGCGCGTTTTAGGAACATGCATTGCTTTAAAAACTTTTAACTATGCAAACTTACTTTTAACTGTTATCATTGGTTTTAAATCGTCCTGCGTGACGTAACATTGTTTCTATGGTTTTACGCTTCCGCACTTATTTTCATTTAAACGTTTTTATGGTTTGATTATAACTGATGATTCCGATCCTGTTAGTTCACACCCTCTGACGGTAAAACTCCGTTGTGGATTTTGAGGGTGTGACATTTTTTTTGACATATTCCTTGTTTCATTTTTCATTTAAAATTTCCTCCAAATTATTATATTCATAATCAGACAACGAATCATCAGACGGAATTGAACTCGATGAAACAACAACTTGGTCATCAACTTGATTAACAACTCGATTTAAAGACTCAACAGATTGTTTATCAACTTGGTTAACAATTTCATTTAAAGACTCAACAGCTTGGTTATTAGTTGGATTAACAACTTGTTCAATCGGTGGTTTAACATTTTCATTACATTTAACCTTTACCACCCTGTTCTGACCAACAATACCTTTATTTTTATAGTAAATATAATTTTATTTAACATTCGAAGATACACCACTTCAGAATTCTTTTTGACATATTCCTAGTTTCATTTTTTCATTTAAAACTTCCTCCAAATTATTATAATCATAATTAGACAATGAATCTTCAGACGAACATGAACTAGATGAAACAACAACCTGGTCATCAACTTGATTAACAAATTCATTTAAAGACTCAACAGATTGTTTATTAACTTGATTGAAAATTTCATTTTAAGACTCAGCAGCTTGGTTATTAGTTGGATTAACAACTTGTTCAATCGGTGGTTTAAAATTTTCATTACTTTAACCTTTGCCACCCAGTTCCGACCAACAATACCTTTATTTTATAATAAATATAATTTTATTTAACATTCGAAGATACACCACTTCAGAATTCTTTTTGACATATTCCTAGTTTCATTATTTCATTTAAAACTACCTCCAAATTATTATAATCATAATCAGACAATGAATCATCAGACGAACATGAACTCGATGAAACAACAACTTGGTCATCAACTTGATTAACAAATTCATTTAAAGACTCAACAAATTGTTTATCAACTTGATTAACAATTTCATTTAAAGACTCAGCAGCTTGGTTTATAGTTGGTTTAACAACTTGTTCAATCGGTGGTTTAACATTTTCATTACTTTTAACCTTTCCACACAGTTCTAACCAACAATACCTTTATTTTATAACAAATATAATTTTATTTAACATTCGAAGATACACCACTTCAGAATTCTTTTTGACATATTTCTAGTTTCATTTTTTCACTTAAAACTTCCTCCAAATTATTATAATCATAATCAAACAATGAATCTTCAGACCAACACGAACTCGATGAAACAACAACTTGGTCATTAACTTGATTAACAAATTCATTTAAAGACTCAACAGATTGTTTATCAACTTGATTAACAATTTCATTTAAAGAATAAGCAACTTGGTTATTAGTTGGATTAACAACTTGTTCAATCGGTGGTTTAACATTTTCAATACTTTTAACCTTTGCCACCCAGTTCTGACCAACAATACCTTTATTTTTATAGTAAATATAGTTTTATTTAACATTCGAAGATTCACCACTTCAGAGAATTTTTTTTGACATATTCCTTGATTCTTTTTTCATTTAAAATTTCCTCCAAATTATTATATTCATAATCAGACAATGAATCATCAGACGGACTTGAACTCGATGAAACAACAACTTGGTCATCAACTTGATTAACAAATTCATTTAAAGACTCAACAAATTGTTAATCAACTTGATTAACAATTTCATTTAAAGACTCAGCAGCTTGGTTATTAGTTGGATTAACAAGTTGATCAATCGGTGGTTTAACATTTTCAATACTTTTAACCTTTGCCACCCAGTTCTGACCAACAATACCTTTATTTTTATAGTAAATATAATTTTATTTAACATTCGAAGATTCACCACTTCAGAGAATTTTTTTGACATATAGCTTGTTTCATTTTTCATTTAAAATTTCCTCCAAATTATTATATTCATAATCAGACAATGAATCATCAGACGGACATGAACTCGATGAAACAACAACATGGTCATCAACTTGATTAACAACTTCATTTAAAGACTCAACAGCTTGGTTATTAGTTGGATTAACAAGTTCATTTAAAGACTCAGCAGCTTGGTTATTAGTTGGATTAACAACTTGTTCAATCGGTGGTTAAAAATTTTCTTTACTTTTAACCTTCACCACCCAGTTCTGACCAACAATACCTTTATTATTATAGTAAATTTAATTTTATTTAACATTCGAAGATTCACCACTTTAGAGAATTTTTTTTGACATATTCCTTGTTTCATTTTTCATTTAAAATTTCCTCCAAATTATTATATTCATAATCAGACAATGAATCATCAGACGGACATAAACTAGATGAAACAACTACTTGGTCATCAACTTGATTAACAACTTCATTTAAAGACTCAACATATTGTTTATCAACTTGATTAACAATATCATTTAAAGACTCAGCATCTTGGTTATTAGTTGGATTAACAACTTGTTCAATCGGTGGTTTAACATTTTCATTACTTTTAACCTTTGCCACACAGTTCTGACAACAATACCTTTATTTTATAATAAATATAATTTTATTTAACATTCGAAGATACACCACTTCAGAATACTTTTTGACATATTTCTAGTTTCATTTTTTCATTTAAAACTTCCTCCAAATTATTATAATCATAATCATACAATGAATCATCAGACCAACACGAACTCGATGAAACAACAACTTGGTCATTAACTTGATTAACAAATTCATTTAAAGACTCAACAGATTGTTTATCAACTTGATTAACAATTTCATTTAAAGACTCAACAGCTTGGTTATTAGTTGGATTAACAACTTGTTCAATCGGTGGTTTAACATTTTCAATACTTTTAACCTTTGCCACCAGTTCTGACCAACAATACCTTTATTTTTATAGTAAATATAATTTTATTTAACATTCGAAGATTCACCACTTCATAGAATTTTTTTTGACATATTCCTTGTTCATTTTTCATTTAAAATTTCCTCCAAATTATTATATTCATAATCAGACAATGAATCATCAGACGGACTTCAACTCGATGAAACAACAACTTGGTCATTAACTTGATTATCAAATTCATTTAAAGACTCAACAAATTGTTTATCAACTTGATTAACAATTTCATTTAAAGACTCAGCAGCTTGGTTATTAGTTGGATTAACACCTGTTCAATCGGTGGTTAAAAATTTTCTTTACTTTTAACCTTTACCACCCAGTTCTGACCAACAATACCTTTAATTTTATAGTAAATATAATTTTATTTAACATTCGAAGATTTACCTCTTCAGAGAATTTTTTTTGACATATTCCTTGTTTCATTTTTCATTTAAAATTTCCTCCAAATTATTAAATTCATAATCAGACAATGAATCATCAGACGGACAAGAACTCGATGAAACAACAACATGGTCATCAACTTGATTAACAACTTCATTTAAAGACTCAACAGATTGTTTATCAACTTGGTTAACAATTTCATTTAAAGACTCAGCAGCTTGGTTATTAGTTGGATTAACAACTTGTTCAATCGGTGGTTAAAAATTTTCTTTACTTTTAACCTTCACCACCCAGTTCTGACCAACAATACCTTTATTATTATAGTAAATTTAATTTTATTTAACATTCGAAGATTCACCACTTTAGAGAATTTTTTTTGACATATTCCTTGTTTCATTTTTCATTTAAAATTTCCTCCAAATTATTATATTCATAATCAGACAATGAATCATCAGACGGACATAAACTAGATGAAACAACTACTTGGTCATCAACTTGATTAACAACTTCATTTAAAGACTCAACATATTGTTTATCAACTTGATTAACAATATCATTTAAAGACTCAGCATCTTGGTTATTAGTTGGATTAACAACTTGTTCAATCGGTGGTTTAACATTTTCATTACTTTTAACCTTTGCCACACAGTTCTGACCAACAATACCTTTATTTTATAATAAATATAATTTTATTTAACATTCGAAGATACACCACTTCAGAATACTTTTTGACATATTTCTAGTTTCATTTTTTCATTTAAAACTTCCTCCAAATTATTATAATCATAATCATACAATGAATCATCAGACCAACACGAACTCGATGAAACAACAACTTGGTCATTAACTTGATTAACAAATTCATTTAAAGACTCAACAGATTGTTTATCAACTTGATTAACAATTTCATTTAAAGACTCAACAGCTTGGTTATTAGTTGGATTAACAACTTGTTCAATCGGTGGTTTAACATTTTCAATACTTTTAACCTTTGCCACCCAGTTCTGACCAACAATACCTTTATTTTTATAGTAAATATAATTTTATTTAACATTCGAAGATTCACCACTTCATAGAATTTTTTTTGACATATTCCTTGTTTCATTTTTCATTTAAAATTTCCTCCAAATTATTATATTCATAATCAGACAATGAATCATCAGACGGACTTCAACTCGATGAAACAACAACTTGGTCATTAACTTGATTATCAAATTCATTTAAAGACTCAACAAATTGTTTATCAACTTGATTAACAATTTCATTTAAAGACTCAGCAGCTTGGTTATTAGTTGGATTAACACCTTGTTCAATCGGTGGTTAAAAATTTTCTTTACTTTTAACCTTTACCACCCAGTTCTGACCAACAATACCTTTAATTTTATAGTAAATATAATTTTATTTAACATTCGAAGATTTACCTCTTCAGAGAATTTTTTTTGACATATTCCTTGTTTCATTTTTCATTTAAAATTTCCTCCAAATTATTAAATTCATAATCAGACAATGAATCATCAGACGGACAAGAACTCGATGAAACAACAACATGGTCATCAACTTGATTAACAACTTCATTTAAAGACTCAACAGATTGTTTATCAACTTGGTTAACAATTTCATTTAAAGACTCAGCAGCTTGGTTATTAGTTGGATTAACAACTTGTTCAATCGGTGGTTAAAATTTTTCTTTACTTTTAACCTTCACCACCCAGTTCTGACCAACAATACCTTATTATTATAGTAAATTTAATTTTATTTAACATTCGAAGATTCACCACTTTAGAGAATTTTTTTTGACATATTCCTTGTTTCATTTTTCATTTAAAATTTCCTCCAAATTATTATATTCATAATCAGACAATGAATCATCAGACGGACATAAACTAGATGAAACAACTACTTGGTCATCAACTTGATTAACAACTTCATTTAAAGACTCAACATATTGTTTATCAACTTGATTAACAATATCATTTAAAGACTCAGCATCTTGGTTATTAGTTGGATTAACAACTTGTTCAATCGGTGGTTTAACATTTTCATTACTTTTAACCTTTGCCACACAGTTTCTGACCAACAATACCTTTATTTTATAATAAATATAATTTTATTTAACATTCGAAGATACACCACTTCAGAATACTTTTTGACATATTTCTAGTTTCATTTTTTCATTTAAAACTTCCTCCAAATTATTATAATCATAATCATACAATGAATCATCAGACCACACGAACTCGATGAAACAACAACTTGGTCATTAACTTGATTAACAAATTCATTTAAAGACTCAACAGATTGTTTATCAACTTGATTAACAATTTCATTTAAAGACTCAACAGCTTGGTTATTAGTTGGATTAACAACTTGTTCAATCGGTGGTTTAACATTTTCAATACTTTTAACCTTTGTCACCCAGTTCTGACCAACAATACCTTTATTTTTATAGTAAATATAATTTTATTTAACATTCGAAGATTCACCACTTCATAGAATTTTTTTTGACATATTCCTTGTTTCATTTTTCATTTAAAATTTCCTCCAAATTATTATATTCATAATCAGACAATGAATCATCAGACGGACTTCAACTCGATGAAACAACAACTTGGTCATTAACTTGATTATCAAATTCATTTAAAGACTCAACAAATTGTTTATCAACTTGATTAACAATTTCATTTAAAGACTCAGCAGCTTGGTTATTAGTTGGATTAACACCTTGTTCAATCGGTGGTTAAAAATTTTCTTTACTTTTAACCTTTACCACCCAGTTCTGACCAACAATACCTTTAATTTTATAGTAAATATAATTTTATTTAACATTCGAAGATTTACCTCTTCAGAGAATTTTTTTTGACATATTCCTTGTTTCATTTTTCATTTAAAATTTCCTCCAAATTATTAAATTCATAATCAGACAATGAATCATCAGACGGACAAGAACTCGATGAAACAACAACATGGTCATCAACTTGATTAACAACTTCATTTAAGACTCAACAGATTGTTTATCAACTTGGTTAACAATTTCATTTAAAGACTCAGCAGCTTGGTTATTAGTTGGATTAACAACTTGTTCAATCGGTGGTTAAAATTTTCTTTACTTTTAACCTTCACCACCCAGTTCTGACCAACAATACCTTTATTATTATAGTAAATTTAATTTTATTTAACATTCGAAGATTCACCACTTTAGAGAATTTTTTTTGACATATTCCTTGTTTCATTTTTCATTTAAAATTTCCTCCAAATTATTATATTCATAATCAGACAATGAATCATCAGACGGACATAAACTAGATGAAACAACTACTTGGTCATCAACTTGATTAACAACTTCATTTAAAGACTCAACATATTGTTTATCAACTTGATTAACAATATCATTTAAAGACTCAGCATCTTGGTTATTAGTTGGATTAACAACTTGTTCAATCGGTGGTTTAACATTTTCATTACTTTTAACCTTTGCCACACAGTTCTGACCAACAATACCTTTATTTTATAATAAATATAATTTTATTTAACATTCGAAGATACACCACTTCAGAATACTTTTTGACATATTTCTAGTTTCATTTTTTCATTTAAAACTTCCTCCAAATTATTATAATCATAATCATACAATGAATCATCAGACCAACACGAACTCGATGAAACAACAACTTGGTCATTAACTTGATTAACAAATTCATTTAAAGACTCAACAGATTGTTTATTAACTTTATTAACAATTTCATTTAAAGACTCAACAGCTTGGTTATTAGTTGGATTAACAACTTGTTCAATCGGTGGTTTAACATTTTCAATACTTTTAACCTTTGCCACCCAGTTCTGACCAACAATACCTTTATTTTTATAGTAAATATAATTTTATTTAACATTCGAAGATTCACCACTTCATAGAATTTTTTTTGACATATTCCTTGTTTCATTTTTCATTTAAAATTTTCTCCAAATTATTATATTCATAATCAGACAATGAATCATCAGACGGACTTCAACTCGATGAAACAACAACTTGGTCATTAACTTGATTATCAAATTCATTTAAAGACTCAACAAATTGTTTATCAACTTGATTAACAATTTCATTTAAAGACTCAGCAGCTTGGTTATTAGTTGGATTAACACCTTGTTCAATCGGTGGTTAAAAATTTTCTTTACTTTTAACCTTTACCACCCAGTTCTGACCAACAATACCTTTAATTTTATAGTAAATATAATTTTATTTAACATTCGAAGATTTACCTCTTCAGAGAATTTTTTTTGACATATTCCTTGTTTCATTTTTCATTTAAAATTTCCTCCAAATTATTAAATTCATAATCAGACAATGAATCATCAGACGGACAAGAACTCGATGAAACAACAACATGGTCATCAACTTGATTAACAACTTCATTTAAAGACTCAACAGATTGTTTGTCAACTTGATTAACAATTTCATTTAAAGACTCAGCAGCTTGGTTATTAGTTGGATTAACAACTTGTTCAATCGGTGGTTAAAAATTTTCTTTACTTTTAACCTTCACCACCCAGTTCTGACCAACAATACCTTTATTATTATAGTAAATTTAATTTTATTTAACATTCGAAGATTCACCACTTTAGAGAATTTTTTTTGACATATTCCTTGTTTCATTTTTCATTTAAAATTTCCTCCAAATTATTATATTCATAATCAGACAATGAATCATCAGACGGACATAAACTAGATGAAACAACTACTTGGTCATCAACTTGATTAACAACTTCATTTAAAGACTCAACATATTGTTTATCAACTTGATTAACAATATCATTTAAAGACTCAGCATCTTGGTTATTAGTTGGATTAACAACTTGTTCAATCGGTGGTTTAACATTTTCATTACTTTTAACCTTTGCCACACAGTTCTGACCAACAATACCTTTATTTTATAATAAATATAATTTTATTTAACATTCGAAGATACACCACTTCAGAATACTTTTTGACATATTTCTAGTTTCATTTTTTCATTTAAAACTTCCTCCAAATTATTATAATCATAATCATACAATGAATCATCAGACCAACACGAACTCGATGAAACAACAACTTGGTCATTAACTTGATTAACAAATTCATTTAAAGACTCAACAGATTGTTTATCAACTTGATTAACAATTTCATTTAAAGACTCAGCAGCTTGGTTATTAGTTGGATTAACAACTTGTTCAATCGGTGGTTTAACATTTTCAATACTTTTAACCTTTGCCACCCAGTTCTGACCAACAATACCTTTATTTTTATAGTAAATATAATTTTATTTAACATTTGAAGATTCACCACTTCATAGAATTTTTTTTGACATATTCCTTGTTTCATTTTTCATTTAAATTTCCTCCAAATTATTATATTCATAATCAGACAATGAATCATCAGACGGACTTCAACTCGATGAAACAACAACTTGGTCATTAACTTGATTATCAAATTCATTTAAAGACTCAACAAATTGTTTATCAACTTGATTAACAATTTCATTTAAAGACTCAGCAGCTTGGTTATTAGTTGGATTAACACCTTGTTCAATCGGTGGTTAAAAATTTTCTTTACTTTTAACCTTTACCACCCAGTTCTGACCAACAATACCTTTAATTTTATAGTAAATATAATTTTATTTAACATTCGAAGATTTACCTCTTCAGAGAATTTTTTTTGACATATTCCTTGTTTCATTTTTCATTTAAAATTTCCTCCAAATTATTATATTCATAATCAGACAATGAATCATCAGACGGACAAGAACTCGATGAAACAACAACATGGTCATCAACTTGATTAACAACTTCATTTAAAGACTCAACAGATTGTTTATCAACTTGATTAACAATTTCATTTAAAGAATAAACATCTTGGTTATTAGTTAGATTAACAACTTGTTCAATCGGTGGTTTAACATTTTCAATACTTTTAACCTTTGCCACCCAGTTCTGACCAACAATACCTTTATTTTTATAGTAAATATAGTTTTATTTAACATTCGAAGATTCACCACTTCAGAGAATTTTTTTTGACATATTCCTTGTTTCATTTTTCATTTAAAATTTCCTCCAAATTATTATATTCATAATCAGACAATGAATCATCAGACGGACTTGAACTCGATGAAACAACAATTTGGTCATCAACTTGATTAACAAATTCATTTAAAGACTCAAATTGTTTATCATCTTGATTAACAATTTCATTTAAAGACTCAGCAGCTTGGTTATTAGTTGGATTAACAACTTGTTCAATCGGTGGTTAAAAATTTTCTTTACTTTTAACCTTTACCACCCAGTTCTGACCAACAATACCTTTATTTTTATAGTAAATATAATTTTATTTAACATTCGAAGATTCACCACTTCAGAGAATTTTTTTGACATATTGCTTGTTTCATTTTTCATTTAAAATTTCCTCCAAATTATTATATTCATAATCAGACAATGAATCATCAGACGGACATGAACTCGATGAAACAACAACATGGTCATCAACTTGATTAACAACTTCATTTAAAGACTCAACAGATTGTTTATCAACTTGATTAAAATTTCATTTAAAGACTCAGCAGCTTGGTTATTAGTTGGATTAACAACTTGTTCAATCGGTGGTTAAAAATTTTCTTTACTTTTAACCTTTACCACCCAGTTCTGACCAACAATACCTTTATTTTTATAGTAAATTTAATTTTATTTAACCTTCGAAGATTCACCACTTTAGAGAATTTTTTTTGACATATTCCTTGTTTCATTTTTCATTTAAATTTTCCTCCAAATTATTATATTCATAATCAGACAATGAATCATCAGACGGACATAAACTCGATGAAACAACAACTTGGTCATCAACTTGATTAACAACTTCATTTAAAGACTCAACATATTGTTTATCAACTTGATTAACAATATCATTTAAAGACTCAGCAGCTTGGTTATTAGTTGGATTAACAACTTGTTCAATCGGTGGTTTAACATTTTTATTACTTTTAACCTTTGCCACACAGTTCTGACCAACAATACCTTTATTTTATAATAAATATAATTTTATTTAACATTCGAAGATACACCACTTCAGAATACTTTTTGACATATTGCTTGTTTCATTTTTCATTTAAAATTTCCTCCAAATTATTATATTCATAATCAGACAATGAATCATCAGACGGACAAGAACTCGATGAAACAACAACATGGTCATCAACTTGATTAACAACTTCATTTAAAGACTCAACAGATTGTTTATCAACTTGATTAAAATTTCATTTAAAGACTCAGCAGCTTGGTTATTAGTTGGATTAACAACTTGTTCAATCGGTGGTTAAAAATTTTCTTTACTTTTAACCTTTACCACCCAGTTCTGACCAACAATACCTTTATTTTTATAGTAAATTTAATTTTATTTAACCTTCGAAGATTCACCACTTTAGAGAATTTTTTTTGACATATTCCTTGTTTCATTTTTCATTTAAAATTTCCTCCAAATTATTATATTCATAATCAGACAATGAATCATCAGACGGACATAAACTCGATGAAACAACAACTTGGTCATCAACTTGATTAACAACTTCATTTAAAGACTCAACATATTGTTTATCAACTTGATTAACAATATCATTTAAAGACTCAGCAGCTTGGTTATTAGTTTGATTAACAACTTGTTCAATCGGTGGTTTAACATTTTTATTACTTTTAACCTTTGCCACACAGTTCTGACCAACAATACCTTTATTTTATAATAAATATAATTTTATTTAACATTCGAAGATACACCACTTCAGAATACTTTTTGACATATTTCTAGTGTCATTTTTTCATTTAAAACTTCCTCCAAATTATTATAATCATAATCAAACAATGAATCATCAGACCAACACAAACTCGATGAAACAACAACTTGGTCATTAACTTGATTAACAAATTCATTTAAAGACTCAACAGATTGTTTATCAACTTGATTAACAATTTCATTTAAAGACTCAGCAGCTTGGTTATTAGTTGGATTAACAACTTGTTCAATCGGTGGTTTAAAATTTTCAATACTTTTAACCTTTGCCACCCAGTTCTGACCAACAATACCTTTATTTTTATAGTAAATATAATTTTATTGAACATTCGAAGATTCACCACTTCAGAGAATTTTTTTTGACATATTCTTTGTTTCATTTTTCATTTAAAATTTCCTCCAAATTATTTTATTCATAATCAGACAATGAATCATCAGACGGACTTGAACTCGAAGAAACAACAACTTGGTCATCAACTTGATTATCAAATTCATTTAAAGACTCAACAAATTGTTTATCAACTTGATTAACAATTTCATTTAAAGACTCAGCAGCTTGGTTATTAGTTGGATTAACAACTTGTTCAATCGGTGGTTAAAAATTTTCTTTACTTTTAACCTTTACCACCCAGTTCTGACCAACAATACCTTTATTTTTATAGTAAATATAATTTTATTTAACATTCGAAGATTCACCACTTCAGAGAATTTTTTTTGACATATTCCTTGTTTCATTTTTAATTTAAAATTTCCTCCAAATTATTACATTCATAATCGGACAATGAATCATCAGCCGGACAAGAACTCGATGAAACAACAACATGGTCATCAACTTGATTAACAACTTCATTTAAAGACTCAACAGATTGTTTATCAACTTGATTAACAATTTCATTTAAAGACTCAGCAGCTTGGTTATTAGTTGGATTAACAACTTGTTCAATCGGTGGTTAAAAATATTCTTTACTTTTAACCTTTACCACCCAGTTCTGACCAACAATACCTTTATTTTTATAGTAAATATAATTTTATTAAACATTCGAAGATTCACCACTTCAAAGAATTTTTTTGACATATTCCTTGTTTCATTTTTCATTTAAAATTTCCTCCAAATTATTATATTCATAATCAGACAATGAATCATCAGACGGACATGAACTCGATGAAACAACAACATGGTCATCAACTTGATTAACAACTTCATTTAAAGACTCAACAGATTGTTTATCAACTTGATTAACAATTTCATTTAAAGAATTAGCAGCTTGGTTATTAGTTGGATTAACAAATTGTTTAATCGGTGGTTAAAAATTTTCTTTTCTTTTAACCTTTACCACCCAGTTCTGACCAACAATACCTTTATTTTTATAGTAAATTTAATTTTATTTAACATTCGAAGATTCACCACTTTAGAGAATTTTTTTGACATATTCCTTGTTTCATTTTTTCATTTAAAACTTCCTCCAAATTATTATAATCATAATCAAACAATGAATCTTCAGGCCAACACAATCTCGATGAAACAACAACATGGTCATCAACTTGATTAACAACTTCATTTAAAGACTCAACAGATTGTATATCAACTTGATTAACAATTTCATTTAAAGACTCAGCAGTTTGGTTATTAGTTGGATTAACAACTTGTTCAATCGGTGGTTAAAAATTTTCTTTACTTTTAACCTTTACCACCCAGTTCTGACCAACAATGCCTTTATTTTAATAGTAAATATAATTTTATTTAACATTCGAAGATTCACCACTTCAGAGAAATTTTTTGACATATTCCTTGTTTCATTTTTCATTTAAAATTTCCTCCAAATTATTATATTCATAATCAGACAATGAATCATCAGACGGACATGAACTCGATGAAACAACAACATGGTCATCAACTTGATTAACAACTTCATTTAAAGACTCAACAGGTTGTTTATCAACTTGATTAAGAATTTCATTTAAAGAATTAGCAGCTTGGTTATTAGTTGGATTAACAACTTGTTTAATCGGTGGTTAAAAATTTTCTTTTCTTTTAACCTTTACCACCCAGTTCTGACCAACAATACCTTTATTTTTATAGTAAATTTAATTTTATTTAACATTCGAAGATTCACCACTTTAGAGAATTTTTTTTGACATATTCCTTGTTTCATTTTTTCATTTAAAACTTCCTCCAAATTATTATAATCATAATCAAACAATGAATCTTCAGGCCAACACAAACTCGATGAAACAACAACATGCTCATCAACTTGATTAACAACTTCTTTTAAAGACTCAACAGACTGTTTATCAACTTGATTAACAATTTCATTTAAAGACTCAGCAGCTTGGTTATTAGTTGGATTAACAACTTGTTCAATCGGTGGTTAAAAATTTTCTTTACTTTTAACCTTTACCACCCAGTTCTGACCAACAATACCTTTATTTTTATAGTAAATATAATTTTATTTAACATTCGAAGATTCACGACTTCAGAGAATTTTTTTGACATATTCCTTGTTTCATTTTTCATTTAAAATTTCCTCCAAATTATTATATTCATAATCAGACAATGAATCATCAGACGGACATGAACTCGATGAAACAACAACATGGTCATCAACTTGATTAACAACTTCATTTAAAGACTCAACAGATTGTTTATCAACTTTATTAACAATTTCATTTAAAGAATTAGCAGCTTGGTTATTAGTTGGATTAACAACTTGTTTAATCGGTGGTTAAAAATTTTCTTTTCTTTTTACCTTTACCACACAGTTCTGACCAACAATACCTTTATTTTTATAGTAAATTTAATTTTATTTAACATTCGAAGATTCACCACTTTAGAGAATTTTTTTTGACATATTCCTTGTTTCATTTTTTCACTTAAAACTTCCTCCAAATTATTATAATCATAATCAAACAATGAATCTTCAGGCCAAGACAAACTCAATGAAACAACAACTTGGTCATTAACTTGATTAACAAATTCATTTAAAGACTCAACAGATTGTTTGTCAACTTCATTAACAATTTCATTTAAAGAATAAGCAGCTTGGTTATTAGTTGGATTAACAACTTGTTCAATCTGTGGTTTAACATTTACAATACCTTTAACCTTTGCCACCCAGTTCTGACCGACAATACCTTTATTTTTATAGTAAATATAATTTTATTTAACATTCGAAGATTCACCACTTCAGAGAATTTTTTTTGACATATTCCTTGTTTCATTTTTTGTTTAAAATTTCCACCAAATTATTATATTCATATTCAGACAATGAATCATCAGACGGACATGAACTCGATGAAACAACAACATGGTCATCAACTTGATTAACAACTTCATTTAAAGACTCAACAGATTGTTTATCAACTTGATTAACAATTTCATTTAAAGACTCAGCAGCTTAGTTATTATTTGGATTAACAACTTGTTCAATCGGTGGTTAAAAATTTTCTTTACTTTTAACCTTTACCACCCAGTTCTGACCAACAATAACTTTATTTTTATAGTAAATATAATTTTATTTAATATTCGAAGATTCACCTCTTCAGAGAATTTTTTTGACCTTTTCCTTGTTTCATTTTTCATTTAAAATTTCCTCCAAATTATTATATTCATAAAAAAACAATGAATCATCAGACGGACATGAACTCGATGAAACAACAACATGGTCATCAACTTGATTAACAACTTCATTTAAAGACTCAACAGATTGTTTATCAACTTGATTAACAATTTCATTTAAAGACTCAGCAGCTTGGTTATTAGTTGGATTAACAACTTGTTCAATCGGTGGTTTAACATTTTCAATACTTTTAACCTTTGCCACCCAGTTCTGACCAACAGTACCTTTATTTTTATAGTAAATATAATTTTATTTAACATTCGAAGATTCACCACTTCAGAGAATTTTTTTGACATATTGCTTGTTTCATTTTTCATTTAAAATTTCCTCCAAATTATTATATTCATAATCAGACAATGAATCATCAGACGGACATGAACTCGATGAAACAACAACATGGTCATCAACTTGATTAACAACTTCATTTAAAGACTCAACAGATTGTTTATCAACTTGATTAACAATTTCATTTAAAGACTCAGCAGCTTGGTTATTAGTTGGATTAACAACTTGTTCAATCGGTGGTTAAAAATTTTCTTTACTTTTAACCTTTACCACCCAGTTCGGACCAACAATACCTTTATTTTTATAGTAAATTTAATTTTATTTAACATTCGAAGATTCACCACTTTAGAGAATTTTTTTTGACATATTCCTTGTTTCATTTTTCATTTAAAATTTCCTCCAAATTATTATATTCATAATCAGACAATGAATCATCAGACGGACATGAACTCGATGAAACAACAACATGGTCATCAACTTGATTAACAACTTCATTTAAAGACTCAACAGATTGTTTATCAACTTGATTAACAATATCATTTAAAGACTCAGCAGCATGGTTATTATTTGGAATAACAACTTGTTCAATCGGTGGTTTAACATTTTCATTACTTTTAACCTTTGCCACACAGTTCTGACCAACAATACCTTTATTTTATAATAAATATAATTTTATTTAACATTCGAAGATATACCACTTCAGAATTCTTTTTGACATATTTCTAGTTTCATTTTTCATTTAAAACTTCCTCCAAATTATTATAATCATAATCAAACAATGAATCTTCAGACCAACACAAACTCGATGAAACAACAACTTGGTCATTAACTTGATTAACAAATTCATTTAGAGACTCAACAGATTGTTTATCAACTTGATTAACAATTTCATTTAAAGAATAAGCAGCTTGGTTATTAGTTGGATTAACAACTTGTTCAATCGGTGGTTAAACATTTTCAATACTTTTAACCTTTGCCACCCAGTTCTGACCAAAAATACCTTTATTTTTATTGTAAATATAATTTTATTTAACATTCGAAGATTCACCACTTCAGAGAATTTTTTTTTTGACATATTCCTTGTTTCGTTTTTCATTTAAAATTTCCTCCAAATTATTATATTCATAATCAGACAATGAATCATCAGACGGACTTGAACTCGATGAAACAACAACTTGGTCATCAACTTAATTAACAAATTCATTTAAAGACTCAACAAATTGTTTATCAACTTGATTAACAATTTCATTTAAAGACTCAGCAGCTTGTTATTAGTTGGATTAACAACTTGTTCAATCGGTGGTTAAAAGTTTTCTTTACTTTTAACCTTTACCGCCCAGTTCTGACCAACAATACCTTTATTTTTATAGTAAATATAATTTTATTTAACATTCGAAGATTCACCACTTCAGAGAATTTTTTTGACATATTCCTTGTTTCATTTTTAATTTAAAATTTCCTCCAAATTATTACATTCATAATCGGACAATGATTCATCAGCCGGACAAGAACTCGATGATACAACAACATGGTCATCAACTTGATTAACAACTTCATTTAAAGACTCAACAGATTGTTTATCAACTTGATTAACAAATTCATTTAAAGACTCAGCAGCTTGGTTATTAGTTGGATTAACAACTTGTTCAATCGGTGGTTAAAAATTTTCTTTACTTTTAACCTTTACCACCCAGTTCTGACCAACAATACCTTTATTTTTATAGTAAATATAATTTTATTTAACATTCGAAGATTCACCACTTCAGAGAATTTTTTTGACATATTCCTTGTTTCATTTTTCATTTAAAATTTCCTCCAAATTATTATATTCATAATCAGACAATGAATCATCAGACGGACATGAACTCGATGAAACAACAACATGGTCATCAACTTGATTAACAACTTCATTTAAAGACTCAACAGATTGTTTATCAACTTGATTAACAATTTCATTTAAAGACTCAGCAGCTTGGTTATTAGTTGGATTAACAACTTGTTCAATCGGTGGTTAAAAATTTTCTTTACTTTTAACCTTTACCACCCAGTTCTGACCAACAATACTGTGACAATCGTCAATTTCAGGTTAACTCCGTTAACTCAACTCCGTCAATTCAAACTTAAGATCACTGAATCTATAACGCACACCTCATTACATTTAAACTAGGGTTTAAATGACGCTTAACACTTGCTACATGTGTAGTCTTTCGGGAATTGCACCGAAACGCAAAACGTCAAAACAGTAATTATGTGATAATTATGTGTTAGACTTATGTGTTGTGTGATAACATCGTTATAAACGTTAACTCAATGTACTAGAACTAGTTAGTTAAGCTAGAAAAGCAACAATCGAAAGTTGAGGGGCTTGAGTGTAACATAGTATTATTATAAATAATAATAATAATAAACCCTAACTCACTTTTTTTTCTTTCTCTTCCTCTACCCCGATCGGACTTCTCTCCCCCCCCCTCACGGCTGCCGCCACTTATATACACACATACAACCAAGTTTTCAAGCCTTTGGTTGAAGATTAAGGTGCTAGGAAGGTATAAACGACTATCCTATGCATCCTTTTGTAAGGCCCCGTCACCGGTAACCCTACTTTCGTGTTGGATTTACTCATAAACACAGTTCTAAATATCAGAGTTAATTAATAACTTTACGCGGAATATAAAACTTTCATAAAACATTACATATCAATTCATAATCATGTCTTAAAACATTCCTCTTGTCTTTCAAAATCAAAACATAACTTATAAAACATATCAGATCTTCAGATGCCAGGCTTTAGTCTTCTGCCATGTGTCCTCCACTCAAGCCAGCTGTCTAATCCTACTCACCTGCGTGCATACTAAAAGTCAGCTACGCTGAGTGAGTTCTAGTTAATCATACAATACCATACAATACCTTATTACATACATACGTACTTAACCTCATAACTTTCTTTCATACACACATAAGTACTCATACCTTCATTCTTACTTACATACTTTCTTTCTTACTTACATACTTTCTTTACATTCATAATCATACGTTTTAAAGAGCCTTTCGCCCTATAACCTCACATATATTATAAGGGTCTGGTCCCTAACATCACAGATATTATAAGGGTCTGGTCCCTAACATCACAGATATTATGAGGGTCTGTGTCACACCCCCGGCCAAAGGCGGAAAGCCAAGGGCGTGGACGAAGTCGCAGATTGAATAAGCCATAACACAGGTTAAGAGTCTAAATGAAATGCATACATAAATATTCAAGTTACATTGTTCAAAAGATACAAATAACACCACAATTGTCCAACAGATACTAAATCTAGTACTACGCCTTCGGTCTTCTCCTAAGGCCATCTAGAAATCCCTGTTCTTCATCTATCAGCATTACCTAAAAATATGCAGGAAAACGTCAACTACAAAAATAGTTGAGTGAGAACATAAGTTTGTGGTAAAAAGAAAAAGGGATTTCATACACAAGCATGCTAGACCAAGTTGTAGGGGTTTATATATAGGGTGTACCAGCGGCTAACCCACCACTCCTACAACTTGTTCTACCATGTTTGAGTATGATCCCGGTTTTTAGGAAAAATAGTGAGAAAAAGAACAAGCGCACCAAAATAGGTTGTAGGGGTTTATATATAGGGTGTACCAGCGGCTAACCCACCACTCCTACAGCATATTTTGTTGTGCGTTTTGGTTTATAAATCCAAAGTAAGAAGACAGATCATAAGTAAAAGCGTAGTGCGGGTACATGGATCATTACAGTTCATAATAGTGCGCGAAAAGCGTGCACGTGGGTCATTGAGTGGAGAGGAGAGTCCAGAGTTACGATGTGTGTGAGGCAACGCAATAGTTCATAATACTCGAGATAATTGCACATAACAGATAGACCAAAAGAGCAAGTAATAACACATAATACACATAAGAGGCCACGCGAGAGAGAGGCGAGACTTACATGGATTCACACAGAATCCAAGGCCGTCGAGTCAGTAGTGGAGCGAGACTTACATGGGTCCCGCAGGATACCCAAAGCAGTCGTGATAGTGGCCGTGGTTCATAGAGCAACAGTGTAGAGAGCATATAGTTCATAGTGCAATAGCGCGTAGAGCGAACATGTATAGTGCAACAGTTCATAGAGCAGCAGTTCATAGAGTAATACAATTTGTAGAGTAAGTAAAGTAATTATGATAGTGCTTACATTACGTTAAGTTATAAGTGAAAGCGAGTAAAAGCAGAGAAAACAGTGTGTAAAGGTTTTGAAGTAAAGTGTTTTTGCATATTTCCACCCCGTGGTTTGATAAAGCAATACAGTTAAAAAGGGGTTATGAACTCACCTTGATCTCGGGTTAGGATGGTGCTACAATAGATCTCCTTAGCCTAGAATTTGACATATATATAAGGTTAACAACGCGTTATAAGTCTAAGAAAACGAGCTTACGCGACCTCGAGCAAAAACTAGGTTTTAAAGACGAAAACAGCTTGGTTCTGGCTTGATTCGGTCGAACAGGCACACATTCGGTCGAATCTGAGGCACACTCGATCGAAATAGACACACACTCGGTCGAACCAGCTGGGAAAACTCGTTCGGTCGAACATGGCACTTGTTCGGTCGAATAGACACTCGTTCGGATCGAATACGAAGCTCATTCGGTCGAATGAGGTGGAGACCATTCGGTTGCTTCCCTATTCGGTCGAATGGACTGGTTCGGTCGACTGGTTCGACCGAATGAGTCCTGAGTCGACGCCTTCAAGCCGGGCGACGGAGAAACCTACGGGATTTCGCGATTTTCATGATTTTTCACCCAAAATCGAAGTTTTTGACATGGAAATGCTCGGGATTGAAAGAACTAATGATTCCTAGTGTTTTTATACACAAAGACCTGCATTTTGACACCAAAACAAGACGGTTTTTGACCCGAAAACTCTAGAAACAAAAATGGGTGTTTTTGCTCGATTTGAGGCCGAAAATGGTTATGAAAACGGATGATTTTCGAGAGGGACTTACCAAAACGAATTGCTACAAGATTCCGGGCTCGGATTTGCGTTTTGAACACTTTCTCTCTCTAGCTTCTCTCTCTAGAATGAGAGCGTTTGGGTGTGGGAGTGGGAGAGAAGAAGAGAAAATGGGGGAGTTGTCTTGAACTTACGTTTATATACTCGGTTTCTTGGGTTCGGGTTTTGGCTCGGGTTGGTTTTTCCTACGGGTCAAGACGGGTCGAGTTCATAAAATTTATAAAACGAAACATTTTTCTAAAAACTTTTATAAAATAACTTTAAATAAAATATCTGAAATCTTTTAAAATAATGAAAATACCATTTATTTACGAAAGATAGATTTTTGGTCACCGGGTTAAATTTCGGGATGTTACAGTCTGGTCCCTATCCTCACAGATATTGTAAGGGTCTGGTCCCTAACATCACAGATATTATAAGGGTCTGGTCCCTAACATCACAGATATTATAAGGGTCTGGTCCCTTGTTTGCGAATATTAGTAGGGTTCGATTCCCTCTTCGTTACTATACAACCATACATCATACCTCGAGTATTATTAGGGCTCGGTACCCTTTTCGTAACCATACAACCATACAACCGTCATTTCCTTCTTTTATTAACTTTATTACGTTTATACACATAAACGTACATATCATACTTACCATATTTATAACGTTACAACCTGACAGTACGTGCAATATCCGAAGATCGTTCACGTACCATCAAGCAATCATTCATACATATCACATATATCACATATGGCATACACTTATCACTTAGGATAAATGTATTAACAACACATCAAGTATGCACACAGCCCCGAAAACATAACAAGGAATGGGGCTAGAAACTCACCTGGATCCTGTTACGCTCGCCGTTGATCGTAATTCCATTCTTTAACTGGGCTCGGCTAACTGTATAATATTTACACATATCAATTAACTACTACTACTCGTTTTGTATTTCTATCTATATATGACCCACAACGAACGGGGGTCCGGGGGCAGCGCCCCTGGCAGCAGGGTTCTAGGGGCGGCAGCCCCTAGCGGGGTCCAAGGGGCAGAGCCCCTGGCTGGGGTTAAGCTGCCTTAACACATTTTCCATTAGGTTTTTAATTTATTTTCTAAACGAACTTCACTTCAGGCGAAGTTAAACCTCGGGCGAACTTGGCTTCAGGCGAAGTTAAACCTTAGGCGAACTTGGCTTCAGGCGAAGTTAAACCTTAGGCGAACTTGGCTTCAGGCGAAGTTAAACCTTAAGCGAACTTGGCTTCAGGCGAAGTTAAACCTTAGGCGAACTTGGCCGTAGGCGAAGTTATCCTTAGGCGAACTTGGCTTCAGGCGAAGTTAAACCTTATGCGAACTTGGCTTCAGGCGAAGTTAAACCTTAGGCGAACTTGGCCGTAGGCGAAGTTATCCTTAGGCGAACTTGGCTTCAGGCGAACTTAATCTTGCAGGCGAAGTTATCGCGCTGCAGATCTGTTTGCCCATAAATCCTTCGTTTCTTAGCCAAATAACTCGATTTTGGTACCCACGGAATCGTATGATCGGCGCCTACAAATCCCAACCATCAAATCGGCCTAAAATCGACGTTTTAGGGGTCCGATTTAGGCAGTTTGGGTTTCGGGTCCGGTTAACCCATCCAATCCTAACCATTTTCAGTAATATTAGCTTTGGTGGATTTGTTCTTACCTTACCAACTCAGATCTATCAACAAAATCTCGGGTCTCGGCTTCGAATCTTGATCGGTTAGAATGTGTGTGTTTTGAGTGTGTGAAGAAAGAAGGTGGAAATGAAAGATTGGGTTTGGGATGGGATATTTATATCCCTCTAAGCCCACGGACCCGAGGCCCATTCTCATTTAACCCATCTTACGCAATCTAAGCCCAACTCCCTCCTTACTCGACATTAAATAACTAACAACGTGAAATCACTAAACATAACTTTCTTTATTTATAATTAAAATTTCAGGATGTTACAAGTCTTCCCCCCTTAAAGAGGTTTCGTCCCCGAAACCTAACTATTACATAAACAAACTAGGGTAAAACTTGCGCATCTCATCCTCGACTTCCCAAGTAGCATCTGATCCCTTGCGGTGTTTCCATATCACTTTTACCAAGGGTATAATCTTGTGACGAAGCTGCTTCTCCTTGCGATCAACGATCTTTATCGGTTGCTCGATGTAGTTCAATTGTTCATCAACCTCAATGTCCATTAATGGCACGTGAGACGTGTCATCAGCTAGACACTTCCTCAGATGAGAAACATGGAAGGTTGAATGAATTCCTTCTAACGCATCGGGTAAATCCAGCTTATAAGCTACTTCCCCCACACGATACAAAATTTTAAATGGTCCAATGTACCTCGGACTTAGCTTCCCTCTCTTTCTAAAACGGATAATTCCTTTCCAAGGCGAGACCTTAAGCATCACATAGTCGCCAACGTTAAACTCAATTGGTCGTCGCCGCTTATCTGCATAAGACTTTTGTCTGTCTTGAGCGGCTTTCATTCTTGCTTTGATCTGATCGAACTTTGAAGACGTTTCTTGAACCACTTCTAGGCTTCCCATTTCCTTTTGACCAATCTCACCCCAACACACCGGGGTTCTACATCGTCGACCGTAAAGCATCTCAAACGGTGGCATACCAATGCTCGAATGGTAACTGTTGTTATAGGAGAACTCTGCCAGATGCAGATGATCATCCCAGCTTCCACCAAAATCTAAAACACAAGCACGTAGCATATCCTCAAGGGTTTGGATCGTCCTTTCGGACTGTCCATCGGTTTGAGGATGGTACGCCGTACTGATGTTCAACCTCGTCCCCATAGCTTCATGGAATTTCTTCCAGAATCTTGAAGTAAACCGTGTATCTCTATCAGACACGATCGATAACGGTACTCCATGCTTGGTTACAATTTCTTTAATGAACAAGCTTGCTAACTTTTCTGACGAGATGGCCTCTCGTATGGGTAGAAAGTGAGCACTCTTGGTCAAACGGTCCACAATCACCCAGATGGTATCATGATGCTTAGCTGTACGAGGTAGCTTAGTTATGAAATCCATGGTGATGTGTTCCCATTTCCACTCAGGTATCTCTAGCGGTTGCATTTTCCCATAAGGCTTTTGGTGTTCGGCTTTGACTTGTAAGCAAGTTAAGCACTTACCAACATAATCCACTACATCGTTCTTCATTCCTGGCCACCAATAATCTCTTTTCAAGTCTTGGTACATCTTTGTAGCTCCAGGATGGATTGAGTACCTTGACTTATGAGCTTCATCTAAGATTCGACTTCTAAGATCACCATGGCGTGGGATCCATATACGGTCGAACCTAGTTTTAACTCCATGAGTGTTTTCCATCAACCCATCTTGCTGGCCATAAATCCTTTCTTTCTTTACTAACCCTTCGTCTACTAACACTTCTGACTGCACTTTGATGATTTCTTCAAAAAGACTTGAGTTCATGATCAACTTGTATGACTTCACTGTTGCAATGACTTCCTCATTCTTACGACTTAGCGCATCAGCGACCACGTTAGCTTTACCGGGGTAATACTTAATCTCACAGTCGTAATCCTTTATCAATTCTAACCATCTTGTCTGCCTCATGTTCAATTCTTTCTGTTTGAAGAAGTACTTTAAACTCTTATGATCTGTATAGATAGTACACTTAGTACCGTACAGATAATGCCTCCATATCTTGAGAGCATGCACTACCGCTGCTAACTCCAAATCATGCGTCGGATAAGTACTCTCATGGACCTTCAACTGCCTAGACGCGTAGGCTATCACCTTCCCTCGTTGCATCAACACGCAACCTAACCCTTGATGCGAGGCATCAGCACAAACAACGAAATCCTCGTCGCCATCGGGTAAAGTAAGGATTGGAGCTTGCGTGAGTCTCTTCTTCAATTCTTCAAAGGCTTCCTCCTGAAACTTCCCCCAACTGAATACTATCGACTTTCGGGTCATACCGGTCAGCGGTGCGGCTATCTTGGAGAAACCGTCGATGAATCTCCTATAGTAGCCAGCTAACCCTAGGAAGCTTCGTATATCAGTCGGATTCTGCGGAGTCTTCCAATTCGTTATCGCTTCAATCTTAGCTGGGTCCACGGTAATTCCTTCCGGATTAATCACGTGACCTTAAAATTGCACTTCTCTTAACCAGAACGCGCACTTCGAAAACTTGGCATACAACTTCTCTTTCTTCAGAACTTCCAATACTTCTCTCAAATGTTCCGCATGGTCAGACTCGCTCCTTGAATATATTAATATTTCATCAATGAAAACGATAACTGACTTATCCAACATTGGTCGACACACCCTGTTCATCATGTCCATAAATGCTGCAGGAGCATTTGTTAGACCGAATGACATTACGAGGAACTCGTAGTGTCCATATCGCGTTCGGAACGCTGTCTTAGGGACGTCTGCCTCCTTTACCTTCAGTTGATGGTAGCCTGATCTGAGATCTATTCGTGAGAACCAACTCGAACCTTGCAGTTGGTGAAACAGATCGTCAATCCTAGGCAAGGGGTATCTATTCTTTACCGTAAGCTTTTTCAACTCATGATAGTCTATGCACATTCTCATACTTCCATCCTTTTTCTTCACAAACAAAACCGGTGCGCCCCACGGAGAAACACTCGGTCTGATAAAACCCTTGTCGAGGAGTTCTTGCAGTTGGGACATCAATTCCTTCATCTCGGACGGTGCTAGGCGGTAAGGCGCTTTCGCGACGGGCTGGGCTCCTGGTACTAGATCTATCTAAAATTCTATCTCTCGCTCAGGTGGCAACCCCGGAAGATCCTCAGGGAATACTTCTGGGTAGTCGCGCACAATAGGAACATTCTTCATTTCTTTCGTCTCGGCCGTAGCGTTGACAACATACGCCAGGTAGGCACCGCACCCTCGCCTTAACAAACCCTCGGCTTTTATCATCGAAATGACATTAAGCCCATAACTCTCCTTATCACCATAAACCGTCACCGCACTACCATCCAATGACTTTAACCTTATCATCTTACTTTTACATACTATCTGAGCCTCAAACTCAGACAACCAATCCATACCCAAGACTACATCGAACCCTCCTAAGGCCATAACATACAAAGTAACAGGGAACTCATGTCCCTCTAACACTATCTTACAATTCTTAACCATTTTTGTTATTTTCACCGAAGTGTCACTTGCGGTTTCTACTACAAAAGTTTCAGACACTCGGCAGCCTTTCATTTTAGCTAGTTTACTAAACGTCGTAGCTACAAAACTTCTATTCGCACCAGAATCAAATAATACAGAAGCGGAAACATCGTTCACTAGAAACGTACCTGTAACGACATCCGGAATCTGCCTGGCTTGTTCCTAGGTCAGCATGTAGGCTCTAGTTCTGTGCCTAGCTTGATCGGCATCCTTCTTTCCACTACCTCCAGCTACACCTTCAGTGCACTCCCTTGACATATGGCCTGTCTTGCCACATTTGTAACATGCTGGCTTCGCACTGCACTCATTGGCATATTGCCCTACCTTCCCGCACTTATAACAGGCATTCGACCCCATTCTGCATTCTCCACCATGAGCCTTTCCACATTTGAGACAAACATTAGAACTTTTACCCCACTTGCACTCACCACCATGCCTCTTTCCGCAGGTCTTACACGATCTCTTCTCCCACACTTTCTGTTTCTTATTCTTGGAGTTCCATAACTGAGTACCGGGTCGTTTAGCAGGAGTGACCCCTTTCTTCTCTTTCTCTTCGTCCCTTTCCACCCTATCATCCGCGGCCAAGTCAGCATAGACCATTTCCGCGAGTCCAACAGCCGAATCAAAAGTAGCAGGTTGAATCGTTCTGACTAACATGCGGACCTTTTGTGGCAACCCCCTCACATAACATTTGATTCTCTAGACCTCAGTGTCAACCATGTCAGGCACCAACCTAGATAGTCGGTTGAACTCCGTGGTATACTCACGATGCGTCATCATACCGGCTTTTAAATTCTGGAACTTCATCTCCGTTCTTTCAACCTCGGCATCTGCACAGAACTTCTTCATTACCAACTCTTTCAAATCTTCCCACCTCATCGCTCTGATCTCATCCTTAGTCTTTCTCTGCTCCACACTCTCCCACCAATACATAGCCTCATCCTCGAATGATTGAGTAGCATAACCTACCGCTTGATCGGGACGGCACTCGCTAATGCGGATAACCTTATCCATGGCGGTTATCCACTGAAGAGTAGCGATTGCATCTCCTAAACCAGTCAGCTTAGGCGGGTCGCAACCTTTGAAGGACTTATAGTTGCAACCGCCTCGGCCCCTCCTTCTGTCATCGACTTTCGCAGACCTTTCCTCGCTTGATTCACCCTTCTCCCCCTCATCATCATTCCTACTATGACCACCTGCCCCGTCCACAGTTCTTTCACGGCTTCCAGCAGGGCCTCCCGGAGTAATATTCTTTACAGCAGCGGCTACAGCTTGGACGATAGCTGCTTGAATGGCGGGATCCAGTTGAACCCCTTCGTTGTTGATCGGACCTCCTCCAGCTGCACTACCCTCCTCCCTGGTGTTGGAAGCTGTCTCAACCGAAGGTTGCTGGATACGACGAGGCCTGCCGCGTCGTCCAGCACGACCTCCAGCTCCAGCAATGTTACCAACTCCAGCCATCGTATTCTAAAAGGGAAAACACAAACATCGTCACTCAAGGAACCGTTTAGTACAAGGATGGTAAGGCTAACAGGTAATAACAGTGGCCAGTTGTGATTAGCTGATCACGTTACTTTCCGTGTCCTATACACTTCCTTTTATGAGTCTATTTGTGCTGGTTCTACTTAAGCAGTTAGTCAATTCAAACAATCAATTATTCCTATCCGTACCATTCTCATATCTTTTCTTTCTCATTAACATATATCATTTAATCATACCTTTCACCTTTATTGATCTTGCTTGAGCGACACATGGCATTCTTGAACTGGCATCTTCTTTCTTTTCTTACTTAAATCCCATTTTCTGTTCGAGTCTAAGCATGTAGGATGCTTAAATCTCTCGAACTTATGCTCTGATACCAACTTGTAAGGCCCCGTCACCGGTAACCCTACTTTCGTGTTGGATTTACTCATAAACACAGTTCTAAATATCAGAGTTAATTAAAAACTTTAGGCGGAATATAAAACTTTCATAAAACATTACATATCAATTCATAATCATGTCTTAAAACATTCCTCTTGTCTTTCAAAATCAAAACATAACTTATAAAACATATCAGATCTTCAGATGCCAGGCTTTAGTCTTCTGCCATGTGTCCTCCACTCAAGCCAGCTGTCTCATCCTACTCACCTGCGTGCATACTAAAAGTCAGCTACGCTGAGTGAGTTCTAGATAATCATACAATACCATACAATACCTTATTACATACATACGTACTTAACCTCATAACTTTCTTTCATACACACATAAGTACTCATACCTTCATTCTTACTTACATACTTTCTTTCTTACTTACATACTTTCTTTACATTCATAATCATACGTTTTAAAGAGCCTTTCGCCCTATAACCTCACAGATATTATAAGGGTCTGGTCCCTAACATCACAGATATTATAAGGGTCTGGTCCCTAACATCACAGATATTATGAGGGTCTGGTCCCTATCCTCACAGATATTGTAAGGGTCTGGTCCCTAACATCACAGATATTATAAGGGTCTGGTCCCTAACATCATAGATATTATAAGGGTCTGGTCCCTTGTTTGCGAATATTAGTAGGGTTCGATTCCCTCTTCGTTACCATACAACCATACATCATACCTCGAGTATTATTAGGGCTCGGTACCCTTTTCGTAACCATACAACCATACAACCGTCATTTCCTTCTTTAATTAACTTTATTACGTTCATACACATAAACGTACATATCATACTTACCATATTTATAACGTTACAACCTGACAGTACGTGCAATATCCGAAGATCGTTCACGTACCATCAAGCAACCATTCATACATATCACATATATCACATATGGCATACACTTATCACTTAGGATAAATGTATTACAACACATCAAGTATGCACACAGCCCCGAAAACATAACAAGGAATGGGGCTAGAAACTCACCTGGATCCTGATACGCTCGCCGTTGATCGTAATTCCTTTCTTTAACTGGGCTCGGCTAACTGTATAATATTTACACATATCAATTAACTACTACTACTCGTTTTGTATTTCTATCTATATATGACCCACAACGAACGGGGGTCCGGGGGCAGCGCCCCTGGCAGCGGGGTTCTAGGGGCGGCAGCCCCTAGCGGGGTCTAAGGGGCAGAGCCCCTGGCTGGGGTTAAGCTGCCAGGCGAAGTTAAACCTTAGGCGAACTTGGCCGTAGGCGAAGTTATCCTTAGGCGAACTTGGCTTCAGGCGAAGTTAAACCTTAGGCGAACTTGGCTTCAGGCGAAGTTAAACCTTAGGCGAACTTGGCCGTAGGCGAAGTTATCCTTAGGCGAACTTGGCTTCAGGCGAAGTTAAACCTTAGGCGAGGTTACGCTTGAAGGCGAAGTTACGCTTGAAGGCGAAGTTCATCAGGCGAACTTAATCTTGCAGGCGAAGTTATCGCGCTGCAGATCTGTTTGCCCATAAATCCTTCGTTTCTTAGCCAAATAACTCGATTTTGGTACCCACGGAATCGTATGATCGGCGCCTACAAATCCCAACCATCAAATCGGCCTAAAATCGACGTTTTAGGGGTCCGATTTGGGCAGTTTGGGTTTCGGGTCCGGTTAACCCATCCAATCCTAACCATTTTCAGTAATATTAGCTTTGGTGGATTTGTTCTTACCTTACCAACTCCGATCTATCAACAAAATCTCGGGTCTCGGCTTCGAATCTTGATCGGTTAGAATGTGTGTGTTTTGAGTGTGTGAAGAAAGAAGGTGAAAATGAAAGATTGGGTTTGGGATGGGATATTTATATCCCTCTAAGCCCACGGACCCGAGGCCCATTCTCATTTAACCCATCTTACGCAATCTAAGCCCAACTCCCTCCTTACTCGACATTAAATAATTAACAACGTGAAATCACTAAACATAACTTTCTTTATTTATAATTAAAATTTCAGGATGTTACACCTTTATACTTAATTTCGATGTTTAATGGGTTAATTGAAAACCCTAGAGTCCGATTTATGTGTGTATGTAGTTTATATGATTGTTGTTGATTGGATGATGATATGATAACTAGAATGGATATTGTTACATGTTAATTGCTTGTGTCTTTGATTTGAGTTCAAACAAAAACCCTAATCATGTATGTAATGTGTAATTGATGTGCATGGATAGTGATTATGGAGTCTAGAGTGTTATATGAATGAATGATGGTCCATAGATAGTTAATATGTTGAGTTTGGATGCAAACAGTTTCTGGACAGATTGTGTTATTGATGTTTAATTGACTTTAACGAAGTGTAAATGTGAAAATTGGTTGAGATTATTTATACTACAGTAAACTAGGTTGAGTCTAGTTTCTAAAGAATATAAATTTGCAATTTTTGGACGTGTAAAAGTTAACTTTTATGATTTTACAAAAACGTTGTGCAAAGCTGAGCTGTTAGACTTGCTGTTAGGTTGTTTTGTAAATATTATATCTCATGAACTACAAAGCCAAATGGGTTGGTTCCACTTCTGGAAGTTGACTTGTTGAGTTAGGAACCTAACCCAAGTGGTCTTGTATTTGTTGGATTTTTCATTTAACGGGAATTTCAAATAACATTCTGTTGCGCATGATTTTGACTGTTATGAGCTTGCTGTAGTGTTTTGATCATTATGAGAAATCTAGGTGGAATAAAAATAAAATAAAATATGTTCTGGAAACCTAACACATGCATGCTATAGTGATGATTTTTGGTAAATTAATTGAGATGCTATGATCGGTGGAATAGTACAATCTTTCAAGTAGAATTTCTGTCTCGGTGAAACTAGCTGCTGAATTTTGTGAAATTGCATGAAACATGATAATTGCTAGTTAATTGTTATGTTTTGACCAAATTACCCCTGTGGGGAATACTTGCTATATAATTGTTATGTTTTGACCAAATTGCCCCTGCGGGGAATACTTGCTAAATAGTTGTCGTGTTTTGACCAAATTGCCCTTGCGGGGAATAATTGCTAGTTATGTACATTATTAATACATGACACATAAATAATTGCTCACACACGTATCGTATCACAAATGTATTTGTTAAAGTCACACACGATTCACAAACGAAACACGAAACATGTTATGTGCATAGGTATTATGTGCCGGGTCTAGAGACTCGATAATATTCCGACACTTAGAAAAATCTCTTTATTGTTTTAGAACGCTAGAGAGAGTTTTTCTGTGACGCGCATCTTGGTGAATTATTTTGGGAATACTTCGCAAACAGTGAGTTTCACTTTCCCCTTTTAAACTTTTTAAACGCTTTTCACTTGGGGGAGATAACATACTCCGAAACGCATTTAAGATTTTGTTAATATAGATTATATATCACTTGTAAAGACTAAGTGGCAAACGCGTTAACTAAAGTCCTTCATTCACATCGAACCGTTTAATATTGGATAATAGCGAGTCATTGTTGAGTAGTAATACTGGGTTTTACAAACCCCACCCAACGCTAAACTCGATTGGAGGTCGAGTGGGTGTAATCCTGGCTAAACACATACCATGGTCGGGATAGACCTGGTGGCAAGGCAAATGATAAACAGTCAGCTTCGGTGTCGAACACTTAGTGATGCTTGTTTTATAGGCTAGCTACCTATAGATATATAATTGACATAACGCAAAACGTTGTAACGCAAAACGCTGTAACGCAAAACGCTGAACGCAAACGCTAAACGCTTTATTTTATATAAACTGTGAACTCACCAATCTTGTGTTGACACTTTTTGTATGTTATTCTCAGGTAGCCGAGGCGGGCGCGCGGCTTAGGATCATGCATTGCTTGAAACACTTTTAATTATGCAAACTTATTTTAAACTGTTATCATTGGTTTTTAAGTCGTCCTGCGTGACGCAACATTGGTTTCTATGGTTTTACGCTTCCGCACTTATTTTCATTTAAACGTTTTTATGGTTTGATTATAACTAATGATTCCGATCCTGTTAGTTCACACCCTCTGACGGTAAAAATCCGTTAGTGGATTTTAAGGGTGTGACAGATTGGTATCAGAGCCATTGGTTATAGCGAACTAGAAGCTGCATGCATACTAGACTATAACCGCGACGACCCATTAGTTATAATGATACGCACTACATATGTTTGTGTAGTCTTTGTTATCTTATCTCTTTACCTCTTTCACTCATACGCGCGCGCATACACGGCTTACCTGTAGGAATGTCGACGCCGCCACCCTCATCATCATCTGATCCGATGACCCATGCCCACGGGAAGGAACCGCAGTTACCTACCGCATCGCCACCCCGTGTAGTCCCGGAACTCGAAGCTCCCGCACCGAAGAGGTACCGCTTATCCGGAGGCATGTACGAAAACGAAGTTAGCTGGGATTGGTACCCTAATATGATCAGACGTATGGTCTATCGCGAACAAGTTCCCCCGTTACCTCACTCGAACCACCCTGCTTACCCCAATACCCTACCACCCATAACTGAACATGTAGAGCAAGTTCTCGCGGCTGTCGTTTCTTGCTTGGAGCGTGACGTGGGTTACATGCGCTATACGAGGGCTAACGTTTCCGGACTGTTAAAAGACGGAACCGAGACTAAGGAGGAGATTGCCCGCATGGCAGCGGCAATGAAGTTAATGCAAGAGGCTAGTGATCAACAGATGAAGATTATGAGAAAGATGCAAGCCGAGATGATAGACTTGCAAGAGCAACTCCAAGTAGCAAGGACCCGAACCGAGATAGCTTTAGAGCGCTGCGATGTCTTACAAATGCAGATTGCTCAGAACGCAGCCGAACCCGAGGCAGAGCCTGAGGCAGAACCTGAAGCCGAGCTTGAGGCAGAGCCTGAAGAGGAACCCGAAGAAGATCCCGAAGAGGAGCCTGAGGAAGTTCCCGAGGAAGATCCCGAGGAGGAACCTGAAGAAGAACCGGAGGAAGAACCGGCTGAGGAGGAGGCACACTCAGAGGTGTCCTCAGATGATGACATCTAGTGATGATGACACCTAGATGGAGGGGTTGTCTCCATCCGAACTATTATTTTCTATGATTTTAAGGATTGATTGGAAATACTTTGTAGTGAATACAACGGTTTTAATCATGAATTATTAAGTAGATTAATATATGGTTGTGATGTGATGTTGTTTCTTATTTCTTTCTTATCTATCTTTTTATTACATGTATGGTGTGTTGGATATGAAAGAAAAATTCATGTTTAACATTTTATACTGTGATTCTAGGAAATGGCTGGAAGAAACGCTGGACACGGTCGCGGTAACATCAACTTGACTGCAGCAGAACTCCAAACTCTGCTGAACGACCATGCGGCGGCCGCTCTAGCCGCACACGTTCAGAATCAAGCTGTAGGTCCAACTGGAACGTGTACTTTCAAGAATTACCTTGACTGCAAGCCTAGCTCGTTTAAGGGCACTGAGGGAGCTATAGGCTTCCTGCGTTGGGCTGAGAAGGCCGAGTCGGCCTTTGAGATGTGTAATTGTCCCCCTGCCAGTAGGGTCAAATTCGCTGCTGGAACACTTGAGGATTCTGCCCTCACTTGGTGGAATTCGAATGTACAGATCCTTGGATTAGAACTGGCTAACGCGATGAACTGGGAGGAGTTCAAAAACATGATGCGAGAAGAGTACTGTCCGAGAGAAGAGATTTCCAAGTTGGAATCAGAATTTTGGTCGTTGAAGATGGTGGGTTCAGAAGTCGAAGCCTACACTACCCGTTCTCACGAGTTAGCTGTGATGTGTCCGCGGATGGTGGATCCGCCGAGTAAGAGGATTGAAATGTATCTTGATGGGTTAGCACCGCAAATTCAGGGCATGGTGACGTCTTCCAGACCAGCCACGATTCAACAAGCGATCCGTTTAGCTCACAAACTGACGGATCAAGCAGTGACCCAAGGTGCGCTACCACCTAGGGGTTCAACCGCTAAAGTCAGTGACAACCCGAGTAATGACAACAACAGCAACAGCAACCCGAGCAGCGGAAAGAGAAAGTTTGACAACACCAGATCCTCATCCTCGAACCTCCCACAGCAACAACACTACCGTAAGCCCGAATTCACTCGGAGCTTTAACAATCAGAGTCACAACAACAATAACAACGGTAGCGGGCAGGGTTCGAGCGGATATGCTGGGAAATATCCGAAGTGCAATAGGTGCAACTATCATCATGTTGGCCCGTGTGACCGTGTCAAGTGTCAGAGATGCGGAAAGATGGGTCACCAGGCGAAGGAATGTAGAGGAGACCTTGCGGAAAAGGGTGCTCCTAAACCACCTATGACGACGAAGGGATGTTTCGAATGTGGGCAAGAAGGTCATTTCAGGAAAGATTGTCCCAAGCTGAAACAGAACGACAACAATGGGGGTAATGGAAGTGGTAGTAATGGTGGAAGCAATGGCAAGGGAAGAGCTTTTGTGATTGGGTCGGGTCAAACCCGCAATGATCCGCACGTGGTGACTGGTAAGTTCCCTGTGAACGATTGTTTTGCTTATGTATTGTTTGACACTGGAGCTGATAGGAGTTTTGTGTCGAAAGCCTTTAGCCAACTCTTAGACTTAACTCCAACTCCGTTAGATGCTAAGTTTCCTGTTGAATTAGCTGACGGTAAGACTATAGTAACGACTCATGTATTTGCGGGATGTAAGTTAAAACTGTCAGGTCATGTCTTTGATATCGACCTTATTCCTTTTACGCTTAGTAGTTTCGATGTCGTGGTCGGCATGGACTGGTTGTCCGAGAACCGAGCGGAGATTATATGTCACGACAAGATAGTCCACATTACTACCCCTTCCGGCGAGATCATTTCGATCCGAGGTGAGAGAAGCGGCATGACCACCAGCGTCATTACCCTCATGAAGGCGCAGAAGTACCTACGAAAGGGTCATCCGGCAATTTTGGCGCTGATTGTTGAGAAACCCGCGGGGGAGAAGGGAATTGAAGATATACCGATTGTGCGAGATTTTCCGGAAGTTTTCCCGGAGGATTTGCCTGGACTCCCTCCTATATGACAAGTCGAATTCCAAATCGAGTTGACACCCGGTGCAGCACCCATAGCACGAGCCCAGTATCGGCTCGCACCGGCGGAGCTTCAGGAGTTGTCCACTCAGTTGCAAGATTTGTTGGATAAGGGTTTTATCCGACCTAGCTCATCGCCATGGGGAGCCCCTGTCTTGTTTGTCCGAAAGAAGGACGGGACTTTCTGCATGTGTATCGACTACCGGGAGTTGAACAAGGTGACGGCCAAGAACCGTTATCCTTTACCCCGAATTGATGATTTGTTTGACCAGCTTCAAGGATCGGGTTACTACTCGAAGATCGATCTGCGATCTGGTTACCACCAACTAAGAGTGCGCGAAGAAGATATTTCAAAGACGGCTTTCAGAACACGGTATGGTCACTACGAGTTTTCGGTTATGCCTTTTGGCCTAACCAACGCACCAGCCGTATTTATGGATCTCATGAATCGAGTATGCAAGGCGTACCTCGACAAGTTTGTGATTGTTTTCATTGATGATATTCTCGTCTACTCCAAGAACGAAGCTGACCATGAAGAACACTTAAGGGTAATTCTGGAATTATTGAAGAAGGAACAATTGTATGCTAAACTCTCGAAATGTGAGTTTTGGCTTCGCGAGGTTCACTTTTTAGGACATGTGATCAGCGAGAACGGTATCCATGTCGATCCCGGTAAGGTAGAGGCCATAAAAAACTGGGAAGCACCTAAGACTCCGACTGAGGCGCGGCAATTCCTAGGACTGGCCGGCTACTACCGACGTTTCATCGAGGGATTTTCAAAGATTGCTCAACCCCTCACCGCTTTGACTCACAAAGGCACTAAGTACAATTGGGGTGACGCGCAAGAATCCGCTTGTAAGGCCCCGTCACCGGTAACCCTACTTTCGTGTTGGATTTACTCATAAACACAGTTCTAAATATCAGAGTTAATTAAAAACTTTACGCGGAATATAAAACTTTCATAAAACATTACATATCAATTCATAATCATGTCTTAAAACATTCCTCTTGTCTTTCAAAATCAAAACATAACTTATAAAACATATCAGATCTTCAGATGCCAGGCTTTAGTCTTCTGCCATGGGTCCTCCACTCAAGCCAGCTGTCTCATCCTACTCACCTGCGTGCATACTAAAAGTCAGCTACGCTGAGTGAGTTCTAGTTAATCATACAATACCATACAATACCTTATTACATACATACGTACTTAACCTCATAACTTTCTTTCATACACACATAAGTACTCATACCTTCATTCTTACTTACATACTTTCTTTCTTACTTACATACTTTCTTTACATTAATAATCATACGTTTTAAAGAGCCTTTCGCCCTATAACCTCACAGATATTATAAGGGTCTGGTCCCTAACATCACAGATATTATAAGGGTCTGGTCCCTAACATCACAGATATTATAAGGGTCTGGTCCCTATCCTCACAGATATTGTAAGGGTCTGGTCCCTAACATCACAGATATTATAAGGGTCTCGTCCCTAACATCACAGATATTATAAGGGTCTGGTCCCTTGTTTGCGAATATTAGTAGGGTTCGATTCCCTCTTCGTTACCATACAACCATACATCATACCTCGAGTATTATTAGGGCTCGGTACCCTTTTCGTAACCATACAACCATACAACCGTCATTTCCTTCTTTTATTAACTTTATTACGTTCATACACATAAACATACATATCATACTTACCATATTTATAACGTTACAACCTGACAGTACGTGCAATATCAGAAGATCGTTCGCGTACCATTAAGCAATCATTCATACATATCACATATATCACATATGGCATACACTTATCAATTAGGATAAATGTATTAACAACACATCAAGTATGCACACAGCCCCGAAAACATAACAAGGAATGGGGCTAGAAACTCACCTGAACCCTGCTTCTTTTTCTGATAGCTGTAAATCCCTTCCTTAACTGAGCTCGGCTGACTGTACAAGTTACACGTATCAATACTCGTCTGATCTAATCTGGTGGCCTAGTATTAGCTTACTTTAACTTATCACTTTTAATTTATTTTCTAAACGAACTTCACTTCAGGCGAAGTTAAACCTTAGGCGAACTTGGCTTCAGGCGAAGTTAAACCTTAGGCGAACTTGGCTTCAGGTGAAGTTAAACCTTAGGCGAACTTGGCTTCAGGCGAAGTTAAACCTTAGGCGAACTTGGCTTCAGGCGAAGTTAAACCTTAGGCGAACTTGGCTTCAGGCGAAGTTATCCTTAGGCGAACTTGGCCGTAGGCGAAGTCATCCTTAGGCGAAGTTACGCTTGAAGGCGAAGTTACGCTTGAAGGCGAAGTTCATCAGGCGAACTTAATCTTGCAGGCGAAGTTATCGCGCTGCAGATCTGTTTGCCCATAAATCCTTCGTTTCTTAGCCAAATAACTCGATTTTGGTACCCACGGAATCGTATGATCGGCGCCTACAAATCCCAACCATCAAATCGGCCTAAAATCGACGTTTTAGGGGTCCGATTTGGGCAGTTTGGGTGTCGGGTCCGGTTAACCCATCCAATCCTAACCATTTTCAGTAATATTAGCTTTGTTGGATTTGTTCTTACCTTTTCAACTCAGATCTATCAACAAAATCTCGGGTCTCGGCTTCGAATCTTGATCGGTTAGAATGTGTGTGTTTTGAGTGTGTGAAGAAATAGATGTAAGTGAAGATATTTTTGGGGTTTTGGGGGTATTTATATCCCTGAAATCCCATTCTCATTTAACCCATCTCAATTAATCCAAATCTATAACCAACGTCCATTACCCGACACTAGCCCGACCCATACCAACTCCTACTCTGTTATTTATTTCCTGATAACCCGAGTAAACTTTCCCTCTATTATTAAGTAATATAATTAATATTATCTTGAAATTTCGGGATGTTACAAGTCTTCCCTCATTAAAGAGGTTTCGTCCCCGAAACCTAACTTATTCCCTATAAAAGGAAAACTTCTTATATTTACACGCTTTATTGAATCGCCTTCGTTTTCTGTGTTACCCTTCTTACTTCCGGCTTTGCAGTCATCGAATGGTGGTCATGTGTTTTAGCTATTTAAGGTAGCTTGTCCATGAGACCCTCGATGTACCACAACTCATCTCATACCTCCAGGGCTTCGATTAGTACTTCTAACACTATTGTCTAAAACAACCTTTCATCATAGCATAATAATCATTCATAACCAAACTCAATATATTACACGCCACAGATAAACATAAGTTTTAAACCGTAACACAAAATAAGTCCTTAAGCAAAAGTAACTTAATAAAACCATTGCATGAGCAATTATTCCTTCATCAGGTGCTCCTCTCTGCAGTTTCCCCAAGTCTTCATCCTTTCGCACCTCCCGCCCCTGATTCCTTGCAATCCCTAGCCATGTGGTCAGCTTTTCCGCATTTGAAGCACTTTGGACGATCAGGGCATTCTCGAGAATAATGCCCACTCTTTCCACACTGATAGCACCTGTCTGTCCCAATCCTGCATTCCCCCGGGTGCACTCGCCCACACGTCTTACACGCATCCTTGTTCCCAACCTTGGCCTTCCTCTCATCAGTTGTTGTCACCATCTCGCCAGACCGCTTAGCAGAGGTAGCCCATTTCTTTTCCTTCTTTTCCCCCACCGTTCTTGCTCCCCCACAATCCCTAGCTAAGTGACCCGACTTACCACACTTATAACATTTCTGGTCCTCGGTGCAATCACGAGTTATGTGTCCCTTCTTCCCACATCGGTAGCACTGATTTGGACCAGCCTTGCATTCTCCTAGGTGCATCTTCCAGCACACTTTGCATGTTTCCCTTCCCGCGACCTTGGGTATCTTTTTCCCCGCATACTCCACGACATCTACAGATCCATTGGTTCCTTTCGCTCCTCCCTTATCATCATCACCCTTCTTACCGTCTTCTCCTGCCTTCTCAGTGGCCCTTGCATGGTTTTCGGCAGACTTGTCAGTACGAAATTTCTTCTCTGCAGCAGCTACAGCGTAAGAAATGGCAAATTGAGTAACAGGATCCAGCTGATACCCTTCATTGCTGCTTGGTCCTTGCAAAGTTTCACTTTTACCCTTTTTCGTGGTAGTAACTAGTTCTTCAGAAGGTTCTCGGACAACGCGTATTCCAAGAGGACGTCCAGTGTGACCTCCCTTACCAACAAACCTTTTTGCTCCAGCCATTAGTACTCTAAAAGGGAAAACTCAAACATCATCACTCAAGGAACTATCTAGTACAAGGATAGCAAGGCTAACAGGTAATAACAGTGGCCAGCTGTGACTAGCTGATCACATTGCTTTCCGTGTCCTATACACTTCCCTTTATGAGTCTATTTGTGCTGGTTCTACTTAAGCAGTTAGTCAAATCAAACAATCAATTATTCCTATCCCTATCGTTCACATATCTTTTCTTTCTCATTAACATATATCATTTAATCATACACTTTACCTTTACTGATCTTGCTTGAGCGACACATGGCATTCTTGAACAGGCATCTTCTTTCCTTTCTTAGTTAAATCCCATTTTCTGTTCGAGTCTAAGCATGTAGGATGCTTAAATCTCTCGAACTTATGCTCTGATACCAACTTGTAAGGCCCCGTCACCGGTAACCCTACTTTCGTGTTGGATTTACTCATAAACACAGTTCTAAATATCAGAGTTAATTAAAAACTTTACGCGGAATATAAAACTTTCATAAAACATTACATATCAATTCATAATCATGTCTTAAAACATTCCTCTTGTCTTTCAAAATCAAAACATAACTTATAAAACATATCAGATCTTCAGATGCCAGGCTTTAGTCTTCTGCCATGTGTCCTCCACTCAAGCCAGCTGTCTCATCCTACTCACCTGCGTGCATACTAAAAGTCAGCTACGCTGAGTGAGTTCTAGTTAATCAGACAATACCATACAATACCTTATTACATACATACGTACTTAACCTCATAACTTTCTTTCATACACACATAAGTACTCATACCTTCATTCTTACTTACATACTTTCTTTCTTACTTACATACTTTCTTTACATTAATAATCATACGTTTTAAAGAGCCTTTCGCCCTATAACCTCACAGATATTATAAGGGTCTGGTCCCTAACATCACAGATATTATAAGGGTCTGGTCCCTAACATCACAGATATTATAAGGGTCTGGTCCCTAACATCACAGATATTATGAGGGTCTGGTCCCTATCCTCACAGATATTGTAAGGGTCTGGTCCCTAACATCACAGATATTATAAGGGTCTGGTCCCTAACATCACAGATATTATAAGGGTCTGGTCCCTTGTTTGCGAATATTAGTAGGGTTCGATTCCCTCTTCGTTACCATACAACCATACATCATACCTCGAGTATTATTAGGGCTCGGTACCCTTTTCGTAACCATACAACCATACAACCGTCATTTCCTTCTTTTATTAACTTTATTACGTTCATACACATAAACATACATATCATACTTACCATATTTATAACGTTACAACCTGACAGTACGTGCAATATCCGAAGATCGTTCACGTACCATCAAGCAATCATTCATACATATCACATATATCACATATGGCATACACTTATCACTTAGGATAAATGTATTAACAACACATCAAGTATGCACACAGCCCCGAAAACATAACAAGGAATGGGGCTAGAAACTCACCTGAACCCTGCTTCTTTTTCTGACAGCTGTAAATCCCTTCCTTAACTGAGCTCGGCTGACTGTACAAGTTACACGTATCAATACTCGTCTGATCTAATCTGGTGGCCTAGTATTAGCTTACTTTAACTTATCACTTTTAATTTATTTTCTAAACGAACTTCACTTCAGGCGAAGTTAAACCTTAGGCGAACTTGGCTTCAGGCGAAGTTAAACCTTAGGCGAACTTGGCTTCAGGCGAAGTTAAACCTTAGGCGAACTTGGCTTCAGGCGAAGTTAAACCTTAGGCGAACTTGGCTTCAGGCGAAGTTAAACCTTAGGCGAACTTGGCTTCAGGCGAAGTTATCCTTAGGCGAACTTGGCCGTAGGCGAAGTCATCCTTAGGCGAAGTTACGCTTGAAGGCGAAGTTACGCTTGAAGGCGAAGTTCATCAGGCGAACTTAATCTTGCAGGCGAAGTTATCGCGCTGCAGATCCGTTTGCCCATAAATCCTTTGTTTCTTAGCCAAATAACTCGATTTTGGTACCCACGGAATCGTATGATCGGCGCCTACAAATCCCAACCATCAAATCGGCCTAAAATCGACGTTTTAGGGGTCCGATTTGGGCAGTTTGGGTTTCGGGTCCGGTTAACCCATCCAATCCTAACCATTTTCAGTAATATTAGCTTTGTTGGATTTGTTCTTACCTTACCAACTCAGATCTATCAACAAAATCTCGGGTCTCGGCTTCGAATCTTGATCGGTTAGAATGTGTGTGTTTCGAGTGTGTGAAGAAATAGATGTAAATGAAGATATTTTTGGGGTTTTGGGGGTATTTATATCCCTGAAATCCCATTCTCATTTAACCCATCTCAATTAATCCAAATCTATAACCAACGTCCATTACCCGACACTAGCCCGACCCATACCAACTCCTTTTCTGTTATTTATTTCCTGATAACCCGAGTAAACTTTCCCTCTATTATTAAGTAATATAATTAATATTATCTTGAAATTTCGGGATGTTACACCGCTTTTCAACTGTTGAAAACCAAACTCTGTAGCGCCCCTATTCTAGCCCTCCCCGAGGGAATGGAAAATTTTGAGGTACACTGTGACGCATCGATACAAGGTCTCGGTTGTGTGCTGATGCAACTCGAGAAGGTTATAGCTTATGCCTCTCGACAACTACGGGTTCACGAGAAGAACTACACGACCCATGATTTGGAACTCGGAGCTGTGGTGTTTGCCCTTAAGATATGGAGGCATTACTTGTACGGTACCAAGTTTACCATTTACACCGACCACAAGAGTCTCCAGCATATCTACGATCAGAAGGAGCTGAACATGCGACAACGTCGTTGGGTCGAGCTGCTCAAGGATTATGATTGTGCCATCAAGTATCACCCTGGCAAGGCCAATGTAGTGGCCGATGCCCTCAGCAGAAAAGAAACAGATAAACCCATACGAGTGCGAGCATTACAACTCACGATTCATGCAAACTTACCCGACCAGATTCTCGATGCGCAACACGAAGCTTTGAAAGATGATAATCTTCCATCGGAACTCATGCGGGGCATGAACAAGCAACTTGAAACCAGATCGGACGGGGTCCGATATTTTGAGAACCGGATTTGGGTTCCACGGTGCGGAGAGTTGAGAAATCTGGTGATGGACGAAGCACACAAGTCCCGATATTCTATCCACCCTGGCTCAGATAAAATGTATCATGATTTAAAGGCACTTTACTGGTGGCCGAACATGAAAGTCGACATTGCCACTGTTGGTACATGTGTGTCAGTAGTTCATAGTCTAGCATTTGTAATCGAGTCTGTAATGCAATTATGTTTTGATTATGTTTATATTTGTAATACGCGAAGTTGTCAACAAGTTCGCTATGGCGAACTTGTTGAATCAGCGAAGTTATTGACAACTTCGCCTGTGGCGAAGTTGTCGTGTTTATATACTGTTTCAGCCGAAACAGTTTGGGTTGATCGTTTAGGGTTTACGTTTCAGTTGTTCACTTCGTGTGTTACGTGTCATTGTCTGTAATAGTGACCTCGGGTCACGTGTTCGTTATCAATATAACGTGTTTGGTTTATTGCTTGTGTGTTCGATCTTTACATACTCTACACTCGTATCTACCTACGCAGGGATTCCGCACCTGCGTTGTTAGCGACATCCCGTGTACGATCCGTCCAGGAACCTACAATTGGTATCAGAGCCATCGGCTCGATTGTGAGGTTCGGGATTTCACGCGGGTGTAGAAAACGTCTCGTTTGACCTATTCGCGGGACGTGTTTTTGTTGGGATTGTGTTTTGCTCGTGCTTGACAGTCATTTTCAAGCCATTGCATTGATCGGAAACTGCTGGATTGACGAAATCAGATCTGAACAGTTTCCTTGTTCATCGGGCGAAGTTACCGTTCTTCGGGCGAAGTTACCATTCTTCAGGCGAAGTTGCCGTCACTAGAATTAGGGTTTCGGCGAAGATATAAGGATTAGCGAAGTTAACCACAACTTCGCTTACCTCATAAGTTCGCCTTAGCGAAGTTATCCGCAACTTCGCTTTCCACTCAAGTTCGCTTACCTCCTAAGTTCGCTCATTCTAAGCGAAGTTATTTTTAACTTCGCCAAGTCAAGCGAATTTAAGACCCAGCGAAGTTCTCTTTTCAGCGAAGTTAACTTTCAAGCGAAGTTATTCTTAACTTCGCCTACTGAGCTGTTTTAATAATTTTTATTTATTTTCAGGTTTTTCAGGTTTTCGCAAGGATGTCGTCAATTAACATCTCCGATTTGGTCAAAATGGAAGTAGAAGCGGGGTCAGCCACTAAGGCCCCGAGGTTGATGAAAGGAACTGACTTCGTGGCATGGAAGGACAGATTCATCCAATACATTAAATACCAGGATGCCAAAATGTGGGTGTGCATCCAGGATGGATATATCCCTCCAACTATGCAATACGAAGGCCGTGACGTGGTTAAGAAGTACAGCAAAATGGAGGACGAAGAAAAGAAAATGTATGAGGCTGAGAGCAAGGCGTATGCAGCTATAACAATGGCACTTCCTCAAGAGGTTCTCCACACTTTCAGAAAGTACACTTCTGCGAGAGAGCTTTGGGATGCTCTTGAAAATAGATTCGAGGGGAATGTGGGTATCCGTGCATCAAAGATCAAACTCTTAAAGACCCAGTTCTCCGTCTTCAAATTTTTGAAGAACGAATCACTGGATGATATTATCACCAGATACTATCATCTAATGACAGAGCTTAGCAATTATTCGATTGCCTATCGAGAAGAAGCGATTGTTGAAAAGCTTCTCGATGCTCTCCCACCGAAGTGGGAAATGTACACCGTTCTTATGAGGGAAGACAGAGACTTTCCAAATTATGATCTGGAAACAGCAGTAAACAAGCTCAGAACTTATGAGCTTAATATGGTTCGAAAAGAAACACCAACAGATCAGATACAAGACCCTGGTATGTATGGTGCAAAGATTAACTCAGGCTCAAGTTCGAGGCCTGAATCTGCTGCTTTTTACTCGAAAGGGGAGTCAGGTCCTGACTCTTCTCATGAAGGAAACGTTTCTGTGAACATGAACGGTGATGTCTGTTTCGTTGCTAGAGGATCAAGTACTTCAAAGCCTCAAGCATCCTCAAGTGGTTTTTCTGCAAATGCCTCAAGCAATAATTATTCCAAGATGCCTATGAGTGTAAAATCTGCTGAAGAGCAGTTTGCAGTCTATGCATTATTTATTGCTTCCTACGAAAACTACATCCAGGGGAAGATTGTGGACCCTGCTGTACTGGATGAGGACTACGACCAGATCGATGCTGATGATCTGGAGGAGATGGATTTGCAATGGCAAATGGCAATGATTGTGAGGCGTGTAAAACGGTTTATGAACAAAACTGGGAGAAAGTTTGTTGGTGGTAGGCCCGGGTTCGACAAATCCAAGGTAAGGTGCTATAATTGTCAACAGTACGGGCACTTTGCCAAGGAATGCAGAAATGAGAGGGTTGAACGAGGACAAGGTCGGCCTACACAACACTCTGGAGTTAACAGAGAGATTAACGCCATGTTGACCAGAGAAGCAGGTGAGTACAACTGGAACCTGCATTCAAGTGGTTCTGGTGAGCAAGCGAACATGGCTGAGTCTGAAGTTGAAGAATGTGAGAAGGTTGATGGAAATGAGAAAGCTAATGAAGAAGAAACCGCTTTCATGGCAGATGACAAGGATAATCGCTCCGAGGTAAGTACTAAGAATATTTGTACTAGTTGTGAGAATTTGTCTGAGCAACTCACTACGATAACTGATCAGTACGTCCGTTTAGATGCTGATTTTAAAACTATTAAAGAAGATCACCATTTTACGAAAGCAAGAGAAACAAGTTATAAAATTAAAATAAAAGCATGTGAAAAAGACATTCAAAGCCTAAAAACTAAACTTGCTGAGAAAATTGAAATAATTGATCTTAGTTATGAAGTTTTAGAAGAAAAAACTAAAGTGATTGCTGATCGGGATAAACAGATTGCTGACCACCAGGTGAAGGTGGTGGAACTGAACCGCAAACTTGAGCAGTTCAGGAATTCCTCGGCCATCCTTGATCACCTCGTGAGTGATCAAGGTACCTCTGCAAAGAGGGGAGGAATCGGATATCACGAAGTTCCACCACCCTTTAACCACAACTATACCTATAATCCGAGTGTTCAGAAATCTGTTGATTTCGAGGTTACTCAGACAACTCCAATCAAGATTACAAGGGTAGAACCAAGTGTTAGCTGTGGCGAAATGAGTTCGCCTGTTTCTAGTGTGAATATTTCTGTTTCGAGTCCAGTCTCATCGGATTCGGATAAGTTGTCCGAATCTGGTCAGACAAAAGAGAAAGTAGGGTTACCCAACGGTGGAGATAAAAATAAAATTTCTAAAAAGAGTTCTCCACTCAATCCGTACGTCCCACCTTACGTGAGACATACGGATGGTAACACTGCCTCTACATCCAAACCAACATTTGACAAGAAAATGGAGAGTCGGTGTTGCTTTAGATGTAACAAATTAGGGCATTTAGTTGCAGACTGCCCTCTGAAGCCGAGATTTAGAGGTGTGAGGCCAAATACAACTGAGGATAAGCGTCATTTTGTTACTGCTAAAAATGAAAACTTTTCAAAGTGCAAAAATGTAACTAATTCAAGTTTTTATAAAAACAAACCTCAGTTTTTCAACCAAACCACAAGATATAATACTTTCAACTCTCATAGGTTTGAAAGGCATTACACTCAATCTGCAAGGAGATTCCCTAACAGGACTTACATAAATTATCCTGATACTAACTTGAGAAAGCCAGGGTACGGGACGTATCGATCCAAGACCAATTGGTCTTGGGTCCCAAGATTCTAACTCTTTGTTTTATTGTGCAGGAACAGTTGAACAGGGATGCCAACAATCTTTGGATTGTAGATAGCGGCTGTTCCCGGCACATGACAGGCAACAGACACTTGTTGCAAGACTTAAAACCTGTTCAGGGAGCAAGAGTTAGTTTTGCTGGTGAGAGCGGAGGAAGGATTACCGGTAGAGGAACTGTGTCGAATGGGAGAATGACACTTGAGAATGTAAACTTTGTGGAGGAGTTAAAGCACAATCTGCTGAGTGTGTCGCAGATTTGTGATAAAGATTACATTGTCCATTTCACGAAGAATGAAGCGATAGTATTGAAGCCTGGTTTTCAGATACCAGACGAATGGATAGTAATGAAAGCTCCACGTGAAACAAATACATATGTGATGGACATGAGGTCTACTGAAATGGCCACTGGAGAATCCTGTTTAATGACAAAAGCAAGCGAATCAGAATCAGAATTATGGCACAGGAGAATGGGACATATTCATCTTCAGAAGATGAACTTCATTGTCAAGAATGGGCTTGTGATGGGCGTTCCCTTAAAAAGTTTTAACTTTGAAGACAAATGTATAGCATGCAAGAAGGGAAAGCAACACAAGAAATCTCATCTCACCAAGAAGATTAATTCTATTGCCGGTACTCTAGAACTACTTCATATGGATCTCTTCGGTCCAGTGAATGTAAAAAGTCTAGGTGGTACTTCTTACTGCTTGGTGATAACTGATGACTACTCGCGATACTCGTGGGTATATTTTCTGAAAACAAAAGACGAGACAACTCAGATGGTGAAGAATCTAATTACAAAAGTTGAGAACGTCATGAGTAAATCAGTTAAATACATCAGAAGCGACAATGGGACAGAGTTCAAGAACTTTGAAATGGAAATCTTCTGTCTTCAGAAGGGAATTGAACATCAGTACAGCGCTCCGTATACTCCACAACAGAATGGAGTGGCTGAAAGGAAGAACCGAACGTTAATTGAAGGAGCCAGAACTATGCTGGCAGACTCGAAGCTTCCTGTGATGTTCTGGGCTGAAGCAGTTGCTACAGCCTGCTATGTTCTGAATAGGGTGTTAACCGTTAAGAGACTTGGAAAAACTTGTTACGAGATTATGCACGGAAGGAAGCCCAACTTGTGCGGTCTTGAACCATTTGGGTCTCCTTGTTCGATTTTGAAGACTAATTCGAAATTTGGAGAAGTAGCCTATGAGGGAATCCTAGTCGGTTATGTTGTTGGGACTCCCAACAGACGGGTCTTCAATACGTCGACTTGCAAGGTGGAGGTGGTTTGTAACACCGACATTACTAGTTACCAACCGCCAAAACCAAGCAATGGACCTGCTGAGCTTTTCGACTATGTCAAACTTTTTAAGTCGTTTAACGTACCTGATTTGGAAATTTCTGAAGAAGACGAAAGAGCTGTGACGAAGATGATACTTGATGAGGAAGAGAATCTATTGCAACATCAGTTGTTTGAGAAATCTCAACCTTCCACATCAAACCCTATCGATACCCCTGCGGCCTCAACTGAAGAAGAGTTTATTAATCCTTTTCACTCTCAGCCAGAAACAACCATAGATGAGATCTCTTCAAATTTGGAAGATAATTTGCATGTCGGTGCTGTTCCGACCACGAGAATTCACAAAGATCACCCATTGGAGAATATTATAGGTGATGTGTCCTCCAGGGTTCAAACCAGAAGTAGCTTGAATGAGCACACATGTGTTTATACAAGCATTAAAGAAACGGGTATAATGAACGAATGTTTGTACTCCTGCTTTATAAGCCAAATTGAACCAAAGAACTATCCAATGGCTTTAAAGGACAGCTCGTGGGTCGAAGCCATGCAAGAAGAGTTGGCTCAGTTCAAGAAAATGGAAGTTTGGACTTTGGTTGAAAAACCAAAGAATGTGCATGCTATAGGCACAAAATGGGTGTTCAAGTGTAAGAGAGATGATAAGGGGATTATCGTAAGAAATAAGGCGAGGCTGGTTGTTAAAGGTTTTAATCAGCAAGAGGGTATTGATTACAATGAGGTGTTCGCCCCTGTCGCCCGGTTAGAAGCGATTCGATTGTTTTTGGCGTTTGCTGCATTTAAAAAGATGAAGGTATTTCAGTTGGATGTGAAGAGCGCGTTTCTAAACGGGAAAGTTGATGAGGTGGTGTATGTTGAGCAACCTCCGGGTTTTCCTGACCCAGACTTTCCTGATCACGTATACAGGTTGAGCAAGGCGTTATATGGGTTACATCAGGCACCTCGTGCCTGGTATTCAACGTTATCAGACTACTTGCTGGAAAATGGTTTTGAAAGGGGATTGATCGACAGTACGTTGTTTGTGAAGAGAGAAGGATGTGACTTCCTGCTGGTTCAAGTCTACGTGGATGATATCATTTTTGCTGCATCAAGAGTATCCATGTGTCAGGATTTTGAGGCTGTCATGAAGAAACGATTCGAGATGAGTGCTATGGGTGAACTAACTTTCTTTCTAGGATTGCAGGTTGATCAGAAGAAGGACGGGATGTTCATTCATCAAACGAAGTACGTTCATGATGTGCTGAAAAGATTCAAGATGGAGGACAGTTCTCCATATGATACTCCAATCTGCGTCAATCACAAATTGGGTGCTGAATCAGATGGTGACGTAGATGTGGACCCAACTCTGTATCGGGCGATAATAGGTTCTTTAATGTATTTAACTGCTTCTAGGCCTGATATAATGTTTGCTGTTTGTCTTTGTGCTCGTTTTCAGGCAAACCCAAAGGAATCTCACATGAAAGGTGTGAAGAGGATTTTGCGGTATCTCAGAGGCAAGCCGAAACTAGGGTTGTGGTACCCAAAGGGAGGAGACATTGAACTGGTGGCATATACAGATTCTGATTATGGGGGATGCAATCAGAGTCGGAAGTCAACAACAGGAGGCTGTCAGTTTCTTGGAGGAAGATTAGTTTCCTGGCAGTGCAAGAAACAGACATCAGTTGCAATTTCAACATGCGAAGCTGAATACATGGCAGCATCCAACTGCTGCTCTCAGGTTTTGTGGATTCAGCAACAATTACGCGACTATGATATGGCTGCTGTTGGAGGTGCTGGTGGTGACGACGGTGATGATCAACGACAATTCTTTCCAGCCCATAACCAGTACATCACTTTAGATCCAGACGCACGAGGCGTAGAAGACTACAGGGAGATTATCACGTTTCTCCAGCGATCAAGAGTCTTTCATGCGATCACAAATACACTGCCCATTTCTCTGCCTAACATTGAAGACTTTTGGCAGACAGTGTACTATGATTGCAGGCCTGAGCCTCCGGTGATGCGAGCAACCGTAAATGGTCATAACATACAGTTTTCCTCGGAAGATATACGGTTGGCTCTGCAGTTCGGTGAAGAAACAAGAGATGACCCAACGGAGTTCGTAGCTCCTTTCCGTGATGGAGCTTATTTGAGGATGGGTTATTCGGGTCCGCTGGGGGACTCGCAGAGGAGGAAAGGGTTTTTGCTGGATCAATGGCGCTTCCTGATGCATGTATTGATTGTATGCATGTCCGGCAGGAAGGCAGGAACAGATGGGATGGGCGCGACGATGCAGTCAGCCATGATAGCGCTGACTTACAACCGCCGATATTCTTTTAGTCAGCTGATATTCTACGAGATCGATCGTCAGAGAAGGGCTGTGGCGCGTGAGCGTTTCACTATGTATCCTCGTTTCTTACAGATGATTTTGAATCATGTCGCTCCGTCGCTACCGCAGAGACGCCCGATTAGATATGTCGAATGCGTGACGAAACGTATCTTTACTCAGTGCCGCACTTCGAGCACTCGTAGCAAGCCTGAGCTGCGTCCCAGGCATACTCCATTATTCGGGTATCTCATCAATCCGGAGTATGTTCCTGCAGGAGGGGACGAGTTCAGAGACCCGCAACCACATCAGGCGGCAGCACCACATGCTGTATCAGCTGCGCCTGTTGTATCTACCGTTGCCTCTGCTGCTGTGCCAGCTGCGGTATCTCCTACTGTGTCTACTGCTGAAGACGTTGATCTTGATGCTGCCTTTGGCGGACATGGTTTGTTTGATATGGATGTCTCGGGTCCTCAGTCTATGGATGTTACTAGAGCAGTTACTTCGGTAGCTGACTCCGATCTAGACGAAACGTTTGCTGAAGCGAGACGACTTATGGTATCTCGGGAGAGAACTACGGGAAAGAGGCCGAGAACTGTAGACGAGGATGAGGACGAAGTTGATGAAGAGGAGGCAGTGCAGATTGTGCTCAGACGTTCACGAAGAGAACGGACAGGTATGGGTTCCGGAGCTGGAGAATCTTCGAGGCTGGTTCGTTTTGCTCCACCTGCCTTGTCTGGTATGTCTCTTATTCCTTCCACAGCACAGGTTACTGCTGTCGAGACGTCGGCCCCAGCAATTGTGTCTCTACCACCCCAACCGCTTAATCCACCGGTGGTAGTTGCACGCTTTGTTGAGTCGACCATCACTACTACTGCAGGGTTACCAAGTGTACCACCTGCGGTCACTTCTGCTGCTGATGTCCCGCCACCTCAAACGCCTACTTCAGATTCCGAGAGGATTACATCACTAGAGCGGATTGTTGCTGATCAGACAAAGACCATTCAAAGCCTAGTGGAATCCAATCGACTACAAGCAGCCCTCCTGGTTGAACACGGTAAAGTTATAGATGCCTTCAAGGCATTCTTGGCATCTCAGGGGGAGAAGACTTGTAGGGGAGATGAGTTGAGGACTAAACGGAGAGAAGATCATGACGATGATCCCAATGCACCGGAAGGTGCAGGTGGTGAGCTGCCAAGAACCTCTCAGGCTCTTGGGGCTTCCACAGCTGAGGGGGAGTCTACAAGTGCAGCCGGTGACGACGTTGTAGATGTTGATGATGATGCTGATGTTGAAGATGTTATCGACGCATTGAAAGAGTTGGATGAGGAGGATGATGAGTTTATGATTGAAGATGATGTGCTGCCTGTTGATGAGATCGAGAGGATTGGAGAGCAGATTACGGTTGAAGACGTGTTAGAGGAAGGTGAGATTGTTGATGACTCCGTGGAACATGAGATTCCGGAGGTTGAGAGACCAGAGTTGGGTGATGAGAACGCGGAGGAAGATGCTGAGTGGGAGGAACAACCGAAATGGAAGGAGGGTTGTGCCCACTGGTTCGTAAAGACGAAGAAGCAGGCGGTCCCTAAGATGTTCAGAAAAAGTTACAATATTAAGGGATACGCGGAAGCCAAGAAAGGTATTATCTGCTGGTTATACGATGAGCAGCTGCGGCTCTTCGTGATCAAGAGATACGATGGCATTCAGTACTTCCAGAGAAAGTTGAGATCTCTAAACACACTGCCAGAATGTGAAGTAAAAGATTTAGCCAGATTGGGATTGATAAACAGAAATGAAGACAACATTGCTAGAATCATTGCGAAGATCGTGTGGAAAGAGTGCGTTAAAGAGAAAAAGTTTGAGCTACTGAAACCACAAAAGGGGAAACTTGTCGAAGACAAGGATAGAGGTCTGAGAGTTGATGGAAATCCTTGGATGGTCATGAAATACAAACCGATCCGGTGCCTTAAAGAAGTACCGATGAAGTTCATGCCCAAGGACGTGCTCAAAGATCTAAAATGGTGGTACGTGGATTGTGAGACAGCTGAGGCGGTAATGGAAGATGAGGATGAACAAGAAGTACTTCGGGTTTACGACCCGATATATCTTGTTAATCTGTCGCAGGCTGATCTGAAGGTGCTCAACGAGAAGAAGATCTTCTACATTCCTGCTTGGAAGGATCAAGCTAGGAAATATCAACGGGTGGTGTCGGTATGTGTTAGAGAAGGGGCGCATGCGTAGAGATGCAAGATTACAAGACTCAAGATTTGAAGATCAAGATATGAAGCTACTGCCAAGGGGGAGTCTGTTGGTACATGTGTGTCAGTAGTTCATAGTCTAGCATTTGTAATCGAGTCTGTAATGCAATTATGTTTATATTTGTAATACGCGAAGTTGTCAACAAGTTCGCTATGGCGAACTTGTTGAATCAGCGAAGTTATTGACAACTTCGCCTGTGGCGAAGTTGTCGTGTTTATATACTGTTTCAGCCGAAACAGTTTGGGTTGATCGTTTAGGGTTTACGTTTCAGTTGTTCACTTCGTGTGTTACGTGTCATTGTCTGTAATAGTGACCTCGGGTCACGTGTTCGTTATCAATATAACGTGTTTGGTTTATTGCTTGTGTGTTCGATCTCTACATACTCTACACTCGTATCTACCTACGCAGGGATTCCGCACCTGCGTTGTTAGCGACATCCCGTGTACGATCCGTCCAGGAACCTACAGCCACCTACGTGAGCCAATGCTTGACTTGTGCCAGAGTCAAAGTAGAATACCAGAAACCATCTGGCCTACTACAACAACCGGAACTTCCAATGTGGAAATGGGAACACATTTCAATGGATTTTATCACGGGTTTACCTAAGACACCGACGGGATGCGATACCATCTGGGTGATCGTTGACCGGTTGACTAAGTCTGCACACTTCTTAGCGATTAAGGAATCGGACAAAATGGAAAGACTGACTCGTGTTTACATGAAAGAAGTGGTGTCTAGACACGGAGTGCTTGTCTCAATCATTTCTGATCGAGATTCTCGTTTCACTTCGCACTTTTGGAAGTCGCTGCAAAGCGCACTAGGCACCCGTCTTGATATGAGCACAGCATACCATCCTCAGACGGATGGGCAAAGTGAACGAACTATTCAGACCCTGGAGGATATGTTGTGTGCATGGGTGTTGGATTTCGGAAAAAGTTGGGAACCTCACTTACCTTTGGTAGAGTTTTCGTATAATAACAGCTACCACGCAAGTATTAATGCAGCGCCGTTTGAAGCGCTGTACGGACGGAAGTGTCGATCACCACTCTGCTGGGCAGAGGTGGGTGACAGCCAAATCACTGGTCCAGAACTGGTACTCGAAACTTCAGAAAAGATTGTTCAAATCCGAAATCGCATGGCAGCAGCATGAGATCGCCAAAAGAGTTACGCCGACACGCGCCGAAAGCCTCTCGAATTTCAAGTGAATGACCAAGTGTTACTTAAAGTCTCACCTTGGAAAGGTGTGGTTCGCTTTGTTAAGCGAAACAAACTCAACCCACGATATGTTGGTCCTTACCGGATAACTGAGCGCATTGGTCCGGTGGCGTACCGACTGGACCTACCAACGGAACTCAGTGGCATACACAATGTATTCCACGTATCCAATTTGAAGAAATGCTTATCCGATGAAACCCAAGTAGTCCCTTTGGAGGAACTGCAAGTTGATGAACAGTTACGTTTCATTGAAGAACTAGTCGAGGTTTTGGATTGGGAAACCAAAACGTTCAAGCATAGCAAAATTCCAATCGTTAAGGTTCGTTGGAACTCGAGACGTGGACCGGAGTTCACGTGGGAACGCGGGGATCAAATAATGAAAAAGTATCCTCACCTTTTTGAAGGGCTGACCAAACACAGAAAACCGCGAAACCCGGCAAACCGTCAGAAATCACCGGAGGTATGAATTAAATTTCGGGACGAAATTTCTTTCTACTAGGGGATGATATGACAAACTGAAAATTTTTCTTACTTTTTCAGACACTCATCACGACTTGACTCAAATTTTCGGGACGAAAATTCTTTAACAAGGGAATGATGTGACAATCGTCAATTTCAGGTTAACTCTGTTAACTCAACTCCGTCAATTCAAACTTAAGATCACTGAATCTATAACGCACACCTCATTACATTTAAACTAGGGTTTAAATGACGCTTAACACTTACTACATGTGTAGTCTTTCGGGAATTGCACCGAAACGCAAACGAGTTGACGCAAACGATTGGTGAATAAATGAAAAACGTCAAAACAGTAATTATGTGATAATTATGTGTTAGACTTATGTGTTGTGTGATAACATCGCTATAAACGTTAACTCAATGTACTAGAACTAGTTAGTTAAGCTAGAAAAGCAACAATCGAAAGGTGAGGGCTTGAGTGTAACATAGTATTATTATAAATAATAATAATAAACCCTAACTCACTTTTTTTTCTTTCTCTTCCTCTACCCCGATCGGACTTCTCTCCCCCCCTCACGGCTGCCGCCACTTATATACACACATACAACCAAGTTTTCAAGCCTTTGATTGAAGATTAAGGTGCTAGGAAGGTATAAACGACTATCCTATGCATCCTTTATACTTAATTTCGATGTTTAATGGGTTAATTGAAAACCCTAGAGGCCAATTTATGTGTGTATGTAGTTTATATGATTCTTGTTGATTGGATGATGATATGATAACTAGAATGGACATTGTTACATGTTAATTGCTTGTGTCTTTGATTTGAGTTCAAACAAAAAACCTAATCATGTATGTAATGTGTAATTGATGTGCATGGATAGTGATTATGGAGTCTAGAGTGTTATATGAATGAATGATGGTCCATAGATAGTTAATATGTTGAGTTTGGATGCAAACAGTTTCTGGACAGATTGTGTTATTGATGTTTAATTGACTGTAACGAAGTGTAAATGTGAAAATTGGTTGAGATTATTGATACTACAGTAAACTAGGTTGAGTCTAGTTTCTAAAGAATATAAATTTGCAATTTTTGGACGTGTAAAAGTTAACTTCTATGATTTTACAAAAACGTTGTGCAAAGCTGAGCTGTTAGACCTGCTGTTAGGTTGTTTTGTAAATATTATATCTCATGAACTACAAAGCCAAATGGGTTGGTTCCACTTCTGGAAGTTGTCTTGTTGAGTTAGGAACCTAACCCAAGTGGTCTTGCATTTGTTGGATTTTTCATTTAACGGGAATTTCAAATAACATTCTGTTGCGCATGAATTTGACTGTTATGAGCTTGCTGTAGTGTTTTGATCATTATGAGAAATCTAGGTGGAATAAAAATAAAATAAAATATGTTCTGGAAACCTAACACATGCATGCTTTAGTGATGATTTTTGGTAAATTAATTGAGATGCTATGATCAGTGGAATAGTACAATCTTTCAAGTAGAATTTCTGTCTCGGTGAAACTCGCTGCTGAATTTTGTGAAATTGCATGAAACATGATAATTGCTAGTTAATTATTATGTTTTGACCAAATTGCCCCTGTGGGGAATACTTGCTATATAATTGTTATGTTTTGACCAAATTGCCCCTGCGGGGAATACTTGCTAAATAGTTGTCGTGTTTTGACCAAAATGCCCTTGCGGGGAATAATTGTTAGTTATGTACATTATTAATACATGACACATAAATAATTGCTCACACACATATCGTATCACAAATGTATTTGTTAAACTCACACACGATTCACAAACGAAACACGAAACATGTTATGTGCATAGGTATTATGTGCCGGGTCTAGAGACTCGATAATATTCCGACACTTAGAAAAATCTCTTTATTGTTTTAGAACGCTAGAGAGAGTTTTTCTGTGACGCGCATCTTGGTGAATTATTTTGGGAATACTTCGCAAACAGTGAGTTTCACTTTCCCCTTTTAAACATTTTAAACGCTTTTCACTTGGGGGAGATAACATACTCTGAAACGCATTTAAGATTTTATTAATATAGATTATATATCACTTGTAAAGACTAAGTGGCAAACGCGTTAACTAAAGTCCTTCATTCCCATCGAACCGTTTAATATTGGATAATAGCGAGTCATTGTTGAGTAGTACTACTGGGTTTGACAAACCCCACCCAACGCTAAACTCGAATGGAGGTCGAGTGGGTGTAATCTTGGCTAAACACATACCATGGTCGGGATAGACCTGGTGGCAAGGCAAATGATAAACAGTCAGCTTCGGTGTCGAACACTTAGTGATACTTGTTTTATAGGCTAGTTACCTATAGATATATAATTGACATAACACTATCTGGTAACGCAAAACGCTGTAACGCAAAACGATGTAACGCAAAACGCTGAACGCAAACGCTAAACGCTTTATTTTATATAAACTGTGAACTCACCAACCTTGTGTTGACACTTTTAGTATGTTATTCTCATTAGCCGAGGCGGGCGCGCGGTTTAGGATCATGCATTGCTTGAAACACTTTTAATTATGCAAACTTATTTTAAACTGTTATCATTGGTTTTTAAGTCGTCCTGCGTGACGCAACATTGGTTTCTATGGTTTTACGCTTCCGCACTTATTTTCATTTAAACGTTTCTATGGTTTGATTATAACTAATGATTCCGATCCTGTTAGTTCACACCCTCTGACGGTAAAACTCCGTTAGTGGATTTTGAGGGTGTGACAAATACCTTTATTTTTATAGTAAATATAATTTTATTTAACATTCGAAGATTCACCACTTCAGGGAATTTTTTTTTGACATATTCCTTGTTTCATTTTTCATTTAAAATTTCCTCCAAATTATTATATTCATAATCAGACAATGAATCATCAGACGAACATGAACTCGATGAAACAACAACATGGTCATCAACTTGATTAACAACTTCATTTAAAGACTCAACAGATTGTTTATCAACTTGATTAACAATTTCATTTAAAGACTCAGCAGTTTGGTTATTAGTTGGATTAACAACTTGTTCAATCGGCGTTAAAAATTTTCTTTACTTTTAACCTTTACCACCCAGTTCTGACCAACAATACCTTTATTTATATAGTAAATTTAATTTTATTTAAAATTCGAAGATTCACCACTTTAGAGAATTTTTTTTGACATATTCCTTGTTTCATTTTTTCATTTAAAACTTCCTCCAAATTAATATAATCATAATCAAACAATGAATCTTCAGGCCAACACAAACTCGATGAAACAACAACTTGGTCATTAACTTGATTAACAAATTCATTTAAAGACTCAACAGATTGTTTATCAACTTCATTAACAATTTCATTTAAAGAATAAGCAGCTTGGTTATTAGTTGGATTAACAACTTGTTCAATCTGTGGTTTAACATTTTCAATACTTTTAACCTTTGCCACCCAGTTCTGACCGACAATACCTTTATTTTTATAGTAAATATAATTTTATTTAACATTCGAAGATTCACCACTTCAGAGAATTTTTTTTGACTATTCCTTGTTTCATTTTTCATTTAAAATTTCCTCCAAATTATTATATTCATAATCAGACAATGAATCATCAGACGGACTTGAACTCGATGAAACAACAACTTGGTCATCAACTTGATTAACAAATTCATTTAAAGACTCAACAGATTGTTTATCAACTTGATTAACAATTTCATTTAAAGACTCCACAGCTTGGTTATTATTTGGATTAACAACTTGTTCAATCGGTGGTTAAAAATTTTCTTTACTTTTAACCTTTACCACCCAGTTCTGACCAACAATACCTTTATTTTTATTGTAAATATAATTTTATTTAACATTCAAAGATTCACCTCTTAGAGAATTTTTTTTGACATATTCCTTGTTTCATTTTTCATTAAAAATTTCTCCAAATTATTATATTCATAATCAGACAATGAATCTTCAGACGGACATGAACTCGATGAAACAACAACATGGTCATCAACTTGATTAACAACTTCATTTAAAGACTCAACAGATTGTTTATCAACTTGATTAACAATTTCATTTAAAGACTCAACAGCTTGGTTATTAGTTGGATTAACAACTTGTTCAATCGGTGGTTAAAAATTTTCTTTACTTTTAACCTTTACCACCCAGTTCTAACCAACAATACCTTTATTTTTATAGTAAATTTAATTTTATTTAACATTCAAAGATTCACCACTTTAGAGAATTTTTTTTGACATATTCCTTGTTTCATTTTTTCATTTAAAACTTCCTCCAAATTATTATAATCATAATCAAACAATGAATCTTCAGGCCAACACAAACTCGATGAAACAACAACTTGGTCATTAACTTGATTAACAAATTCATTTAAAGACTCAACAGATTGTTTATCAACTTCATTAACAATTTCATTTAAAGAATAAGCAGCTTGGTTATTAGTTGGATTAACAACTTGTTCAATCTGTGGTTTAACATTTTCAATAGTTTTAACCTTTGCCACCCAGTTCTGACCGACAATACCTTTATTTTAATTGTAAATATAATTTTATTTAACATTCGAAGATTCACCACTTCAGAGAATTTTTTTTGACTATTCCTTGTTTCATTTTTCATTTAAAATTTCCTCCAAATTATTATATTCATAATCAGACAATGAATCATCAGACGGACTTGAACTCGATGAAACAACAACTTGGTCATCAACTTGATTAACAAATTCATTTAAAGACTCAACAGATTGTTTATCAACTTGACTAACAATTTCATTTAAAAACTCCGCAGCTTGGTTATTATTTGGATTAACAACTTGTTCAATCGGTGGTTAAAAATTTTCTTTACTTTTAACCTTTACCACCCAGTTCTGACCAACAATACCTTTATTTTAATAGTAAATATAATTTTATTTAACATTCGAAGATTCACCTCTTCAGAGAATTTTTTTTGACATATTCCTTGTTTCATTTTTCATTTAAAATTTCCTCCAAATTATTATATTCATAATCAGACAATGAATCATCAGACGGACATGAACTCGATGAAACAACAACATGGTCATCAACTTGATTAACAACTTCATTTAAAGACTCAACAGATTGTTTATCAACTTGATTAACAATTTCATTTAAAGACTCAGCAGCTTGGTTATTAGTTGGATTATCAACTTGTTCAATCGGTGGTTAAAAATTTTCTTTACTTTTAACCATTACCACCCAGTTCTAACCAACAATACCTTTATTTTTATAGTAAATATAATTTTATTTAACATTCGAAGATTCACCACTTCAGAGAATTTTTTTTTACATATTCCTTGTTTCATTTTTCATTTAAAATTTCCTCCAAATTATTATATTCATAATCAGACAATGAATCATCAGACGGACATAAACTCGATGAAACAACAACATGGTCATCAACTTGATTAATAACTTCATTTAAAGACTCAACATATTGTTTATCAACTGGATTAACAATTTCATTTAAAAACTCAGCAGCTTGGTTATTAGTTGGATTGACAACTTGTTCAATCGGTGGTTAAATATTTTCTTTACTTTTAACCTTTACCACCCAGTTCTGACCGACAATACCTTTAATTTTATAGTAAATTTAATTTTATTTTACATTCGAAGATTCACCACTTTAGAGAATTTTTTTTTGACATATTCCTTGTTTCATTTTTCATTTAAAATTTTCTCCAAATTATTATATTCATAATCAGACAATGAATCATTAGACGGACATGAACTCGATGAAACAACAACTTGGTCATCAACTTGATTAACAATTTCATTTAAAGACTCAACAAATTGTTTATTAACTTGATTAACAATATCATTTAAAGACTCAGCAGCTTGGTTATTAGTTGGATTAACAACTTGTTCAATCGGTGGTTTAACAATTTCATTACTTTTAACCTTTGCCACACAGTTCTGACCAACAATACCTTTATTTTATAATAAATATAATTTTACTTAACATTCGAAGATACACCACTTCAGAATTCTTTTTGACATATTCCTAGTTTCATTTTTTCATTTAAAACTTCCTCCAAATTATTATAATCATAATCAAACATTGAATCATCAGACCTACATGAATTCGATGAAACAACAACTTGGTCATAAACTTGATTAACAAATTCATTTAAAGACTCAACCGATTGTTTATCAACTTGATTAACAATTTCATTTAAAGAATAAGCAGCTTGGTTATTATTTGGATTAACAACTTGTTCAATCGGTGGTTTAACATTATCTATACTTTTAACCTTTGCCACCCAGTTCTGACCAACAATACCTTTATTTTTATATTAAATATAATTTTATTTAACATTCAAAGATTCACCACTTCAGAGAATTTTTTTTGACATATTCCTTGTTTCATTTTTCATTTAAAATTTCCTCCAAATTATTATATTCATAATCAAACAATGAATCATCAGACGGACTTGAACTCGATGAAACAACAACTTGGTCATCAACTTGATTAACAAATTTATTTAAAGACTCAACAAATTGTTTATCAACTTGATTAACAATTTCATTTAAAGACTCAGCAGCTTGGTTATTAGTTTGATTAACAACTTGTTCAATCGGTGGTTAAAAGTTTTCTTTACTTTTAACCATTACCACCCAGTTCTGACCAACAATACCTTGTTTTTTATAGTAAATATAATTTTATTTAACATTCGAAGATTCACCACTTCAGATAATTTTTTTTGACATATTCCTTGTTTCATTTTTCATTTAAAATTTCCTCCAAATTATTATATTCATAATTAGACAATGAATCATCAGACGGACATGAACTCGATGAAACAACAACTTGGTCATCAACTTGATTAACAACTTCATTTAAAGACTCAACGGATTGTTTATCAACTTGATTAACAATATCATTTAAAGACTCAGCAGCTTGGTTATTAGTTGGATTAACAACTTGTTCAATTGGTGGGTTAACAATTTCATTACTTTTAACCTTTGCCACACAGTTCTGACCAACAATACCTTTATTTTATATTAAATATAATTTTATTTAACATTCGAAGATACACCACTTCAGAATTCTTTTTGACATATTCCTCGTTTCATTTTTTCATTTAAAACTTCCTCCAAATTATTATAATCATAATTTGACAATGAATCATCAGACGAACATGAACTCGATGAAACAACAACTTGGTCATCAACTTGATTAACAAATTCATTTAAAGACTCAACAAATGGTTTATCAACTTGATTAACAATTTCATTTAAAGACTCAGCAGCTTGGTTATTAGTTGGATTAACAACTTGTTCAATCTGTGGTTTAACATTTTCAGTACTTTTAACCTTTGCTACCCAGTTCTGACCGACAATACCTTTATTTTTATAGTAAATATAATTTTATTTAACATTCAAAGATTCACCACTTCAGAGAATTTTTTTTGACTATTCCTTGTTTCATTTTTTATTTAAAATTTCCTCCAAATTATTATATTCATAATCAGACAATGAATCATCAGACGGACTTGAACTCGATGAAACAACAACTTGGTCATCAACTTGATTAACAAATTCATTTAAAGACTCAACAGATTGTTTATCAACTTGATTAACAATTTCATTTAAAGACTCCACAGCTTGGTTATTATTTGGATTAACAACATGTTCAATCGGTTGTTAAAAATTTTCTTTACTTTTAACCTTTACCACCCAGTTCTGACCAACAATACCTTTATTTTTATAGTAAATATAATTTTATTTAACATTCGAAGATTCACCTCTTAAAGAATTTTTTTTTGACATATTCCTTGTTTCATTTTTCATTTAAAATTTCCTCCAAATTATTATACTCATAATCAGACAATGAATCTTCAGACGGACATGAACTCGATGAAACAACAACATGGTCATCAACTTGATTAACAACTTCATTTAAAGACTCAACAGATTGTTTATCAACTTGATTAACAATTTCATTTAAAGACTCAGCAGCTTGGTTATTAGTTGGATTAACAACTTGTTCAATCGGTGGTTAAAAATTTTCTTTACTTTTAACCTTTACCACCCAGTTCTAACCAACAATACCTTTATTTTTATAGTAAATTTAATTTTATTTAACATTCGAAGATCCACCACTTTAGAGAATTTTTTTTGACATATTCCTTGTTTCATTTTTTCATTTAAAACTTCCTCCAAATTATTATAATCATAATCAAACAATGAATCTTCAGGCCAACACAAACTCGATGAAACAACAACTTGGTCATTAACTTGATTAACAAATTCATTTAAAGACTCAACAGATTGTTTATCAACTTCATTAACAATTTCATTTAAAGAATAAGCAGCTTGGTTATTAGTTGGATTAACAACTTGTTCAATCTGTGGTTTAACATTTTCAATACTTTTAACCTTTGCCACCCAGTTCTGACCGAAAATACCTTTATTTTAATAGTAAATATAATTTTATTTAACATTCGAAGATTCACCACTTCAGAGAATTTTTTTTGACTATTCCTTGTTTCATTTTTCATTTATAATTTCCTCCAAATTATTATATTCATAATCAGACAATGAATCATCAGACGGACTTGAACTCGATGAAACAACAACTTGGTCATCAACTTGATTAACAAATTCATTTAAAGACTCAACAGATTGTTTATCAACTTGATTAACAATTTCATTTAAAGACTCCGCAGCTTGGTTATTATTTGGATTAACAACTTGTTCAATCGGTGGTTAAAAATTTTCTTTACTTTTAACCTTTACCACCCAGTTCTGACCAACAATACCTTTATTTTAATAGTAAATATAATTTTATTTAACATTCGAAGATTCACCTCTTCAGAGAATTTTTTTTGACATATTCCTTGTTTCATTTTTCATTAAAAATTTCCTCCAAATTATTATATTCATAATCAGACAATGAATCATCAGACGGACATGAACTCGATGAAACAACAACATGGTCATCAACTTGATTAACAACTTCATTTAAAGACTCAACAGATTGTTTATCAACTTGATTAACAATTTCATTTAAAGACTCAGCAGCTTGGTTATTAGTTGGATTATCAACTTGTTCAATCGGTGGTTAAAAATTTTCTTTACTTTTAACCATTACCACCCAGTTCTAACCAACAATACCTTTATTTTTATAGTAAATATAATTTTATTTAACATTCGAAGATTCACCACTTCAGAGAATTTTTTTTGACATATTCCTTGTTTCATTTTTCATTTAAAATTTCCTCCAAATTATTATATTCATAATCAGACAATGAATCATCAGACGGACATGAACTCGATGAAACAACAACATGGTCATCAACTTGATTAACAACTTCATTTAAAAACTCAACAGATTGTTTATCAACTTGATTAACAATTTCATTTAAAAACTCAGCAGCTTGGTTATTAGTTGGATTGACAACTTGTTCAATCGGTGGTTAAATATTTTCTTTACTTTTAACCTTTACCACCCAGTTCTGACCGACAATACCTTTAATTTTATAGTAAATTTAATTTTATTTAACATTCGAAGATTCACCACTTTAGAGAATTTTTTTTTGACATATTCCTTGTTTCATTTTTCATTTAAAATTTTCTCCAAATTATTATATTCATAACCAGACAATGAATCATTAGACGGACATGAACTCGATGAAACAACAACTTGGTCATCAACTTGATTAACAACTTCATTTAAAGACTCAACAAATTGTTTATTAACTTGATTAACAATATCATTTAAAGACTCAGCAGCTTGGTTATTAGTTGGATTAACAACTTGTTCAATCGGTGGTTAAACAATTTCATTACTTTTAACCTTTGCCACACAGTTCTGACCAACAATACCTTTATTTTATAATAAATATAATTTTACTTAACATTCGAAGATACACCACTTCAGAATTCTTTTTGACATATTCCTAGTTTCATTTTTTCATTTAAAACTTCCTCCAAATTATTATAATCATAATCAAACATTGAATCATCAGACCTACATGAACTCGATGAAACAACAACTTGGTCATAAACTTGATTAACAAATTCATTTAAAGACTCAACAGATTGTTTATCAACTTGATTAACAATTTCATTTAAAGAATAAGCAGCTTGGTTATTATTTGGATTAACAACTTGTTCAATCGGTGGTTTAACATTATCAATACTTTTAACCTTTGCCACCCAGTTCTGACCAACAATACCTTTATTTTTATAGTAAATATAATTTTATTTAACATTCAAAGATTCACCACTTCAGAGAATTTTTTTTGACATATTCCTTGTTTCATTTTTCATTTAAAATTTCCTCCAAATTATTATATTCATAATCAAACAATGAATCATCAGACGGACTTGAACTCGATGAAACAACAACTTGGTCATCAACTTGATTAACAAATTTATTTAAAGACTCAACAAATTGTTTATCAACTTGATTAACAATTTCATTTAAAGACTCAGCAGCTTGGTTATTAGTTTGATTAACAACTTGTTCAATCGGTGGTTAAAAGTTTTCTTTACTTTTAACCATTACCACCCAGTTCTGACCAACAATACCTTGTTTTTTATAGTAAATATAATTTTATTTAACATTCGAAGATTCACCACTTCAGATAATTTTTTTTGACATATTCCTTGTTTCATTTTTCATTTAAAATTTCCTCCAAATTATTATATTCATAATCAGACAATGAATCATCAGACGGACATGAACTCGATGAAACAACAACTTGGTCATCAACTTGATTAACAACTTCATTTAAAGACTCAACGGATTGTTTATCAACTTGATTAACAATATCATTTAAAGACTCAGCAGCTTGGTTATTAGTTGGATTAACAACTTGTTCAATTGGTGGGTTAACAATTACTTTACTTTTAACCTTTGCCACACAGTTCTGACCAACAATACCTTTATTTTATATTAAATATAATTTTATTTAACATTCGAAGATACACCACTTCAGAATTCTTTTTGACATATTCCTCGTTTCATTTTTTCATTTAAAACTTCCTCCAAATTATTATAATCATAATTTGACAATGAATCATCAGACGGACTTGAACTCGATGAAACAACAACTTGGTCATCAACTTGATTAACAAATTCATTTAAAGACTCAACAAATTGTTTATCAACTTGATTAACAATTTCATTTAAAGACTCAGCAGCTTGGTTATTAGTTGGATTAACAACTTGTTAAATCGGTGGTTCAAAATTTTCTTTACTTTTAACCTTTACCACCCAGTTCTGACCAACAATACCTTTATTTTTATAGTAAATATAATTTTATTTAACACTCGAAGATTCACCACTTCAGAGAATTTTTTTTGACATATTCCTTGTTTCATTTTTCATTTAAAATTTCCTCCAAATTATTATATTCATAATCAGACAATGAATCAACAGACGGACATGAACTCGATGAAACAACAACATGGTCATCAACTTGATTAACAACTTCATTTAAAACTCAACAAATTGTTTATCAACTTGATTAACAATTTCATTTAAAGACTCAGCAGCTTAGTTATTAGTTGGATTAACAACTTGTTCAATCGGTGGTTAAAAATTTTCTTTACTTTTAACCTTTACCACCCAGTTCTGACCAACAATACCTTTATTTTATAGTAAATTTAATTTTATTTAACATTCGAAGATTCACCACTTTAGACATTTTGACATATTTCTTGTTTCATTGTTCATTTAAAATTTCCTCCAAATTTGTCACACCCTCAAAATCCACTAACCGAGTTTTACCGTCAGAGGGTGTGAACTGGCAGGATCGGAATCATCAGTTATAATCAAACCATAACATAAAGTTTCAAAACCATGAAAACGTTTACGAGTAATTAAATGCGGAAGCGTAAAAACCTTTAATCAAAAGTTGCGTCACGCAGGACGACTTATACCAAAGATAACCGTTAAAAATAAGTTTGCAGGACAAAAGTGTTTTCAATCAATGCATGTTCCTAAACCGCGCGCCCGCCTCGGCTACCTGAGAATAACATACTAAAAGTGTCAACACAAGGTTGGTGAGTTCACAAGTTATATAGAAATAAATCGTTTAACGTTTGCGTTCAGCGTTACAGCGTTTTGCGTTTCAGCGTTTTGCGTTACAACGTTTTGCGTTACAGCGTTTTGCGTTACAGCGTTACCGGATAGTGTTGTGTCAAATTATATATCGATAGGTAGCTAGTCTATACAACAAGTATTACTAAGTGTTCGACACCGAAGCTGACTCGTTTATTAAGTGCCTTGTCACCAGCTCCTCCAGACCATGGTACGTGTTAGCCAAAATTACACCCGCTCGACCTCCAGTCGAGTATAGCGTTGGGTGGGGTTTGTCAAACCCAGTAGTACTACTCAACAGTGACTCGCTATTCTAAATATTAACCGGTTCGATGTGTAGGACTTCAAATGTTTCGTTTGCCACTTAGCCTTTACAAGTGATATATAATTTATAACAAAATCTTAAATGCGTTGTGGAGTATGTTATCTCCCCCAAGTGAAAAACGTTTGAAAACAGTTTAAAGAGGGGAAAGTGAAACTCACTGTTTGCGAAGAATTTCCCAAAATAAATCACCAAGATGCGCGTCACCGAAAAACTCTCTCTAACGTTCTAAAACAAAAAAGAGATTTTTCTAAGTTCGGAATATTATCGAGTCTCTAGACCCGGCACATAATACCTATGCACATAACATGTTTCGTGTTTCGTTTGTGAATCGTGGGTGACTTAAACAAGTGTTTTTGTGACACATTACATGTGTAAGCAATCATATACGTGTCATGTATTCATAACGTACGTTACTAGCAATTATTCCCCGTAAGGGCATTTTGGTCAACAAATAACAATTAATTAGCCATTATTCCCCATGAGGGCAATTTGGTCAAATCATGGAAATCAATTAGCAATTATTCCCCGCAGGGTATTTTGGTCAAAACATAACAATTATATAACAAGTATCATGTTTCATGCATTTTTACACAACTCAGCAGCTAGTTTCACCGAGACAGAAATCCTACTAGAAAGATTATACTATTTCACCGATCATAGCATCTCAATTAATTTACCAAAAATCATCACAGAAGCACATATGTCTTAGGTTTCCAGAACATATTTTAATACATTTTTATTCCTCATAGTTTTCTCACAATCATCAAATTATTACAGCAAACTCATAACAGTCAAATTCATGCGCAATCAGAATGTTATTTGCAATTCCCGTTAAACGAAAAATCCAATAAATGCAAGACCACTTGGGTTAGGTTCCTAACTCAATGAGTCAACTTCCAGAAGTGGAACCAACCCAATTGGTCTCGTAGTTCATGAGATATAACATTTACAACATTACCTAACAGCAGGTCTAACAGCTCAGCTTTGCACAACGTTTTGTAAAATCATAAAAGTTAACCTTTACTTGTCCAAAAATTACAAATTTATACTCTATAGAAACTAGACTCAACCTAGTTTACTGTAGTACCAACAATTTCAACCAATTTTCATATTTACACTTCATTACAGTCACTTAAACATCAAATACACATTCTTTCCAGAAACTGTTTGCATCCAAACTCAACATATTAACAATCTATGAACTATCATGCATTCATATGACCCTCTAGACTCCATAAACACCATCCATGCACATCAATTACATATTACATACTTGATTAGGGTTTGTGTTTGAACTCAAATCAAAGACACAACAATCAACATGCAACAAGATTCAATCTAGTTATCAAATCATCATTCAATCAACCACAATCATATTAGCTATATACATACACAAAATCGGCAGCTTAGGGTTTGTGGTTAACCCAACAAACATCAAAATCAAGCAACAAGAATGTATAGAATGATCAATTATACCTTCCTAGCACCTAGTTCTTCAATCACATGCTTGATTTCTTGGTTGAATGTGTGTGTATTGTGGACGGTAGCCAAGGGAGCAAGGGAGGGAGGGCTGATCGGAGCTTGGGGTTATGATAATAAGTTAGGGTTAAGTGATTAAGGTTATATTTATAGACATACAAGTTACACTCAAGTCCCTTCACTTTCAATTGTTGTTTTTCTAACTTAACTATCTTAGTTCTTGTTTCTTGTCTAGCATTACACACCATATAATCAAGTAACACATATGTTAACACATAATTATCACATAATTATTATGTTGACGTTTTTCGTTTACTTCTCAATCGTTTGCGTCAACTCGTTTGCGTTTCGGTGCAAATCCCGAAAGACTACACATGTAGTAAGTGTTAAGCGTCATTTAAACCCTAGTTTAAATGTAATGAAGTGTGCGTTATAGATTTAGTGATCTTAAGTTTGAATTGACGGAGTTGAGTTAACGGAGTTAACCTGAAATTGACGATTGTCACATCATTCCCATGTTAAAGAATTTTCGTCCCGAAAATTTGAGTCAAGTCGTGATGAGTGTCTGAAAGAGTAAGAAAAAATTTTCAGTTTGTCATATCATCCCCTAGTAGAAAGAAATTTCGTCCCGAAATTTAATTCATACCTCCGGTGATGTCTGACGGTTTGCCGGGTTTCGCGGTTTTATGTGTTTGGTTAGCCCTTCAAAAATGTGAGGATACTTTTTCATCATTTGATCCTCGCGTTCCCACGTGAACTCCGGTCCACGTCTCGAGTTCCAACGAACCTTAACGATTGGAATTTTGCTGTGCTTGAGCGTTTTGGTTTCCCTATCCAAAACCTTGAGTGGTTCCTCAATAAAACGTAACTGTTCATCAACTTGCAGTTCCTCCAAAAGGACTACTTGGGTTTCATCGGATAGGCATTTCTTCAAATTGGACACGTGGAATACATTGTGTACGCCAACGAGTTCCGTTGGTAGGTCCAGTGGGTACGCCACCGGACCAATGCGCTCAGTTATCCGGTAAGGACCAACATATCGTGGGTTGAGTTTGTTTTGCTTACCAAAGCGAACCACACCTTTCCAAGGTGAGACTTTGAGTAACACTCGATCGTTCACTTGAAATTCGAGAGGTTTTCGGCGCTTGTCGGCGTAACTCTTTTGGCGATCTCGTGCTGCTGCCATGCGATTTCGGATTTGAACAATCTTTTCCGAAGTTTCGAGTACCAGTTCCGGACCAGTGATTCGGCTGTCACCCACCTCTGCCCAACAGAGTGGTGATCGACACTTCCGTCTGTACAGCGCTTCAAACAGCGCTGCTTTAATACTAGCGTGGTAGCTGTTATTATACGAAAACTCTACCAAAGGTAAGTGAGGTTCCCAACTTTTTCCGAAATCCAACACGAGGCACGCAACATATCCTCCAGGGTCTGAATAGTTTGTTCACTTTGCCCATCCGTCTGAGGATGGTATGCTGTGCTCATATCAAGACGGGTGCCTAGTGCGCTTTGCAGCGACTTCCAAAAGTGCGAAGTGAAACGAGAATCTCGATCGGAAATGATCGAGACGGGCACTCCGTGTCTAGATACCACTTCTTTCATGTAAACAAGAGTTAGTCTTTCCATTTTGTCCGATTCCTTAATCGCTAAGAAGTGTGCAGACTTAGTCAACCGGTCTACGATCACCCAGATGGTGTCGCATCCCGTCGGTGTCTTAGGTAAACCCGTGATAAAATCCATTGAGATGTGTTCCCATTTCCACATTGGGAGTTCCGGTTGTTGCAGTAGACCAGATGGTTTCTGGTATTCTATCTTGACTCTGGCACAAGTCAGGCATTTGCTCACGTAGGTGGCAATGTCGGCTTTCATGTTCGGCCACCAGTAAAGTGCCTTTAAATCATGATACATTTTATCTGAGCCAGGGTAGATAGAATATCGGGACTTGTGAGCTTCGTCCATCACTAGAGTCCTCAACTCTCCGTGCCGTGGAACCCAAATCCGGTTCTCAAAATATCGGACCCCGTCCGATCTGGTTTCAAGTTGCTTGTTCATGCCCCGCATGAGTTCCGATGGAAGATTATCTTCTTTCAAAGCTTCAAGTTGCGCATCGCGAATCTGATCGGGTAAGCTGGCATGAATCGTGAGTTGCAATGCTCTCACCCGTCTGGGTTTATCTGTTTCTTTTCTGCTGAGGGCGTCGGCCACTACATTGGCCTTGCCAGGGTGGTACTTGATGGCACAATCGTAATCCTTGAGCAGCTCGACCCAACGATGCTGTCGCATGTTCAGCTCCTTCTGATCGTAGATATGTTGGAGACTCTTGTGGTCGGTGTAAATGGTAAACTTGGTACCGTACAAGTAATGCCTCCATATCTTAAGAGCAAACACCACAGCTCCGAGTTCCAAATCGTGGGTCGTGTAGTTCTTCTCGTGAACCCGTAGTTGTCGAGAGGCGTAGGCTATAACCTTCTCGAGTTACATCAGCACACAACCGAGACCTCGTATAGATGCGTCACAGTGTACCTCAAAATTTTCCGTTCCCTCGGGGAGGGCTTGAATAGGGGCGCTGCAGAGTTTGGTTTTCAATAGTTGAAAGGCGGATTCTTGCGCGTCACCCCAATCGTACTTAGTGCCTTTGTGAGTCAAAGCGGTGAGGGGTTGAGCAATCTTTGAAAATCCCTCGATGAAACGTCGGTAGTAGCCGGCCAGTCCTAAGAATTGCCGCACCTCAGTCGGAGTCTTAGGTGCTTCCCAGTCTTTGATGGCCTCTACCTTACGGGATCGACATGGATACCATTCTCGTTGATCACATGTCTTAAAAAGTGAACCTCGCGAAGCCAAAATTCACATTTCGAGAGTTTAGCATACAGTTGTTCCTTCTTCAATAGTTCCAGAATTACCCTTAAGTGCTCTTCGTGGTCAGTCTCGTTCTTGGAGTAGCCGAGAATATCATCGATGAAAACAATCACAAACTTGTCGAGGTACGCCTTGCACACTCGATTCATGAGATCCATAAATACGGCGGGTGCGTTGGTTAGGCCAAAAGGCATAACCGAAAACTCGTAGTGACCATACCGTGTTCTGAAAGCCGTCTTTGAGATATCTTCTTCGCGCAATCTCAGTTGTTGGTAACCGGATCGCAGATCGATCTTCGAGTAGTAACTCGATCCTTGAAGCTGGTCAAACAAATCATCTATTCGGGGTAAAGGATAACGGTTCTTGACCGTCACCTTGTTCAACTCCCGGTAGTCGATGCACATTCGGAAAGTCCCGTCTTTCTTTCGGACAAATAAGACAGGGGCTCCCCACGGCGATGAGCTAGGTCGGATAAAACCCTTATCCAACAAATCTTGCAATTGAGTGGACAGTTTCTGAAGCTCCGCCGGTGCGAGCCAATACGGGGCTCGTGCTATGGGTGCTGCACCGGGTGTCAACTCGATTTGAAATTCGACTTGACGAATAGGAGGGAGTCCAGGCAAATCTTCCGGGAAAACTTCCGGAAAGTCTTGCACAACCGGTATATCTTCAATTCGTTTCTCCTCCGCGGGTTTCTTAACGATCTGCGCCAAAATTGCCGGATGACCCTTTCGTAGGTACTTCTGCGCCTTCATATGGGTAATGATGCTGGTGGTCATGCCGCTCCTCTCACCTTGGACCGAAATGATCTCGCCGGAAGGGGTAGTAACGTGAACTATCTTGTTGTGACATATAATCTCCGCTCGGTTCTCGGATAACCAGTCCATGCCGACAACGACATCGAAACTACTAAGCGTAAAAGGAATAAGGTCTATATCAAAGACATGACCTGACAGTTTTAACTTACATCCCGCAAGTACATGAGTCGTTACTATAGTCTTACCGTCAGCTAATTCAACAGGAAACTTTGCATCTAACGGAGTTGGAGTTAAGTCTAAGAGTTGACTAAAGGCTTTCGACACAAAACTCCTATCAGCTCCAGTGTCAAACAATACAGAATCAAAACAATCGTTTACAGGGAACTTACCAGTCACCACGTGCGGATCATTGTGGGCTTGACCCGACCCAATCACAAACGCTCTTCCCTTCCCATTGCTTCCACAACTACTGCCACTTCCATTACCTCCATTGTGGTCATTCTGTTTCAGCTTGGGGCAATCTTTTCTAAAATGACCTTCCTGCCCACATTCAAAGCATCCCTTCGTCGTCATAGGTGGCTTAGGAGCACCCTTTGCCGCAAGGTCTCCTCTACATTCTTTCGCTTGGTGACCCATCTTTCTGCATCTCTGACACTTGGCACGGTCACACTGGCCAACATGATGATAGTTGCACCTGTTGCACTTTGGATATTTCCCAGCATATCCGCTTGAAACCTGCCCGCTACCGTTGTTGTTGTTGTTGTTGTGATTCTGAGTGATAAAGCTCCGAGTGAATTCGGGCTTACGGTAGTGTTGTTGCGGTGGGAGGTTCGAGGATGAAGATCTGGTGTTGTCAAACTTCCTCTTCCCACTGTTCGGGTTGCTGTTGCTGTTATTGTCGTTATTCGGGTTGTCACGGGCTTTAGTGGTCGAACCCCTAGGTGGTAACGCACCTTGGGTCACAGCCTGATCCGTCAGTTTGTGAGCTAAACGAATCGCTTGTTGGATTGTGGCTGGTCTGGAAGACGTCACCATGCCCTGAATCTGCGGTGCTAATCCATCAATGTATATTTCTATCCTATTGCTCGGCGGATCCACCATCCGCGGACACATCACAGCCAACTCGTGAGAACGGGTAGTGTAGGCTTCGATTTCCGAACCCACCATCTTTAACGACCAATATTCCGACTCTAACTTCGAAATCTCCTCTCTCGGACAGTACTCCTCTCGCATCATGTTTTTGAACTCCTCCTAGTTCATCGCGTTAGCCAGTTCCAATCCAAGGATCTAGACGTTCGAATTCCACCAAGTGAGGGCAGAATCCTCAAGTGTTCCAGCAGCGAATTTGACCCTACTGGCAGGGGGACAATTGCACATCTCAAATGCCGACTCAGCCTTCTCAGCCCAACGCAGGAAGCCTATAGCTCCCTCAGTACCCTTAAACGTACTGGGCTTGCAGTCAAGGTAGTTCTTGAAGGTACACGTTCCACTTGGACCTCCAGCTTGATTCTGAACGTGTGCGGCTAAAGCGGCCGCTGCATGGTCGTTCAGCAGAGTTTGGAGTTCAGCTGCAGTCAAGCTGATGTTACCACGTCCACGTCCAGCGTTTCTTCCAGCCATTTCCTAGAATCACAGTATAAAGTGTTAAACATGAATTTTTCTTTCATATACAACACACCATACATGTAATAAAAAGATAGGTAAGAAAGAAATAAGAAACAACATCACATCACAACCACATATTAATCTAAATAAAAATTTATGATTAAAACCATTGTATTCGCTACAAAGTATTTCCAATCAATCCTTAAAATCATAGAAAATTAATAGTTCGGATGGAGACAACCCCTCCATCTAAGTGTCATCATCACTAGATGTCGTCATCTGAGGACACCTCCGAGTGTGCCTCCTCCTCAGCCGGTTCTTCCTCCGGTTCTTCTTCGGGTTCCTCCTCGGGATCTTCCTCGGGATCCTCCTTAGGCTCCTCTTCGGGATCTTCTTCAGGTTCGGCCTCAGGCTCCGCCTCAGGCTCGGCCTCAGGCTCTGCCTCAGGTTCGGCTGCGTTCTGGGCAAGTTGCATTTGCAAGACATCGCAATGCTCCAACGCTATCTCAGTTCGGGTCCTTGCTTCTTGGAGTTGCTCTTGCAAGTCTATCATCTCGGCTTGCATCTTCATCATAACCTTCATTTGTTGATCACTAGCCTCTCGCATTTCCTTCATTGCCGCTGCCATGCGGGCAATCTCCTCCTTAGTCTCGGTTCCGTCTTTTAACATTCTGGAAACGTTCTCTCTCGTATAGCGCATGTAACCCACGTCACGCTCCAAGCATGAAATAACAGCTGCGAGAACTCTCTCTACAGGTTCGGTTATGGGTGGTAGGGTGTTGGGATAAGCAGGGTGGTTCGGGTGAGGTAACGGGGGAACTTGTTCGCGATAGACCATACGTCTGATCATGTTTGGGTACCAATCCCAGCTAACGTCGTTTTCGTATATGCCTCCTGATAAGCGGTACCTCTTCGGTGCGGGAGCTTCGAGTTCCGGGACTACTCGGGGTGGCGAGGCGGTAGGCAACTGCGGTTCCTTCCCGTGAGCATGCGTCATTGAATCGAATGATGATGAGGGTGGCGTCGACATTCCTACAGGTAAGCCGTGTATGCGCGCGCGTATAAGTGAAAGAGGTAAAGAGATAAGATTACAAGACTACACAAACCTATGCAGTGCGTATCATTATAACTAATGGGTCGTCGCGGTTATAGTCAAGTATGCATGCAGCTTCTAGTTCGCTATAACCAATGGCTCTGATACCAATCTGTCACACCCTCAAAATCCACTAACGGAGTTTTACCGTCAGAGGGTGTGAACTGGCAGGATCGGAATCATCAGTTATAATCAAACCATAAAATAAAGTTTCAAAACAATGAAAACGTTTACGAGTAATTAAATGCGGAAGCGTAAAAACCTTTAATCAAAAGTTGCGTCACGCAGGACGACTTAAACCAAAGATAACCGTTAAAAATAAGTTTGCAGGACAAAAGCGTTTTCAATCAATGCATGTTCCTAAACCGCGCGCCCGCCTCGGCTACCTGAGAATAACATACTAAAAGTGTCAACACAAGGTTGGTGAGTTTACAAGTTATATAGAAATAAATCGTTTAGCGTTTGCGTTCAGCGTTACAGCGTTTTGCGTTTCATCGTTTTGCGTTACAGCGTTTTGCGTTACAGCGTTACCAGATAGTGTTATGTCAAATTATATATCGATAGGAAGCTAGTCTATACAACAAGTATTACTAAGTGTTCGACACCGAAGCTGACTCGTTTATTAAGTGCCTTGTCACCAGGTCCTCCAGACCATGGTACGTGTTAGCCAAAATTACACCCGCTCGACCTCCAGTCGAGTTTAGCGTTGGGTGGGGTTTGTCAAACCCCGTAGTACTACTCAACAGTGACTCGCTATTCTAAATATTAACCGGTTCGATGTGTAGGACTTCAAATGTTTCGTTTGCCACTTAGCCTTTACAAGTGATATATAATTTATAACAAAATCTTAAATGCGTTATGGAGTATGTTATCTCCCCCAAGTGAAAAACGTTTGAAAACAGTTTAAAGAGGAGAAAGTGAAACTCACTGTTTGCGAAGAATTTCCCAAAATAAATCACCAAGATGCGCGTCACCGAAAAACTCTCTCTAAGGTTCAAAAACAAAAAAAAGATTTTTCTAAGTGTCGGAATATTATCGAGTCTCTAGACCCGGCACATAATACCTATGCACATAACATGTTTCGTGTTTCGTTTGTGAATCGTGGGTGACTTAAACAAGTGTTTTTGTGACACATTACATGTGTACGCAATCATATACGTGTCATGTATTCATAACGTACGTTACTGGCAATTATTCCCCGTAAGGGCATTTTGGTCAACAAATAACAATTAATTAGCCATTATTCCCCATGAGGGCAATTTGGTCAAATCATGGAAATCAATTAGCAATTATTCCCCGCAAGGTTATTTTGGTCAAAACATAACAATTATATAACAAGTATCACGTTTCATGCATTTTTACACAACTCAGCAGCTAGTTTAACCGAGACAGAAATCCTACTAGAAAGATTGTACTATTTCACCGATCATAGCATCTCAATTAATTTACCAAAAATCATCACAAAAGCACATATGTCTTAGGTTTCCAGAACATATTTTATTACATTTTTATTCCTCATAGTTTTCTCACAATCATCAAATCATTACATCAAACTCAAAACAGTCAAATTCATGCGCAATCAGAATTTTATTTGCAATTCCCGTTAAACGAAAAATTCAATAAATACAAGACCACTTGGGTTACGTTCCTAACTCAATGAGTCAACTTCCAGAAGTGGAACCAACCCAATTGGTCTCGTAGTTCATGAGATATAACATTTACAACATAACCTAACAGCAGGTCTAACAGCTCAGCTTTGCACAACGTTTTTGTAAAATCATAAAAGTTAACCTTTACTTGTCCAAAAATTACAAATTTATACTCTATAGAAACTAGACTCAACCTAGTTTACTGTAATACCAATAATTTCAACCAATTTTCATATTTACACTTCGTTACAGTCACTTAAACATCAAATACACATTCTGTCCAGAAACTGTTTGCATCCAAACTCAACATATTAACAATCTATGAACTATCATGCATTCATATGGCCCTCTAGACTCCATAAACACCATCCATGCACATAAATTACATATTACATACTTGATTAGGGTTTGTGTTTGAACTCAAATCAAAGACACAACAATCAACATGCAACAAGATTCAATCTAGTTATCAAATCATAATTCAATCAACCACAATCATATTAGCTATATACATACACAAAATCGGCAGCTTAGGGTTTGTGGTTAACCCAACAAACATCAAAATCAAGCAACAAGAATGTATAGAATGATCAATTATACCTTCCTAGCACCTAGTTCTTCAATCACAAACTTGATTTCTTGGTTGAATATGTGTGTATGGTGGACGGCAGCCAAGGGAGCAAGGGAGGGAGGGCCGATCGGAGCTTGGGGTTATGATAATAAGTTAGGGTTAAGTGATTAAGGTTATATTTATAGACATACAAGTTACACTCAAGTCCCTTCACTTTCAATTGTTGTTTTTCTAACTTAACTATCTTAGTTCTTGTTTCTTGTCTAGCATTACACACCATATAATCAAGTAACACATATGTTAACACATAATTATCACATAATTATTATGTTGACGTTTTTCGTTTAATCCTCAATCGTTTGCGTCAACTCGTTTGCGTTTCGGTGCAAATCACGAAAGACAACACATGTAGTAAGTGTTAAGCGTCATTTAAACCCTAGTTTAAATGTAATGAAGTGTGCGTTATAGATTTAGTGATCTTAAGTTTGAATTGACGGAGTTGAGTTAACGGAGTTAACCTGAAATTGACGATTGTCACAAAATTATTATATTCAAAATCAGACAATGAATCTTCAGACGGACATGAACTCGATGAAACAACAACTTGGTCATCAACTTGATTAACAACTTCATTTAAAGACTCAACAGATTGTTTATCAACTCGATTAACAATATCATTTAAAGACTTAGCAGCTTGGTTATTAGTTGGATTAACAACTTGTTCAATCGGTGGTTTAACATTTTCATTACTTTTAACCTTTGCCACACAGTTCTGACCAACAATACCTTTATTTTATAATAAATATAATTTTATTTAACATTCGAAGATACACCACTTCAGAATTCTTTTTGACATATTCCTAGTTTCATTTTTTCATTTAAAACTTCCTCCAAATTATTATAATCATAATCAAACAATGAATCATCAGAACAACATGAAATCGATGAAACAACAACTTGGTCATAAACTTGATTAAAAAATTCATTTAAAGACTCAACAGATTGTTTATCAACTTGATTAACAATTTCTTTTAAAGAATAAGCAGCTTGGTTATTAGTTGGATTAACAACTTGTTCAATCGGTGGTTCAACATTTTCAATACTTTTAACCTTTGCCACCCAGTTCTGACCAACAATACCTTTATTTTTATAGTAAATATAATTTTATTTAACATTCGAAGATTCACCACTTCAGAGAATTTTTTTTGACATATTCCTTGTTTCATTTTTCATTTAAAATTTCCTCCAAATTATTATATTCATAATCAGACAATGAATCATCAGACGGACTTGAACTCGATGAAACAACAACTTGGTCATCAACTTGATTAACAACTTCATTTAAAGACTCAACAGATTGTTTATCAACTTGTTTTACAATTTCATTTAAAGACTCAACAGCTTGGTTAATAATTGGATTAACAACTTGCTCAATCAGTGGTTTAACAATTTCATTACTTTTAACCTTTACCACCCAGTTCTGACCAACAATACCTTTATTTTTATAGTAAATATAATTTTATTTAACATTCGAAGATACACCACTTCAGAATTCTTTTTGACATATTTCTAGTTTCATTTTTTCAATTAAAAATTCCACCAAATTATAATAATCATAATTAGACAATGAATCTTCAGACGAACATGAACTCGATGAAACAACAACTTTGTCATCAACTTGATTAACAAATTCATTTAAAGACTCAACAGATTGTTTATCAACTTGATTGAAAATTTCATTTAAAGACTAAGCAGCTTAGTTATTAGTTGGATTAACAACTTGTTCAATCGGTGGTTTAAAATTTTCATTACTTTAACCTTTGCCACCCAGTTATGACCAACAATACCTTTATTTTATAATAAATATAATTTTATTTAACATTCGAAGATACACCACTTCAGAATTCTTTTTGACATATTCCTAGTTTCATTTTTTCATTTAAAACTTCCTCCAAATTATTATAATCATAATCAGACAATGAATCATCAGACCAACATGAACTCGATGAAACAACAACTTGGTCATCAACTTGATTAACAACTTCATTTAAAGACTCAACAGATTATTTATCAACTTGGTTAACAATTTCATTTAAAGACTCAACAGCTTGGTTAATAACTGGATTAACAACTTGTTCAATCGGTGGTTTAACAATTTCATTACTTTTAACCTTTACCACCCAGTTCTGACCAACAATACCTTTATTTTTATAGTAAATATAATTTTATTTAACATTCGAAGATACACCACTTCATAATTCTTTGTGGCAATCGTCAATTTCAGGTTAACTCCGTTAACTCAACTCCGTCAATTCAAACTTTAAGATCGTTAAATCTATAACGCACACTTCATTACATTTAAACTATGGTTTAAATGACGCTTAACACTTACTACATGTGTAGTCTTTCGGGATTTGCACCGAAACGCAAACGAGTTGACGCAAACGATTGATAAATGAACGAAAAACGTCAAAACAATAATTATGTGATAATTATGTGTTAGATATATGTGTGTTACTTGATTATGTTATGTGGAATGTTAAACAAGAAACAAGAACCAATTAGTTAGGCTAGAGATGTAACACTTGGAAGTAGAGGGACTAGAGTGTAACTTGTATAATTATAAGTATAACCTTAACTACAAACCCTAACTTATTTTCTTTTCTTTTCCCCCACACCACAAACCCCGATCGGCCCTCCCTTTGTTCTCCACGGCTGCCGTCCACAAGAACACACACATATACACATCAAATCAAGTGATTAATCCAAGAACTAGGTGCTAGGAAGGTATAATTGATCATCCTTTACCTTCTTGTTGTTTAATTTTGATGTTTAATGGGTTAAGTACAAACCCTAGGCAGCCGATTTTGTTCATGTATATGGTTAATATGATTGTTGTTATTTGGATAATGAATTGATAACTAGATTGATGTTGTAGCATGATTCATTGTTGTTTTTGATTTGAGTTAAAACACAAACCCTAATCTTGTATGTATGGTGTAATTGAGATGCATGGATAGTAGTATTAAAGTCTAGCATGTTATATGATTTATTTGTGATCCATGGCTAGTGAAATTGTTAAGTTTTGATGTGAACAGAATCTGGGCAGAATGTGTATACGATGTTTAAATGACTGTAACGAAGTGTAAACGTGAAAATTGGTTGAGATTGTGGGTACTGCAGTAAACTAGGTTGAGTCTAGTTTCCATGAAGTATAAGTTTGTAATTTTTGGACGAGTAGAAGTGTACTTTTATTATTTTACAAAAACGTGGTGCAAAGCTGAGCTGTTAGACCTGCTGCTAGGTTAAGTTGTAAATGTTATATCTCATGAACCACGAGGCCAATTGGGTTGGTTCCACTTCTGGAAGTTGACTCATTGAGTTAGGAACCAAACCCAAGTGGTCTTGCATTTATTGGATTTTTCGTTTAACGGGAATTTCAAATAACATTCTGTTGCGCATGAATCTGACTGATATGAGTTTGCTGCAATGTTTTGGTCATTATAAGAAAAATATGTGGAATAAAAATAAGATAAAATATGTTCTGGAAACCTAAGATATGTATGCTTCTGTGGTGATTTTTGGTGAATTAATTGAGACGTTATGATCGGTGAAATAGTACAATCTTTCAAGTAGAAATTCTGTCATAATGAAACTAACTGCTGAGTTGTGTAAAAATGCATGAAATATGATAGTTTTTATATATTTGTTATGTTTTGACCAAAATACCCTTGCGGGGAATAGTTGCTAATTGATTGCCATGAATTGACCAAATTGCCCTTGTGGGGAATAATGGTTAGTTAATTTTGTTTGTTGACCAAAATGCCCTTACGGGGATAATTGCTAGTAAAGTATGTTATTAGTACGTGACACGAAAGTAATTGCTCACTCATGTATCGTATCACAATTGTACTTGTTTAAGTCACACACGATTCACAAACGAAACACGAAATCTGTTACGTGCATAGGTATTATGTGCCGAGTCTAGAGACTCGTTAAACGTACCGATACTTAGAAAATCTCTTTGTTATTTAGAACGCTAGAGAGTTTCTACGACGCGCATCACTTGGTGATCTATATCGGGATATTCTTCGCAAACAGTGAGTTTCACTTACCCCGCTCTTTGAACTGTTTTCAAACGTTTTTCACTTGGGGGAGATAACATACTCCGATAAACGCATTTTCTGAGATAAACGCATATTTAAGATTTTGTTATAAATTATATATCACTTGTAAAGGCTAAGCGGCAAACGTAACATTTGAAGTCCCACACATCGAACCGGTTAATATTTGGAATAGCGAGTCACTGTTGAGTAGTACTACAGGGTTCGACAAACCCCACCCTACGCTAAGCTCAACTGGAGGTTGAGTGGGTGTAATTTTGGCTAACACTTACCATGGTCTGGGTTGACCTGGTGACGGGCACTTGATAAACAGTCAGCTTCGGTCTCGAACCACTTAGCGATACTTGTTGTATAGATTAGCTACCTATCGATATATAATTTGACGTAACACTATCTGGTAATGCAAAACACTTAAACGCCGTAACGTGGTTACGCAACACTTAAACGCCGTAACGTGGTTACGCAACACTGAAACGCCGTAACGAGGTTACGCAAAACGCTAAACGATTTATCTTATATAACTTGTGAACTCACCAACCTTGTGTTGACACTTTTAGTATGTTATTCTCAGGTAGCCGAGGCGGGCGCGCGGTTTAGGAGCATGCATTAAATGAAAACACTTTTATTCTGCAAACTTATTTTTAACAGTTATCTTTGGTTTTAAGTCGTCCTGCGTGACGCAGCTTTTGAATTAAGGTTTTTACGCTTCCGCACTTATTTGCATTTAAACATTTTTATGGTTTGATTATAACTGATGATTCCGATCCTGCCAGTTCACACCCTCTGACGGTAAAACTCCGTTAGTGGATTTTGAGGGTGTGACAGATTGGTATCAGAGCCATTGGTTATAGCGAACTAGAAGCTGCATGCATACTAGACTATAACCGCGACGACCCATTAGTTATAATGATACGCACTGCATAGGTTTGTGTAGTCTGGTAATCTTATCTCTTTATCTCTTTCACTCATACGCGCGCATACACGGCTTACCTGTAGGAATGTCGACGCCACCCTCATCATCATCCGATTTGATGACGCATGCTCACGGGAAGGAACCTCTGTTACCTACCGCCTCGCCACCCCGCGTAGTCCCGGAACTCGAAGCTCCCGCACCGAAGAGGTACCGCCTATCCGGAGGCCTTTACGAAAACGACGTTAGCTGGGATTGGTACCCTAACATGATCAGACGTATGGTCTATCGCGAACAAGTTCCCCCGTTGCCTCACCCGAACCACCCTGCTTATCCCAGCACTCTACCACCCATAACCGAACCTGTGGAGCGAGTTCTCGCAGCTGTTGTTTCTTGTTTGGAGCGTGATGTGGGTTACATGCGCTACACGAGAGAAAATGTTGCCAGACTGTTTAAAGACGGAACCGAGACTCAGGAGGAGATTGCCCGCATGGCAGCGGCAATGAAAGATATGCAAGAGACTAGTGAGCAACAAACGAAGGTTATGATGAAGATGCAAGCTGAGATGATAGACTTGCAAGAGCAACTCCAAGAAGCAAGGACCCGAACTGAGATAGCGTTAGAGCGTTGCGATGTCTTACAAATGCAACTTGCTCAGAACGCAGCCGAACCTGAGGCAGAGCCTGAGGCCGAGCCCGAGGCAGAGCCTGAAGTAGAACCTGAAGAAGATCCCGAAGAGGAGCTTGAGGAAGATCCCGAGGAAGATCCCGAGGAGGAACCCGAAGAAGAACCGGAGGAAGAACCGGCTGAGGAGGAGGCACACTCGGAGGTGTCCTCAGATGACGACATCTAGTGGTGTGACACTTAGATGGAGGGGTTGTCTCCATCCGAACTATTATTTTCTATGATTTTTTAGGATTGATTGGAAATACTTTGTAGCGAATATAATGGTTTTAATCATGAATTTTTATTTAGACTAATATGTGGTTGTGATGTGATGTTGTTTCTTATTTTCTTTCTTACCTATTTTTTTTTCATGTATGGTGTGTTGTATATGAAAGAAAAATTCATGTTTAACATTTTATACTGTGATTCTAGGAAATGGCCGGAAGAAACGCTGGACGAGGACGTGGTAACATCAGCATGACTGCAGCTGAACTCCAAACTCTGCTGAATGACCATGTGGCGGCCGCTTTAGCCGCACACGTTCAGAATCAAACTGGAGGTCCGAGTGGAACGTGTACCTTCAAGAACTACCTAGACTGCAAGCCCAGTACGTTTAAGGGCACTGAGGGAGCTATAGGCTTCCTGCGTTGGGCTGAGAAGGCCGAGTCGGCTTTTGAGATGTGTAATTGTCCCCCTGCCAGTAGGGTCAAATTCGCTGCTGGGACACTTGAGGATTCCGCCCTCACTTGGTGGAATTCAAACGTCCAGATCCTTGGGTTGGAACTGGCTAACGCGATGAACTGGGAGGAGTTCAAGGGCATGATGCGAGAGGAGTACTGTCCGAGGGAAGAAATTTCGAAGTTAGATTCGGAGTTTTGGTCGTTGAAGATGGTGGGTTCGGAAATCGAAGCCTACACCACTCGTTCGCACGAGTTGGCTGTGATGTGTCCGCGGATGGTGGATCCGCCGAGCAAGAGAATAGAAATGTACATTGATGGATTAGCACCGCAAATTCAGGGCATGGTGACGTCTTCCCGACCAGCCACGATCCAACAAGCGATCCGTTTAGCTCACAAACTGACGGATCAGGCTGTGACCCAAGGTGCGTTACCACCTAGGGGTTCGACCACTAAAGCCCGTGACAACCCGAGTAATGACCACGTCAGCAACAGTAACAGCAACAGCAACAGCAACCCGAACAGCGGGAAGAGAAAGTTTGACAACACCAGATCTTCATCCTCGAACCTCCCACCGCAACACCACTACCGTAAGCCCGAATTTACTCGGAGCTTTAACACTCAGAATCACAACAACAACACCAACCACAACGGTAGCGGGCAGGTTTCGAGCGGATATGCTGGGAAATATCCAAAGTGCAACAGGTGCAACTTTCATCATGTTGGCCAGTGTGACCGTGTCAAGTGTCAAAGATGCGGAAAGATAGGTCACCAAGCGAAAGAATGTAGAGGAGACCTTGCGGCAAAGGGTGCTCCTAAGCCACCGATGACAACTAAGGGATGCTTTGAATGTGGGCAGGAAGGTCATTTCCGGAAGGATTGCCCCAAGCTGAAACAGAATGACAATAACGGGGGTAATGGAAGTGGCAGTAATGGTGGAGGCAATGGCAAAGGAAGAGCGTTTGTGATTGGATCGGGTCAAGCCCGCAATGACCCGCATGTGGTGTCTGGTAAGTTCCCTGTAAACGATTGTTTTGCTTCTGTTTTATTTGACACTGGAGCTGATAGGAGTTTTGTGTCGAAAGCCTTTAGCCAACTTTTAGACCTTACTCCAACCCCGTTAGACGCTAAGTTTCCTGTCGAATTAGCTAACGGTAAAACTGTAGTAACAACTCATATACTTGCGGGATGTAAGTTGAAACTGTCAGGTCATGTCTTTGATATCGACCTTATTCCTTTTACGCTTAGTAGTTTCGATGTCGTTGACGGCATGGACTGGTTATCCGAGAACCGAGCGGAGATTATATGCCATGATAAGATAGTCCATATTACCACCCCTTCCGGCGAGATCATTTAGGTCCGAGGCGAGAGAAGCGGCATGACCACCAGCGTCATTACCCTTTTGAAGGCACAGAAGTATCTACGAAAGGGTCATCCGGCAATTTTGGCGCAGATTGTTGAGAAACCCGCGGAGGAGAAACGAATTGAAGACATACCGGTTGTGCGAGACTTTCCGGAAGTTTTCCCAGAGGATTTGCCCGGACTCCCTCCTATTCGTCAAGTCGAATTCCAAATCGAGTTGACACCCGGTGCAGCACCCATAGCACGAGCCCCGTATCGGCTCGCACCGGCGGAACATCAGGAGTTGTCCACTCAGTTACAAGATTTGTTGGATAAGGGTTTTATCCGACCTAGCTCATCGCCATGGGGAGCCCCTGTCTTGTTTGTCCGAAAGAAAGACGGGACTTTCCGAATGTACATCGACTACCGGGAGTTGAACAAGGTGACGGTCAAGAACCGTTATCCTTTACCCCGAATTGATGATTTGTTTGACCAGCTTCAAGGATCGAGTTACTACTCGAAGATTGATCTACGATCCGGTTACCACCAGCTGAGAGTGCGCGAAGAAGATATCTCAAAGACGGCTTTCAGAACACGGTATGGTCACTACGAGTTTTCGGTTATGCCTTTTGGCCTAACCAACACGCCAGCCGTATTTATGGATCTCATGAATCGAGTATGCAAGGCGTACCTCGACAAGTTCGTGATTGTTTTCATCGATGATATTCTCGTCTACTCCAAGAACGAGACTGACCACGAAGAGCACCTAAGTGTAATTCTGGAACTATTGAAGAAGGAACAACTGTATGCTAAACTCTCGAAATGTGAATTTTGGCTTCGCGAGGTTCACTTTTTAGGACATGTGATCAACGAGAATGGTATACATGTCGATCCCGGTAAGGTAGAGGCCATCAAAAATTGGGAAGCACCTAAGACTCCGACTGAGGTGCGACAATTCCTAGGACTGGCCGGCTACTACCGGCGTTTCATCGAGGGATTTTCAAAAATTGCTCAACCCCTCACCGCTATGACCCACAAGGGCACTAAGTACAACTGGGGTGACGCGCAAGAATCCGCTTTTCAACTGTTGAAAACCAAGCTTTGTAGCGCCCCTATTTTAGCCCTCCCTGAGGGAACGGAAAATTTTGAGGTACACTGTGACGCATCTATACAAGGTCTCGGTTGTGTGCTGATGCAACTCGAGAAGGTTATAGCCTACGCCTCTAGACAACTACGGGTTCACGAGAAGAACTACACGACCCATGATTTGGAACTCGGAGCTGTGGTGTTTGCTCTTAAGATATGGAGGCATTACTTGTACGGTACCAAGTTTACCATTTACACCGACCACAAGAGTCTCCAACATATCTACGATCAGAAGGAGCTGAACATGCGACAGCGTCGTTGGGTCGAGCTGCTTAAAGATTACGATTGTGCCATCAAGTACCACCCTGGCAAGGCCAATGTGGTGGCCGACGCCCTCAGCAGAAAGGAAACAGATAAACCCAGACGGGTGAGAGCATTGCAACTCACGATTCATGCCAGCTTACCCGATCAGATTCGCGATGCGCAACTGGAAGCTTTGAAAGATGATAATCTTCCGTCGGAACTCATGCGGGGCATGAACAAGCAACTTGAAACCAGATCGGACGGGGCCCGATATTTTGAGAACCGGATTTGGGTTCCACGATACGGAGAGTTGAGAACTGTAGTGATGGACGAAGCTCATAAGTCCCGATATTCTATCCACCCTGGCTCAGATAAAATGTATCATGATTTAAAGGCACTTTACTGGTGGCCGAACATGAAAGCCGACATTGCCACCTACGTGAGCAAATGCTTGACTTGTGCCAGAGTCAAGATAGAATACCAGAAACCATCTGGTCTACTGCAACAACCGGAACTCCCAATGTGGAAATGGGAGCACATCTCAATGGACTTTATTACGGGTTTGCCTAAGACACCGACGGGATGCGATACCATCTGGGTGATCGTTGACCGGTTGACTAAATCGGCACACTTCCTAGCAATTAAGGAAACGGACAAAATGGAAAGACTGACTCGCGTATACATGAAAGAAGTGGTGTCTAGACACGGAGTGCCTGTCTCGATCATTTCCGATCGAGATTCTCGTTTCACCTCGCACTTTTGGAAGTCGCTGAAAAGCGCACTGGGCACCCGTCTCGATATGAGTACAGCATACCATCCTCAGACGGATGGGCAAAGTGAACGGACTATTCAGACCCTGGAGGATATGTTGCGTGCATGCGTTTTAGATTTCGGAAAAAGTTGGGAACCCCACTTACCCTTGGTAGAGTTTTCGTATAATAACAGCTACCACGCAAGTATTAAGGCAGCGCCGTTTGAAGCGCTGTACGGACGGAAGTGTCGATCACCACTCTGCTGGGCAGAGGTGGGTGACAGCCAAATCACTGGTCCGGAACTGGTACTCGAAACCTCGGAAAAGATTGTTCAAATCCGAAATCGCATGGCAGCAGCACGAGATCGCCAAAAGAGTTACGCCGACAAGCGCCGAAAACCTCTCGAATTTCAAGTGAACGATCGGGTGTTACTCAAAGTCTCACCTTGGAAAGGTGTGGTTCGCTTTGGAAAGCGAAACAAACTCAACCCACGGTATGTTGGTCCGTACCGGATAACTGAGCGCATTGGTCCGGCGGCGTACCGACTGGACCTACCAACAGAACTCAGTGGCGTACACGATGTATTCCACGTATCAAATTTGAAGAAATGCCTATCTGATGAATCCCAAGTAGTCCCTTTGGAGGAACTACAAATTGATGAACAGTTACGTTTCATTGAAGAACCAGTCGAGGTTTTGGATTGGGAAACCAAAACGCTCAAACACAGCAAAATTCCAATCGTTAAGGTTCGTTGGAACTCGAGACGTGGACCGGAGTTCACGTGGGAACGCGAGGATCAAATGATGAAAAAATATCCTCACCTTTTTGAAGGGCTAACCAAACACAGAAAACCGCGAAACTCGGCAAACCGTCAAACATCACCGGAGGTATGAATTAAATTTCGGGACGAAATTTCTTTCTAGTAGGGGATGATATGACAAACTGAAAATTTTTTTTTTACTCTTTCAGACTCTCATCACGACTTGACTCAAATTTTCGGGACGAAAATTCTTTAACATGGGAATGATGTGACAATCGTCAATTTCAGGTTAACTCCGTTAACTCAACTCCGTCAATTCAAACTTTAAGATCGTTAAATCTATAACGCACACTTCATTACATTTAAACTAGGGTTTAAATGACGCTTAACACTTACTACATGTGTAGTCTTTCGGGATTTGCACCGAAACGCAAACGAGTTGACGCAAACGATTGATAAATGAACGAAAAACGTCAAAACAATAATTATGTGATAATTATGTGTTAGATATATGTGTGTTACTTGATTATGTTATGTGGAATGTTAAACAAGAAACAAGAACCAATTAGTTAGGCTAGAGATGTAACACTTGGAAGTAGAGGGACTAGAGTGTAACTTGTATAATTATAAGTATAACCTTAACTACAAACCCTAACTTATTTTCTTTTCTTTTCCCCCACACCACAAACCCCGATCGGCCCTCCCTTTGTTCTCCACGGCTGCCGTCCACAAGAACACACACATATACACATCAAATCAAGTGATTAATCCAAGAACTAGGTGCTAGGAAGGTATAGTTGATCATCCTTTACCTTCTTGTTGTTTAATTTTGATGTTTAATGGGTTAAGTACAAACCCTAGGCAGCCGATTTTGTTCATGTATATGGTTAATATGATTGTTGTTATTTGGATAATGAATTGATAACTAGATTGATGTTGTAGCATGATTCATTGTTGTTTTTGATTTGAGTTAAAACACAAACCCTAATCTTGTATGTATGGTGTAATTGAGATGCATGGATAGTAGTATTAAAGTCTAGCATGTTATATGATTTATTTGTGATCCATGGCTAGTGAAATTGTTAAGTTTTGATGTGAACAGAATCTGGGCAGAATGTGTATACGATGTTTAAATGACTGTAACGAAGTGTAAACGTGAAAATTGGTTGAGATTGTGGGTACTGCAGTAAACTAGGTTGAGTCTAGTTTCCATGAAGTATAAGTTTGTAATTTTTGGACGAGTAGAAGTGTACTTTTATTATTTTACAAAAACGTGGTGCAAAGCTGAGCTGTTAGACCTGCTGCTAGGTTAAGTTGTAAATGTTATATCTCATGAACCACGAGGCCAATTGGGTTGGTTCCACTTCTGGAAGTTGACTCATTGAGTTAGGAACCAAACCCAAGTGGTCTTGCATTTATTGGATTTTTCGTTTAACGGGAATTTCAAATAACATTCTGTTGCGCATGAATCTGACTGATATGAGTTTGCTGTAATGTTTTGGTCATTATAAGAAAAATATGTGGAATAAAAATAAGATAAAATATGTTCTGGAAACCTAAGATATGTATGCTTCTGTGGTGATTTTTGGTGAATTAATTGAGACGTTATGATCGGTGAAATAGTACAATCTTTCAAGTAGAAATTCTGTCATAATGAAACTAACTGCTGAGTTGTGTAAAAATGCATGAAATATGATAGTTTTTATATATTTGTTATGTTTTGACCAAAATACCCTTGCGGGGAATAGTTGCTAATTGATTGCCATGAATTGACCAAATTGCCCTTATGGGGAATAATGGTTAGTTAATTTTGTTTGTTGACCAAAATGCCCTTATGGGGATAATTGCTAGTAAAGTATGTTATTAGTACGTGACACGAAAGTAATTGCTCACTCATGTATCGTATCACAATTGTACTTGTTTAAGTCACACACGATTCACAAACGAAACACGAAATCTGTTACGTGCATAGGTATTATGTGCCGAGTCTAGAGACTCGTTAAACGTACCGATACTTAGAAAATCTCTTTGTTATTTAGAACGCTAGAGAGTTTCTACGACGCGCATCACTTGGTGATCTATATCGGGATATTCTTCGCAAACAGTGAGTTTCACTTACCCCGCTCTTTGAACTGTTTTCAAACGTTTTTCACTTGGGGAGATAACATACTATGATAAACGCATTTTCTGAGATAAACGCATATTTAAGATTTTGTTATAAATTATATATCACTTGTAAAGGCTAAGCGGCAAACGTAACATTTGAAGTCCCACACATCGAACCGGTTAATATTTGGAATAGCGAGTCACTGTTGAGTAGTACTACTGGGTTTGACAAACCCCACCCGACGCTAAGCTCAACTGGAGGTTGAGTGGGTGTAATTTTGGCTAACACTTACCATGGTCTGGGTTGACCTGGTGACGGACACTTGATAAACAGTCAGCTTCGGTCTCGAACCACTTAGCGATACTTGTTGTATAGATTAGCTACCTATCGATATATAATTTGACGTAACACTATCTGGTAATGCAAAACACTTAAACGCCGTAACGTGGTTACGCAACACTTAAACGCCGTAACGTGGTTACGCAACACTTAAACGCCGTAACGTGGTTACGCAACACTGAAACGCCGTAACGAGGTTACGCAAAACGCTAAACGATTTATCTTATATAACTTGTGAACTCACCAACCTTGTGTTGACACTTTTAGTATGTTATTCTTAGGTAGCCGAGGCGGGCGCGCGGTTTAGGAGCATGCATTAAATGAAAACACTTTTATTCTGCAAACTTATTTTTAACAGTTATCTTTGGTTTTAAGTCGTCCTGCGTGGCGCAGCTTTTGAATTAAGGTTTTTACGCTTCCGCACTTATTTGCATTTAAACGTTTTTATGGTTTGATTATAACTGATGATTCTGATCCTGCCAGTTCACACCCTCTGACGGTAAAACTCCGTTAGTGGATTTTGAGGGTGTGACATTCTTTTTGACATATTCCTAGTTTCATTTTTTCATTTAAAATTTCCTCCAAAATATTATAATCATAATTAGACAATGAATCTTCAGACGAACATTAACTCGATGAAACAACAACTTGGTCATCAACTTGATTAACAAATTCATTTAAAGACCCAACATATTGTTTATCAACTTGATTGAAATTTCATTTAAAGACTAAGCAGCTTGGTTATTAGTTGGATTAACAACTTGTTCAATCGGTGGTTTAAAATTTTCATTACTTTAACCTTTGCCACCCAGTTCTGACCAACAATACCTTTATTTTATAATAAATAAAATTTTATTTAACATTCCAAGATACACCACTTCAGAATTCTTTTTGACATATTTCTAGTTTCATTTTTTCATTTAAAACTACCTCAAAATTATTATAATCATAATCAGACAATGAATCATCAGACCAATTTGAACTCGATGAAACAACAACTTGGTCATCCACTTGATTAAAAATTTCATTTAAAGACTCAACAAATTGTTTATCAACTTGATTAACAATTTCATTTAAAGACTCAGCAGCTTGGTTATTAGTTGGATTAACAACTTGTTCAATCGGTGGTTTTACATTTTCATTACTTTTAACCTTTTCCACACAGTTCTAACCAACAATACCTTTATTTAATAATAAATATAATTTTATTTAACATTCGAAGATACACCACTTCAGAATTCTTTTTGACATATTCCTAGTTTCATTTTTTCACTTAAAACTTCCTCCAAATTATTATAATCATAATCAGACAATGAATCATCAGACCAACATGAACTCGACGAAACAACAACTTGGTCATCAACTTGATTAACAACTTCATTTAAAGACTCAGCAGATTGTTTATCAACTTGGTTAACAATTTCATTTAAAGACTCAACAGCTTGGTTAATAATTGGATTAACAACTTGTTCAATCGGTGGTTTAACAATTTCATTACTTTTAACCTTTACCACCCAGTTCTGACCAACAATACCTTTATTTTTATAGTAAATATAATTTTATTTAACATTCGAAGATACACCACTTCAGAATTCTTTTTGACATATTCCTAGTTTCATTTTTTCATTTAAAATTTCCTCAAAATTATTATAATCAAAATTAGACAAAGAATCTTCAGACGAACATGAACTCGAAGAAACAACAACTTGGTCATCAACTTGATTAACAAATTCATTTAAAGACTCAACATATTGTTTATCAACTTGATTGAAAATTTCATTTAAAGACTAAGCAGCTTGGTTATTAGTTGATTAACAACTTGTTCAATCGGTGGTTTAAAATTTTCATTACTTTAACCTTTGCCACCCAGTTCTGACCAACAATACCTTTATTTTATAATAAATATAATTTTATTTAACATTCCAAGATACACCACTTCAGAATTCTTTTTGACATATTCCTAGTTTCATTTTTTCATTTAAAACTTCCTCCAAATAATTATAATCATAATCAGATAATGAATCATCAGACCAACATGAACTCGATGAAACAACAACTTGGTCATAAACTTGATTAACAAATTCATTTAAAGACTCAACAGATTGTTTATCAACTTGATTAAAATTTCATTTAAAGACTACGCAGCTTGGTTATTAGTTGGATTAACAACTTGTTCAATCGGTGGTTTAACATTTTCATTACTTTTAACCTTTTCCACACAGTTCTGAACAACAATACCTTTATTTTATAATAAATATAATTTTATTTAACATTCGAAGATACACCACTTCAGAATTCTTTTTGACATATTCCTAGTTTCATTTTTTCATTTAAAACTTCCTCCAAATTATTATAATCATAATCAGACAATGAATCATCAGACCAACATGAACTCGATGAAACAACAACTTGGTCATCAACTTGATTAACAACTTCATTTAAAGACTCAACAGATTGTTTATCAACTTGATTAACAATTTCATTTAAAGACTAAGCAGCTTGGTTATTAGTTGGATTAACAACTTGTTCAATCGGTGGTTTAACATTTTCAATACTTTTAACCTTTGCCACCCAGTTCTGACCAACAATACCTTTATTTTTATAGTAAATATAATTTTATTTAACATTCGAAGATTCACCACTTCAGAGAATTTTTTTTGACAAATTCCTTGTTTCATTTATCATTTAAAATTTCCTCCAAATTATTATATTCATAATCAGACAATGAATCATCAGACGGACATGAACTTGATGAAACAACAACTTGGTCATCAACTTGATTAACAACTTCATTTAAAGACTCAACAGATTGTGTATCAACTTGAATAATAATTTCATTTAAAGACTCAGCAGCTTGGTTATTAGTTGGATTAACAACTTGTTCAATCGGTGGTTAAAAATTTTCTATACTTTTAACCTTTGCCACACAGTTCTAACCAACAATACCTTTATTTTATAATAAATATAATTTTATTTAACATTCGAAGATACACCACTTCATAATTCTTTTTGATATATTCTTAGTTTCATTTTTTCATTTAAAACATCCTCCAAATTATTATAATCATAATCAGACAATGAATCATCAGACCAACATGAACTCGATGAAACAACAACTTGGTCATCAACTTGATTAACAACTCATTTAAAGACTCAACAGATTGTTTATCAACTTGGTTAACAATTTCATTTAAAGACTCAACAGCTTGGTTAATAATTGGATTAACAACTTGTTCAATCGGTGGTTTAACAATTTCATTACTTTTAACCTTTACCACCCAGTTCTGACCAACAATACCTTTATTTTAATAGTAAATATAATTTTATTTAACATTCGAAGATACACCACTTCAGAATTCTTTTTGACATATTCCTAGTTTCATTTTTTCATTTAAAACTTCCTCCAAATTATTATAATCATAATTAGAAAATGAATCTTCAGACGAACATGAACTCGATGAAACAACAACTTGGTCATCAACTTGATTAACACATTCATTTAAAGACTCAACAGATTGTTTATCAACTTGATTAACAATTTCATTTAAAGACTCAGCAGCTTGGTTATTAGTTGGATTAACAACTTGTTCAATCGGTGGTTTAACATTTTCATTACTTTTAACCTTTGCCACACAGTTCTAACCAACAATACCTTTATTTTATAATAAATATAATTTTATTTAACATTCGAAGATACACCACTACAGAATTCTTTTTGACATATTCCTAGTTTCATTTTTTCATTTAAAACTTCCTCCAAATTATTATAATCATAATCAGACAATGAATCGTCAGACCAACATGAACTCGATGAAACAACAACTTGGTCATCAACTTGATTAACAACTTCATTTAAAGACTCAACAGATTGTTTATCAACTTGGTTAACAATTTCATTTAAAGACTCAACAGCTTGGTTAATAATTGGATTAACAACTTGTTCAATCGGTGGTTTAACAATTTCATTACTTTTAACCTTTACCACCCAGTTCTGACCAACAATACCTTTATTTTTATAGTAAATATAATTTTATTTAACATTCGAAGATACACCACTTCAGAATTCTTTTTGACATATTCCTAGTTTCATTTTTTCATTTAAAACTTCCTCCAAATAATTATAATCATAATCAGATAATGAATCATCAGACCAACATGAACTCGATGAAACAACAACTTGGTCATAAACTTGATTAACAAATTCATTTAAAGACTCAACAGATTGTTTATCAACTTGATTAAAATTTCATTTAAAGACTACGCAGCTTGGTTATTGGTTGGATTAACAACTTGTTCAATCGGTGGTTTAACATTTTCATTACTTTTAACCTTTTCCACACAGTTCTGACCAACAATACCTTTATTTTAAAATAAATATAATTTTATTTAACATTCCAAGATACACCACTTCAGAATTCTTTTTGACATATTCCTAGTTTCATTTTTTCATTTAAAACTTCCTCCAAATTATTATAATCATAATCAGACAATGAATCATCAGACCAACATGAACTCGATGAAACAACAACTTGGTCATCAACTTGATTAACAACTTCATTTAAAGACTCAACAGATTGTTTATCAACTTGATTAACAATTTCATTTAAAGACTAAGCAGCTTGGTTATTAGTTGGATTAACAACTTGTTCAATCGGTGGTTTAACATTTTCAATACTTTTAACCTTTGCCACCCAGTTCTGACCAACAATACCTTTATTTTTATAGTAAATATAATTTTATTTAACATTCGAAGATTCACCACTTCAGAGAATTTTTTTTGACAAATTCCTTGTTTCATTTATCATTTAAAATTTCCTCCAAATTATTATATTCATAATCAGACAATGAATCATCAGACGGACATGAACTTGATGAAACAACAACTTGGTCATCAACTTGATTAACAACTTCATTTAAAGACTCAACAGATTGTTTATCAACTTGATTAACAATTTCATTTAAAGACTCAGCAGCTTGGATATTAGTCGGATTAACAACTTGTTCAATCGGTGGTTAAAAATTTTCTATACTTTTAACCTTTGCCACACAGTTCTAACCAACAATACCTTTATTTTATAATAAATATAATTTTATTTAACATTCGAAGATACACCACTTCAGAATTCTTTTTGACATATTGTAAGGCCCCGTCACCGGTAACCCTACTTTCGTGTTGGATTTACTCATAAACACAGTTCTAAATATCAGAGTTAATTAAAAACTTTACGCGGAATATAAATCTTTCATAAAACATTACATATCAATTCATAATCATGTCTTAAAACATTCCTCTTGTCTTTCAAAATCAAAACATAACTTATAAAACATATCAGATCTTCAGATGCCAGGCTTTAGTCTTCTGCCATGTGTCCTCCACTCAAGCCAGCTGTCTCATCCTACTCACCTGCGTGCATACTAAAAGTCAGCTACGCAGAGTGAGTTCTAGTTAATCATACAATACCATACAATACCTTATTACATACATACGTACTTAACCTCATAACTTTCTTTCATACACACATAAGTACTCATACCTTCATTCTTACTTACATACTTTCTTTCTTACTTACATACTTTCTTTACATTCATAATCATACGTTTTAAAGAGCCTTTCGCCCTATAACCTCACAGATATTATAAGGGTCTGGTCCCTAACATCACAGATATTATAAGGGTCTGGTCCCTAACATCACAGATATTATGAGGGTCTGGTCCCTATCCTCACAGATATTTTAAGGGTCTGGTCCCTAACACCACAGATATTATAAGGGTCTGGTCCCTTGTTTGCGAATATTAGTAGGGTTCGATTCCCTCTTCGTTACCATACAACCATACATCATACCTCGAGTATTATTAGGGCTCGGTACCCTTTTCGTAACCATACAACCATACAACCGTCATTTCCTTCTTTTATTAACTTTATTACGTTCATACACATAAACATACATATCATACTTACCATATTTATAACGTTACAACCTAACAGTACGTGCAATATCCGAAGATCGTTCACGTACCATCAAGCAATCATTCATACATATCACATATATCACATATGGTATACACTTATCACTTAGGATAAATGTATTAACAACACATCAAGTATGCACACAGCCCCGAAAACATAACAAGGAATGGGGCTAGAAACTCACCTGGATCCTGTTACGCTCGCCGTTGATCGTAATTCCTTTCTTTAACTGGGCTCGGCTAACTGTATAATATTTACACATATCAATTAACTACTACTACTCGTTTTGTATTTCTATCTATATATGACCCACAACGAACGGGGGTCCGGGGGCAGCGCCCCTGGCAGCGGGGTTCTAGGGGCGGCAGCCCCTAGCGGGGTCCAAGGGGCAGAGCCCCTGGCTGGGGTTAAGCTGCCTTAACACATTTTCCATTAGGTTTTTAATTTATTTTCTAAACGAACTTCACTTCAGGCGAAGTTAAACCTCGGGCGAACTTGGCTTCAGGCGAAGTTAAACCTTAGGAGAACTTGGCTTCAGGTGAAGTTAAACCTTAGGCGAACTTGGCTTCAGGCGAAGTTAAACATTAGGCGAACTTGGCTTCAGGCGAAGTTAAACCTTAGGCGAACTTGGCCGTAGGCGAAGTTATCCTTAGGCGAACTTGGCTTCAGGCGAAGTTAAACCTTAGGCGAACTTGGCTTCAGGCGAAGTTAAACCTTAGGCGAACTTGGCCGTAGGCGAAGTTATCCTTAGGCGAACTTGGCTTCAGGCGAAGTTAAACCTTAGGCGAAGTTACACTTGAAGGCGAAGTTACGCTTGAAGGCGAAGTTCATCAGGCGAACTTAATCTTGCAGGCGAAGTTATCGCGCTGCAGATCTGTTTGCCCATAAATCCTTCGTTTCTTAGCCAAATAACTCGATTTTGGTACCCACGGAATCGTATGATCGGCGCCTACAAATCCCAACCATCAAATCGGCATAAAATCGACGTTTTAGGGGTCCGATTTGGGCAGTTTGGGTTTCGGGTCCGGTTAACCCATCCAATCCTAACCATTTTCAGTAATATTAGCTTTGGTGGATTTGTTCTTACCTTACCAACTCAGATCTATCAACAAAATCTCGGGTCTCGGCTTCGAATCTTGATCGGTTAGAATGTGTGTGTTTTGAGTGTGTGAAGAAAGAAGGTGGAAATGAAAGATTGGGTTTGGGATGGGATATTTATATCCCTCTAAGCCCACGGACCCGAGGCCCATTCTCATTAAACCCATCTTACGCAATCTAAGCCCAACTCCCTCCTTACTCGACATCAAATAATTAACAACGTGAAATCACTAAACATAACTTTCTTTATTTATAATTAAAATTTCAGGATGTTACAAGTCTTCCCCCCTTAAAGAGGTTTCGTCCCGAAACCTAACTATTACATAAATAAACTAGGGTAAAACTTGCGCATCTCATCCTCGACTTCCCAAGTAGCATCTGATCCCTTGCGGTGTTTCCATATCACTTTTACCAAGGGTATAATCTTGTGACGAAGCTGCTTCTCCTTGCGATCAACGATCTTTATCGGTTGCTCGATGTAGTTCAATTGTTCATCAACCTCAATGTCCATTAATGGCACGTGAGACGTGTCATCAGCTAGACACTTCCTCAGATGAGAAACATGGAAGGTTGAATGAATTCCTTCTAACTCATCGGGTAAATCCAGCTTATAAGCTACTTCCCCCACACGATACAAAATTTTAAATGGTCCAATGTACCTCGGACTTAGCTTCCCTCTCTTTCTAAAACGGATAATTCCTTTCCAAGGCGAGACCTTAAGCATCACATAGTCGCCAACGTTAAACTCAATTGGTCGTCGCCGCTTATCTGCATAAGACTTTTGTCTGTCTTGAGCGGCTTTCATTCTTGCTTTGATCTGATCGAACTTTGAAGACGTTTCTTGAACCACTTCTAGGCTTCCCATTTCCTTTTGACCAATCTCACCCCAACACACCGGGGTTCTACATCGTCGACCGTAAAGCATCTCAAACGGTGGCATACCAATGCTCGAATGGTAACTGTTGTTATAGGAGAACTCTGCCAGATGCAGATGATCATCCCAGCTTCCACCAAAATCTAAAACACAAGCACGTAGCATATCCTCAAGGGTTTGGATCGTCCTTTCGGACTGTCCATCGGTTTGAGGATGGTACGCCGTACTGATGTTCAACCTCGTCCCCATAGCTTCATGGAATTTCTTCCAGAATCTTGAAGTAAACCGTGTATCTCTATCAGACACGATCGATAACGGTACTCCATGCTTGGTTACAATTTCTTTAATGAACAAGCTTGCTAACGTTTCTGACGAGATGGCCTCTCGTATGGGTAGAAAGTGAGCACTCTTGGTCAAACGGTCCACAATCACCCAGATGGTATCATGATGCTTAGCTGTACGAGGTAGCTTAGTTATGAAATCCATAGTGATGTGTTCCCATTTCCACTCAGGTATCTCTAGCGGTTGCATCTTCCCATAAGGCTTCTGATGTTCGGCTTTGACTTGTAAGCAAGTTAAGCACTTACCGACATAATCTACTACATCATTCTTCATTCCAGGCCACCAGTAATCCCTTTTCAAGTCTTGGTACATCTTTGTAGCTCCAGGATGGATTGAGTACCTTGACTTATGAGCTTCATCTAAGATTCGACTTCTAAGATCACCATGGCGTGGGATCCACATGCGGTCAAATCTAGTCTTAACTCCATGAGTGTTTTCCACTAACTCATTCTGCTGGCCGAACACCCTTTCTTTCTTTACTAACCCTTCATCTACTAACACCTCTGACTGCACCTTGATGATTTCTTCAAAAAGACTTGAGTTCACAATCAGCTGGTAAGACTTCACGGTTGCTAGGACTTCCTCATTTTTACGACTTAGCGCATCAGCGACCACGTTAGCTTTACCGGGGTAATACTTAATCTCACAGTCGTAATCCTTTATCAATTCTAACCATCTTCTCTGCCTCATGTTCAATTCTTTCTGCTCGAAAAAGTACTTTAAACTCTTATGATCTGTATAGATAGTACACTTAGTACCGTACAGATAATGCCTCCATATCTTAAGAGCATGCACTACGGCTGCTAACTCCAAATCATGCGTCGGATAAGTACTCTCATGGACCTTCAACTGTCTAGACGCGTAAGCTATCACTTTCCCTCGTTGCATCAACACGCAACCTAGCCCTTGATGCGAGGCATCAGCACACACAACGAAATCCTCGTCACCATCGGGTAGAGCAAGGATTGGAGCTTGCGTGAGTTTTGGATTAATTCTTCAAAGGCTTCTTCTTGAAATTTTCCCCAACTGAATACTATCGACTTTCGGGTCATACCGGTCAGCGGTGCGGCTATCTTGGAGAAACCTTCGATGAATCTCCTGTAGTAACCGGCTAACCCTAGGAAACTTCGTATATCAGTCGGATTCTGCGGAGTCTTCCAATTCGTTATCGCCTCAATCTTAACTGGGTCCACGGTAATCCCTTCCGAATTAATCACGTGACCTAAAAATTGCACCTCTCTTAACCAGAACGCGCATTTCGAAAACTTGGCATACAACTTCTCTTTCTTCAGAACTTCCAATACTTCTCTCAAATGCTCCGCATGGTCAGACTCGCTCCTTGAATATATTAATATGTCATCAATGAAAATGATAACTGACTTATCCAACATTGGTCGACACACCCTGTTCATCATGTCCATAAATGCTGCAGGAGCATTTGTTAGACCGAATGACATTACGAGGAACTCGTAGTGTCCATATCGCGTTCGGAACGCTGTCTTAGGGACGTCTGCCTCCTTTACCTTCAGTTGATGGTAGCCTGATCTGAGATCTATTCGTGAGAACCAACTCGAACCTTGCAGTTGGTCAAACAGATCGTCAATCCTAGGCAAGGGGTATCTATTCTTTACCGTAAGCTTATTCAACTCACGATAGTCTATGCACATTCTCATACTTCCATCCTTTTTCTTCACAAACAAAACCGGTGCGCCCCACGGAGAAACACTCGGTCTGATAAAACCCTTGTCGAGGAGTTCTTGCAGTTGGGAAATCAATTCCTTCATCTCGGACGGTGCTAGACGGTAAGGCGCTTTCGCGACGGGCTGGGCTCCTGGTACTAGATCTATCTGAAATTCTATCTCTCGCTCAGGTGGCAACCCCGGAAGATCCTCAGGGAATACTTCTGGGTAGTCGCGCACAATAGGAACATTCTTCATTTCTTTCGTCTCGGCCGTAGCGTTGACAACATACGCCAGGTTGGCACCGCACCCTCGCCTTAACAAACCCTCGGCTTTTATCATCGAAATGACATTAAGCCCATAACTCTCCTTATCACCATAAACCGTCACCGCACTACCATCCAATGACTTTAACCTTATCATCTTACTTTTACATACTATCTGAGCTTCAAACTCAGACAACCATACCATACCCAAGACTACATCGAACCCTCCTAAGGCCATAACATACAAAGTAACAGGGAACTCATGTCCCTCTGACACTATCTTACAATTCTTAACCATCTTTGTTATTTTCACCGAAGTGTCACTTGCGGTTTCTACTACAAAAGTTTCAGACACTCGGCAGCCTTTCATTTTAGCTAGTTTACTAAACGTCGTAGCTACAAAACTTCTATTCGCACCAGAATCAAATAATACAGAAGCGGAAGCCTCGTTCACTAGAAACGTACCTGTGACGACATCCGGAATCTGCCTGGCTTGTTCCTGGGTCAGCATGTAGGCTCTAGTTCTGGGCCTAGCTTGATCGGCATCCTTCTTTCCACTACCTCCAGCTACACCTTCAGTGCACTCCCTTGACATATGGCCTGTCTTGCCACATTTGTAACATGCTGGCTTCACACTGCACTCATTGGCATAATGCCCTACCTTCCCGCACTTATAACAGGCATTCGACCCCATTCTGCATTCTCCACCATGAGCCTTTCCACATTTGAGACAAACATTAGAACTTTTACCCCACTTGCACTCACCACCATGCCTCTTTCCGCAGGTCTTACACGATCTCTTCTCCCACACTTTCTGTTTCTTATCCTTGGAGTTCCATAACTGAGTACCGGGTCGTTTAGCAGGAGTGACCCCTTTCTTCTCTTTCTCTTCGTCCCTTTCCACCCTATCATCCGCGGCCAAGTCAGCATAGACCATTTCCGCGAGTCCAACAGCCGAATCAAAAGTAGTAGGTTGAATCGCCCTGACTAACATGCGGACCTTTTGTGGCAACCCCCTCACATAACATTTGATTCTCTTGACCTCAGTGTCAACCATGTCAGGCACCAACCTAGATAGTCGGTAGAACTCCGTGGTATACTCACGATGCGTCATCATACCGGCTTTTAAATTCTGGAACTTCATCTCCGTTCTTTCAACCTCGGCATCTGCACAGAACTTCTTCATTACCAACTCTTTCAAATCTTCCCACCTCATCGCTCTGATCTCATCCTTAGTCTTTCTCTGCTCCACACTTTCCCACCAATACATAGCTTCCTCCTCAAATGACTGTGTAGCATAACCCACAGCTTGGTCGGGACGGCATTCGCTAATGCGGATAATCTTGTCCATAGCGGTTACCCATTGAAGAGTAGCGATTGCGTCTCCTAAACCAGTCAGCTTAGGCGGGTCGCAACCTTTGAAGGACTTGTAGTTGCAACCGCCTCGGCCCCTCCTTCTGTCATCGACTTTCGCAGACCTTTCCTCGCTTGATTCACCCTTCTCCCCCTCATCATCATTCCTACTATGACCACCTGCCCCGTCCACAGTTCTTTCACGGCTTCCAGCAGGGCCTCCCGGAGTAATATTCTTTACAGCAGCGGCTACAGCTTGGACGATAGCTGCTTGAATGGCGGGATCCAGTTGAACCCCTTCGTTGTTGATCGGACCTCCTCCAGCTGCACTACCCTCCTCCCTGGTGTTGGAAGCTGTCTCAACCGAAGGTTGCTGGATACGACGAGGCCTGCCGCGTCGTCCAGCACGACCTCCAGCTCCAGCAATGTTACCAACTCCAGCCATCGTATTCTAAAAGGGAAAACACAAACATCGTCACTCAAGGAACCGTTTAGTACAAGGATGGTAAGGCTAACAGGTAATAACAGTGGCCAGTTGTGATTAGCTGATCACGTTACTTTCCGTGTCCTACACACTTCCTTTTATGAGTATATTTGTGCTGGTTCTACTTAAGCAGTTAGTCAATTCAAACAATCAATTATTCCTATCCGTACCATTCTCATATCTTTTCTTTCTCATTAACATATATCATTTAATCATACCTTTCACCTTTACCGATCTTGCTTGAGCGACACATGGCATTCTCGAACTGGCATCTTCTTTCTTTTCTTACTTAAATCCCATTCTCTGTTCAAGTCTAAGCATGTAGGATGCTTAAATCTCTCGAACTTTGCTCTGATACCAACTTGTAAGGCCCCGTCACCGGTAACCCTACTTTCGTGTTGGATTTACTCATAAACACAGTTCTAAATATCAGAGTTAATTAAAAACTTTACGCGGAATATAAATCTTTCATAAAACATTACATATCAATTCATAATCATGTCTTAAAACATTCCTCTTGTCTTTCAAAATCAAAACATAACTTATAAAACATATCAGATCTTCAGATGCCAGGCTTTAGTCTTCTGCCATGTGTCCTCCACTCAAGCCAGCTGTCTCATCCTACTCACCTGCGTGCATACTAAAAGTCAGCTACGCTGAGTGAGTTTTAGTTAATCATACAATACCATACAATACCTTATTACATACATACGTACTTAACCTCATAACTTTCTTTCATACACACATAAGTACTCATACCTTCATTTTTACTTACATACTTTCTTTCTTACTTACATACTTTCTTTACATTCATAATCATACGTTTTAAAGAGCCTTTCGCCCTATAACCTCACAGATATTATAAGGGTCTGGTCCCTAATATCACAGATATTATAAGGGTCTGGTCCCTAACATCACATATATTATGAGGGTCTGGTCCCTATCCTCACAGATATTGTAAGGGTCTGGTCCCTAACATCACAGATATTATAAGGGTCTGGTCCCTAACAACACAGATATTATAAGGGTCTGGTCCCTTGTTTGCGAATATTAGTAGGGTTCGATTCCCTCTTCGTTACCATACAACCATACATCATACCTCGAGTATTATTAGGGCTCGGTACCCTTTTCGTAACCATACAACCATACAACCGTCATTTCCTTCTTTTATTAACTTTATTACGTTCATACACATAAACATACATATCATACTTACCATATTTATAACGTTACAACCTAACAGTACGTGCAATATCCGAAGATCGTTCACGTACCATCAAGCAATCATTCATACATATCACATATATCACATATGGTATACACTTATCACTTAGGATAAATGTATTAACAACACATCAAGTATGCACACAGCCCCGAAAACATAACAAGGAATGGGGCTAGAAACTCACCTGGATCCTGTTACGCTCGCCGTTGATCGTAATTCCTTTCTTTAACTGGGCTCGGCTAACTGTATAATATTTACACATATCAATTAACTACTACTACTCGTTTTGTATTTCTATCTATATATGACCCACAACGAACGGGGGTCCGGGGGGCAGCGCCGCTGGCAGCGGGGTTCTAGGGGCGGCAGCCCCTAGCGGGGTCCAAGGGGCAGAGCCCCTGGCTGGGGTTAAGCTGCCTTAACACATTTTCCATTAGGTTTTTAATTTATTTTCTAAACGAACTTCACTTCAGGCGAAGTTAAACCTCGGGCGAACTTGGCTTCAGGCGAAGTTAAACCTTAGGCGAACTTGGCTTCAGGCGAAGTTAAACCTTAGGCGAACTTGGCTTCAGGCGAAGTTAAACCTTAGGCGAACTTGGCTTCAGGCGAAGTTAAACCTTAGTCGAACTTGGCTTCAGGCGAAGTTAAACCTTAGGCGAACTTGGCCGTAGGCGAAGTTATCCTTAGGCGAACTTGGCTTCAGGCGAAGTTAAACCTTAGGCGAACTTGGCTTCAGGCGAAGTTAAACGTTAGGCGAACTTGGCCGTAGGCGAAGTTATCCTTAGGCGAACTTGGCTTCAGGCGAAGTTAAACCTTAGGCGAAGTTACGCTTGAAGGCGAAGTTACGCTTGAAGGCGAAGTTCATCAGGCGAACTTAATCTTGCAGGCGAAGTTATCGCGCTGCAGATCTGTTTGCCCATAAATCCTTCGTTTCTTAGCCAAATAACTCGATTTTGGTACCCACGGAATCGTATGATCGGCGCCTACAAATCCCAACCATCAAATCGGCCTAAAATCGACGTTTTAGGGGTCCGATTTGGGCAGTTTGGGTTTCGGGTCCGGTTAACCCATCCAATCCTAACCATTTTCAGTAATATTAGCTTTGGTGGATTTGTTCTTAACTTACCAACTCAGATCTATCAACAAAATCTCGGGTCTCGGCTTCGAATCTTGATCGGTTAGAATGTGTGTGTTTTGAGTGTGTGAAGAAAGAAGGTGGAAATGAAAGATTGGGTTTGGGATGGGATATTTATATCCCTCTAAGCCCACGGACCCGAGGCCCATTCTCATTTAACCCATCTTACGCAATCTAAGCCCAACTCCCTCCTTACTCGACATTAAATAATTAACAACGTGAAATCACTAAACATAACTTTCTTTATTTATAATTAAAATTTCAGGATGTTACAAGTCTTCCCCCCTTAAAATTTCAGGATGTTACACATATTCCTAGTTTCATTTTTTCATTTAAAACATCCTCCAAATTATTATAATCATAATCAGACAATGAATCATCAGACCAACATGAACTCGATGAAACAACAACTTGGTCATCAACTTGATTAACAACTCATTTAAAGACTCAACATATTGTTTATCAACTTGGTTAACAATTTCATTTAAAGACTCAACAGCTTGGTTAATAATTGGATTAACAACTTGTTCAATCGGTGGTTTAACAATTTCATTACTTTTAACCTTTACCACCCAGTTCTGACCAACAATACCTTTATTTTTATAGTAAATATAATTTTATTTAACATTCGAAGATACACCACTTCAGAATTCTTTTTGACATATTTCTAGTTTCATTTTTTCATTTAAAACTTCCTCCAAATTATTATAATCATAATCAGACAATGAATCATCAGACCAACATGAACTCGATGAAACAACAACTTGGTCATCAACTTGATTAACAACTTCATTTAAAGACTCAACAGATTGTTTATCAACTTGATTAACAATTTCATTTAAAGACTAAGCAGCTTGGTTATTAGTTGGATTAACAACTTGTTCAATCGGTGGTTTAACATTTTCAATACTTTTAACCTTTGCCACCCAGTTCTGACCAACAATACCTTTATTTTTATAGTAAATATAATTTTATTTAACATTCGACGATTCACCACTTCAGAGAATATTTTTTGACAAATTCGTTGTTTCATTTATCATTTAAAATTTCCTCCAAATTATTATATTCATAATCAGACAATGAATCATCAGACGGACATGAACTTGATGAAACAACAACTTGGTCATCAACTTGATTAACAACTTCATTTAAAGACTCAACAGATTGTTTATCAACTTGATTAACAATTTCATTTAAAGACTCAGCAGCTTGGTTATTAGTTGGATTAACAACTTGTTCAATCGGTGGTTAAAAATTTTCTATACTTTTAACCTTTGCCACACAGTTCTAACCAACAATACCTTTATTTTATAATAAATATAATTTTATTTAACATTCGAAGATACACCACTTCAGAATTCTTTTTGACATATTCCTAGTTTCATTTTTTCATTTAAAACATCCTCCAAATTATTATAATCATAATCAGACAATGAATCATCAGACCAACATGAACTCGATGAAACAAGAACTTGGTCATCAACTTGATTAACAACTCATTTAAAGACTCAACAGATTGTTTATCAACTTGGTTAACAATTTCATTTAAAGACTCAACAACTTGGTTAATAATTGGATTAACAACTTGTTCAATCGGTGGTTTAACAATTTCATTACTTTTAACCTTTACCACCCAGTTCTGACCAACAATACCTTTATTTTTATAGTAAATATAATTGTATTTAACATTCGAAGATACACCACTTAAGAATTCTTTTTGACATATTGCTAGTTTCATTTTTTCATTTAAAACTTCCTCCAAATTATTATAATCATAATTAGACAATGAATCTTCAGACGAACATGAACTCGATGAAACAACAACTTGGTCATCAACTTGATTAACAAATTCATTTAAAGAATCAACAGATTGTTTATCAACTTGATTGAAAATTTCATTTAAAGACTAAGCAGCTTGGTTATTAGTTGGATTAACAACTTGTTCAATCGGTGGTTTAAAATTTTCATTACTTTAACCGTTGCCACACAGTTCTGACCAACAATACGTTTATTTTATAATAAATATAATTTTATTTAACTTTCCAAGATACACCACTTCAGAATTCTTTTTGACATATTCCTAGTTTCATTTTTTAATTTAAAACTACCTCAAAATTATTATAATCATAATCAGACAATGAATCATCAGACCAACATGAACTCGATGAAACAACAACTTGGTCATCAACTTGATTAACAACTTCATTTAAAGACTCAGCAGATTGTATATCAACTTGATTAACAATTTCATTTAAAGACTCAGCAGCTTGGTTATTAGTTGGATTACCAACTTGTTCAATCGGTGGTTTAACATTTTCAATACTTTTAACCTTTGCCACCCAGTTCTGAAAAACAATACCTTTATTTTTATAGTAAATATAATTTTATTTAACATTCGAAGATTCACCACTTCAGAGAATTTTTTTTTACAAATTCCTTGTTTCATTTTTTCATTTAAAACTACCTCAAAATTATTATAATCATAATCAGACAATGAATCATCAGACCAACATGAACTTGATGAAACAACAACTTGGTCATCAACTTGATTAACAACTTTATTTAAAGACTCAACAGATTGTTTATCAACTTGATTTACAATTTCATTTAAAGACTCAGCAGCTTGGTTATTAGTTGGATTAACAACTTGTTCAATCGGTGGTTTAACATTTTCTATACTTTTAACCTTTGCCACACAGTTCTAACCAACAATACCTTTATTTTATAATAAATATAATTTTATTTAACATTCGAAGATACACCACTTCAGAATTCTTTTTGACATATTCCTAGTTTCATTTTTTCATTTAAAACATCCTCCAAATTATTATAATCATAATCAGACAAAGAATCATCAGACCAACATGAACTCGATGAAACAACAACTTGGTCATCAACTTGATTAACAACTCATTTAAAGACTCAACAGATTGTTTATCAACTTGGTTAACAATTTCATTTAAAGACTCAACAGCTTGGTTAATAATTGGATTAACAACTTGTTCAATCGGTGGTTTAACAATTTCATTACTTTTAACCTTTACCACCCAGTTCTGACCAACAATACCTTTATTTTTATAGTAAATATAATTTTATTTAACATTCGAAGATACACCACTTCAGAATTCTTTTTGACATATTACTAGTTTCATTTTTTCATTTAAAACTTCCTCCAAATTATTATAATCATAATTAGACAATGAATCTTCAGACGAACATGAACTCGATGAAACAACAACTTGGTCATCAACTTGATTAACAAATTCTTTTAAAGAATCAACAGATTGTTTATCAACTTGATTGAAAATTTCATTTAAAGACTAAGCAGCTTGGTTATTAGTTGGATTAACAACTTGTTCAATCGGTGGTTTAAAATTTTCATTACTTTAACCTTTGCCACACAGTTCTGACCAACAATACCTTTATTTTATAATAAATATAATTTTATTTAACATTCGAAGATACACCACTTCAGAATTCTTTTTGACATATTCCTAGTTTCATTTTTTCATTTAAAACATCCTCCAAATTATTATAATCATAATCGGACAAAGAATCATCAGACCAACATGAACTCGATGAAACAACAACTTGGTCATCAACTTGATTAACAACTCATTTAAAGACTCAACAGATTGTTTATCAACTTGGTTAACAATTTCATTTAATGACTCAACAGCTTGGTTAATAATTGGATTAACAACTTGTTCAATCGGTGGTTTAACAATTTCATTACTTTTAACTTTACCACCCAGTTCTGACCAACAATACCTTTATTTTTATAGTAAATATAATTTTATTTAACATTCGAAGATACACCACTTCAGAATTCTTTTTGACATATTCCTAGTTTCATTTTTTCATTTAAAACTTCCTCCAAATTATTATAATCATAATTAGACAATGAATCTTCAGACGAACATGAACTCGATGAAACAACAACTTGGTCATCAACTTGATTAACAAATTCTTTTAAAGAATCAACAGATTGTTTATCAGCTTGATTGAAAATATCATTTAAAGACTAAGCAGCTTGGTTATTAGTTGGATTAACAACTTGTTCAATCGTTGGTTTAAAATTTTCATTACTTTAACCTTTGCCACCCAGTTCTGACCAACAATACCTTTATTTTATAATAAATATAATTTTATTTAACATTCCAAGATACACCACTTCAGAATTCTTTTTGACATATTCCTAGTTTCATTTTTTCATTTAAAACTACCTCAAAATTATTATAATCATAATCAGACAATGAATCATCAGACCAACATGAACTCGATGAAACAACAACTTGGTCATCAACTTGATTAACAACTTCATTTAAAGACTCAACAGATTGTTTATCAACTTGATTTACAATTTCATTTAAAGACTCAGCAGCTTGGTTATTAGTTGGATTAACAACTTGTTCAATCGGTGGTTTAACATTTTCTATACTTTTAACCTTTGCCACACAGTTCTAACCAACAATACCTTTATTTTATAATAAATATAATTTTATTTAACATTCGAAGATACACCACTTCAGAATTCTTTTTGACATATTCCTAGTTTCATTTTTTCATTTAAAACTACCTCAAAATTATTATAATCATAATCAGACAATGAATCAACAGACCAACATGAACTCGATGAAACAACAACTTGGTCATCAACTTGATTAACAACTCATTTAAAGACTCAACAGATTGTTTATCAACTTGGTTAACAATTTCATTTAAAGACTCAACAGCTTGGTTAATAATTGGATTATCAACTTGTTCAATCGGTGGTTTAACAATTTCATTACTTTTAACCTTTACCACCCAGTTCTGACCAACAATACCTTTATTTTTATAGTAAATATAATTTTATTTAACATTCGAAGATACACCACTTCAGAATTCTTTTTGACATATTGCTAGTTTCATTTTTTCATTTAAAACTTCCTCCAAATTATTATAATCATAATTAGACAATGAATCTTCAGACGAACATGAACTCGATGAAACAACAACTTGGTCATCAACTTGATTAACAAATTCATTTAAAGAATCAACAGATTGTTTATCAACTTGATTGAAAATTTCATTTAAAGACTAAGCAGCTTGGTTATTAGTTGGATTAACAACTTGTTCAGTCGGTGGTTTAAAATTTTCATTACTTTAACCTTTGCCACACAGTTCTGACCAGCAATACGTTTATTTTATAATAAATATAATTTTATTTAACATTCGAAGATACACCACTTCAGAATTCTTTTTGACATATTCCTAGTTTCATTTTTTCATTTAAAACATCCTCCAAATTATTATAATCATAATCAGACAAAGAATCATCAGACCAACATGAACTCGATGAAACAACAACTTGGTCATCAACTTGATTAACAACTCATTTAAAGACTCAACAGATTGTTTATTAACTTGGTTAACAATTTCATTTAAAGACTCAACAGCTTGGTTAATAATTGGATTAACAACTTGTTCAATCGGTGGTTTAACAATTTCATTACTTTTAACCTTTACCACCCAGTTCTGACCAACAATACCTTTATTTTTATAGTAAATATAATTTTATTTAACATTCGAAGATACACCACTTCAGAATTCTTTTTGACATATTCCTAGTTTCATTTTTTCATTTAAAACTTTCTCCGAATTATTATAATCATAATTAGACAATGAATCTTCAGACGAACATGAACTCGATGAAACAACAACTTGGTCATCAACTTGATTAACAAATTCTTTTAAAGAATCAACAGATTGTTTATCAGCTTGATTGAAAATTTCATTTAAAGACTAAGCAGCTTGGTTATTAGTTGGATTAACAACTTGTTCAATCGGTGGTTTAAAATTTTCATTACTTTAACCTTTGCCACCCAGTTCTGACCAACAATACCTTTATTTTATAATAAATATAATTTTATTTAACATTCCAAGATACACCACTTCAGAATTCTTTTTGACATATTCCTAGTTTCATTTTTTCATTTAAAACTACCTCAAAATTATTATAATCATAATCAGACAATGAATCATCAGACCAACATGAACTCGATGAAACAACAACTTGGTCATCAACTTGATTAACAATTTCATTTAAAGACTCAACAAATTGTTTATCAACTTGATTAACAATTTCATTTAAAGACTCAGCAGCTTGGTTATTAGTTGGATTAACAACTTGTTCAATCGGTGGTTTAACATTTTCATTACTTTTAACCTTTTCCACACAGTTCTAACCAACAATACCTTTATTTTATAATAAATTTAATTTTATTTAACATTCGAAGATACACCACTTCAGAATTCTTTTTGACATATTCCTAGTTTCATTTTTTCGTTTAAAACTACCTCAAAATTATTATAATCATAATCAGACAATGAATCATCAGACCAACATGAACTTGATGAAACAACAACTTGGTCATCAACTTGATTAACAACTCATTTAAAGACTCAACAGATTGTTTATCAACTTGGTTAACAATTTCATTTAAAGACTCAACAGCTTGGTTAATAATTGGATTAACAACTTGTTCAATCGGTGGTTTAACAATTTCATTACTTTTAACCTTTACCACCCAGTTCTGACCAACAATACCTTTATTTTTATAGTAAATATAATTTTATTTAACATTCGAAGATACACCACTTCAGAATTCTTTTTGACATATTGCTAGTTTCATTTTTTCATTTAAAACTTCCTCCAAATTATTATAATCATAATTAGACAATGAATCTTCAGACGAACATGAACTCGATGAAATAACAACTTGGTCATCAACTTGATTAACAAATTCATTTAAAGAATCAACAGATTGTTTATCAACTTGATTGAAAATTTCATTTAAAGACTAAGCAGCTTGGTTATTAGTTGGATTAACAACTTGTTCAATCGGTGGTTTAAAATTTTCATTACTTTAACCATTGCCACACAGTTCTGACCAACAATACGTTTATTTTATAATAAATATAATTTTATTTAACATTCCAAGATACACCACTTCAGAATTCTTTTTGACATATTCCTAGTTTCATTTTTTCATTTAAAACTACCTCAAAATTATTATAATCATAATCAGACAATGAATCATCAGACCAACATGAACTCGATGAAACAACAACTTGGTCATCAACTTGATTAACAACTTCATTTAAAGACTCAGCAGATTGTATATCAACTTGATTAACAATTTCATTTAAAGACTCAGCAGCTTGGTTATTAGTTGGATTACCAACTTGTTCAATCGGTGGTTTAACATTTTCAATACTTTTAACCTTTGCCACCCAGTTCTGAAAAACAATACCTTTATTTTTATAGTAAATATAATTTTATTTAACATTCGAAGATTCACCACTTCAGAGAATTTTTTTTTACAAATTCCTTGTTTCATTTATCATTTAAAATTTCCTCCAAATTATTATATTCATAATTAGACAATGAATCATCAGACGGACATGAAATTGATGAAACAACAACTTGGTCATCAACTTGATTAACAACTTCATTTAAAGACTCAACAGATTGTTTATCAACTTGATTAACAATTTCATTTAAAGACTCAGCAGCTTGGTTATTAGTTGGATTAACAACTTGTTCAATCGGTCGTTAAAAATTTTCTATACTTTTAACCTTTGCCACACAGTTCTAACCAACAATACCTTTATTTTATAATAAATATAATTTTATTTAACATTCGAAGATACACCACTTCAGAATTCTTTTTGACATATTCCTAGTTTCATTTTTTCATTTAAAACATCCTCCAAATTATTATAATCATAATCAGACAAAGAATCATCAGACCAACATGAACTCGATGAAACAACAACTTGGTCATCAACTTGATAAACAATTTCATTACTTTTAACCTTTACCACCCAGTTCTGACCAACAATACCTTTATTTTTATAGTAAATATAATTTTATTTAACATTCGAAGATACACCACTTCAGAATTCTTTTTGACATATTCCTAGTTTCATTTTTTCATTTAAAACTTCCTCCAAATTATTATAATCATAATTAGACAATGAATCTTCAGACGAACATGAACTCGATGAAACAACAACTTGGTCATCAACTTGATTAACAAATTCTTTTAAAGAATCAACAGATTGTTTATCAAATTGATTGAAATTTTCATTTAAAAACTAAGCAGCTTGGTTATTAGTTGGATTAACAACTTGTTCAATCGGTGGTTTAAAATTTTCATTACTTTAACCTTTGCCACACAGTTCTGACCAACAATACCTTTATTTTATAATAAATATAATTTTATTTAACATTCGAAGATACACCACTTCAGAATTCTTTTTGACATATTCCTAGTTTCATTTTTTCATTTAAAACATCCTCCAAATTATTATAATCATAATCAGACAAAGAATCATCTGACCAACATGAACTCGATGAAACAACAACTTGGTCATCAACTTGATTAACAACTCATTTAAAGACTCAACAGATTGTTTATCAACTTGGTTAACAATTTCATTTAAAGACTCAACAGCTTGGTTAATAATTGGATTAACAACTTGTTCAATCGGTGGTTTAACAATTTCATTACTTTTAACCTTTACCACCCAGTTCTGACCAACAATACCTTTATTTTTATAGTAAATATAATTTTATTTAACATTCGAAGATACACCACTTCAGAATTCTTTTTGACATATTCCTAGTTTCATTTTTTCATTTAAAACTTCCTCCAAATTATTATAATCATAATCAGACAATGAATCATCAGACCAACATGAACTCGATGAAACAACAACTTGGTCATCAACTTGATTAACAACTTCATTTAAAGACTCAGCAGATTGTATATCAACTTGATTAACAATTTCATTTAAAGACTCAGCAGCTTGGTTATTAGTTGGATTACCAACTTGTTCAATCGGTGGTTTAACATTTTCAATACTTTTAACCTTTGCCACCCAGTTCTGAAAAACAATACCTTTATTTTTATAGTAAATATAATTTTATTTAACATTCGAAGATTCACCACTTCAGAGAATTTTTTTTTACAAATTCCTTGTTTCATTTATCATTTAAAATTTCCTCCAAATTATTATATTCATAATCAGACAATGAATCATCAGACGGACAAGAAATTGATGAAACAACAACTTGGTCATCAACTTGATTAACAACTTCATTTAAAGACTCAACAGATTGTTTATCAACATGATTAACAATTTCATTTAAAGACTCAGCAGCTTGGTTATTAGTTGGATTAACAACTTGTTCAATCGGTCGTTAAAAATTTTCTATACTTTTAACCTTTGCCACACAGTTCTAACCAACAATACCTTTATTTTATAATAAATATAATTTTATTTAACATTCGAAGATACACCACTTCAGAATTCTTTTTGACATATTCCTAGTTTCATTTTTTCATTTAAAACTACCTCAAAATTATTATAATCATAATCAGACAATGAATCATCAGACCAACATGAACTCGATGAAACAACAACTTGGTCATCAACTTGATTAACAACTTCATTTAAAGACTCAGCAGATTGTATATCAACTTAATTAACAATTTCATTTAAAGACTCAGCAGCTTGGTTATTAGTTGGATTACCAACTTGTTCAATCGGTGGTTTAACATTTTCAATACTTTTAACCTTTGCCACCCAGTTCTGAAAAACAATACCTTTATTTTTATAGTAAATATAATTTTATTTAACATTCGAAGATTCACCACTTCAGAGAATTTTTTTTTACAAATTCCTTGTTTCATTTATCATTTAAAATTTCCTCCAAATTATTATATTCATAATCAGACAATGAATCATCAGACGGACATGAAATTGATGAAACAACAACTTGGTCATCAACTTGATTAACAACTTCATTTAAAGACTCAACAGATTGTTTATCAACTTGATTAACAATTTCATTTAAAGACTCAGCAGCTTGGTTATTAGTTGGATTAACAACTTGTTCAATCGGTCGTTAAAAATTTTCTATACTTTTAACCTTTGCCACACAGTTCTAACCAACAATACCTTTATTTTATAATAAATATAATTTTATTTAACATTCGAAGATACACCACTTCAGAATTCTTTTTGACATATTCCTAGTTTCATTTTTTCATTTAAAACATCCTCCAAATTATTATAATCATAATCAGACAAAGAATCATCAGACCAACATGAACTCGATGAAACAACAACTTGGTCATCAACTTGATTAACAACTCATTTAAAGACTCAACAGATTGTTTATCAACTTGGTTAACAATTTCATTTAAAGACTCAACAGCTTGGTTAATAATTGGATTAACAACTTGTTCAATCGGTGGTTTAACAATTTCATTACTTTTAACCTTTACCACCCAGTTCTGACCAACAATACCTTTATTTTTATAGTAAATATAATTTTATTTAACATTCGAAGATACACCACTTCAGAATTCTTTTTGACATATTCCTAGTTTCATTTTTTCATTTAAAACTTCCTCCAAATTATTATAATCATAATTAGACAATGAATCTTCAGACGAACATGAACTCGATGAAACAACAACTTGGTCATCAACTTGATTAACAAATTCTTTTAAAGAATCAACAGATTGTTTATCAACTTGATTGAAAATTTCATTTAAAAACTAAGCAGCTTGGTTATTAGTTGGATTAACAACTTGTTCAATCGGTGGTTTAAAATTTTCATTACTTTAACCTTTGCCACACAGTTCTGACCAACAATACCTTTATTTTATAATAAATATAATTTTATTTAACATTCGAAGATACACCACTTCAGAATTCTTTTTGACATATTCCTAGTTTCATTTTTTCATTTAAAACATCCTCCAAATTATTATAATCATAATCAGACAAAGAATCATCAGACCAACATGAACTCGATGAAACAACAACTTGGTCATCAACTTGATTAACAACTCATTTAAAGACTCAACAGATTGTTTATCAACTTGGTTAACAATTTCATTTAAAGACTCAACAGCTTGGTTAATAATTGGATTAACAACTTGTTCAATCGGTGGTTTAACAATTTCATTACTTTTAACCTTTACCACCCAGTTCTGACCAACAATACCTTTATTTTTATAGTAAATATAATTTTATTTAACATTCGAAGATACACCACTTCAGAATTCTTTTTGACATATTCCTAGTTTCATTTTTTCATTTAAAACTTCCTCCAAATTATTATAATCATAATCAGACAATGAATCATCAGACCAACATGAACTCGATGAAACAACAACTTGGTCATCAACTTGATTAACAACTTCATTTAAAGACTCAGCAGATTGTATATCAACTTGATTAACAATTTCATTTAAAGACTCAGCAGCTTGGTTATTAGTTGGATTACCAACTTGTTCAATCGGTGGTTTAACATTTTCAATACTTTTAACCTTTGCCACCCAGTTCTGAAAAACAATACCTTTATTTTTATAGTAAATATAATTTTATTTAACATTCGAAGATTCACCACTTCAGAGAATTTTTTTTTACAAATTCCTTGTTTCATTTATCATTTAAAATTTCCTCCAAATTATTATATTCATAATCAGACAATGAATCATCAGACGGACAAGAAATTGATGAAACAACAACTTGGTCATCAACTTGATTAACAACTTCATTTAAAGACTCAACAGATTGTTTATCAACATGATTAACAATTTCATTTAAAGACTCAGCAACTTGGTTATTAGTTGGATTAACAACTTGTTCAATCGGTCGTTAAAAATTTTCTATACTTTTAACCTTTGCCACACAGTTCTAACCAACAATACCTTTATTTTATAATAAATATAATTTTATTTAACATTCGAAGATACACCACTTCAGAATTCTTTTTGACATATTCCTAGTTTCATTTTTTCATTTAAAACTACCTCAAAATTATTATAATCATAATCAGACAATGAATCATCAGACCAACATGAACTCGATGAAACAACAACTTGGTCATCAACTTGATTAACAACTTCATTTAAAGACTCAGCAGATTGTATATCAACTTAATTAACAATTTCATTTAAAGACTCAGCAGCTTGGTTATTAGTTGGATTACCAACTTGTTCAATCGGTGGTTTAACATTTTCAATACTTTTAACCTTTGCCACCCAGTTCTGAAAAACAATACCTTTATTTTTATAGTAAATATAATTTTATTTAACATTCGAAGATTCACCACTTCAGAGAATTTTTTTTTACAAATTCCTTGTTTCATTTATCATTTAAAATTTCCTCCAAATTATTATATTCATAATCAGACAATGAATCATCAGACGGACATGAAATTGATGAAACAACAACTTGGTCATCAACTTGATTAACAACTTCATTTAAAGACTCAACAGATTGTTTATCAACTTGATTAACAATTTCATTTAAAGACTCAGCAGCTTGGTTATTAGTTGGATTAACAACTTGTTCAATCGGTCGTTAAAAATTTTCTATACTTTTAACCTTTGCCACACAGTTCTAACCAACAATACCTTTATTTTATAATAAATATAATTTTATTTAACATTCGAAGATACACCACTTCAGAATTCTTTTTGACATATTCCTAGTTTCATTTTTTCATTTAAAACATCCTCCAAATTATTATAATCATAATCAGACAAAGAATCATCAGACCAACATGAACTCGATGAAACAACAACTTGGTCATCAACTTGATTAACAACTCATTTAAAGACTCAACAGATTGTTTATCAACTTGGTTAACAATTTCATTTAAAGACTCAACAGCTTGGTTAATAATTGGATTAACAACTTGTTCAATCGGTGGTTTAACAATTTCATTACTTTTAACCTTTACCACCCAGTTCTGACCAACAATACCTTTATTTTTATAGTAAATATAATTTTATTTAACATTCGAAGATACACCACTTCAGAATTCTTTTTGACATATTCCTAGTTTCATTTTTTCATTTAAAACTTCCTCCAAATTATTATAATCATAATTAGACAATGAATCTTCAGACGAACATGAACTCGATGAAACAACAACTTGGTCATCAACTTGATTAACAAATTCTTTTAAAGAATCAACAGATTGTTTATCAACTTGATTGAAAATTTCATTTAAAAACTAAGCAGCTTGGTTATTAGTTGGATTAACAACTTGTTCAATCGGTGGTTTAAAATTTTCATTACTTTAACCTTTGCCACACAGTTCTGACCAACAATACCTTTATTTTATAATAAATATAATTTTATTTAACATTCGAAGATACACCACTTCAGAATTCTTTTTGACATATTCCTAGTTTCATTTTTTCATTTAAAACATCCTCCAAATTATTATAATCATAATCAGACAAAGAATCATCAGACCAACATGAACTCGATGAAACAACAACTTGGTCATCAACTTGATTAACAACTCATTTAAAGACTCAACAGATTGTTTATCAACTTGGTTAACAATTTCATTTAAAGACTCAACAGCTTGGTTAATAATTGGATTAACAACTTGTTCAATCGGTGGTTTAACAATTTCATTACTTTTAACCTTTACCACCCAGTTCTGACCAACAATACCTTTATTTTTATAGTAAATATAATTTTATTTAACATTCGAAGATACACCACTTCAGAATTCTTTTTGACATATTCCTAGTTTCATTTTTTCATTTAAAACTTCCTCCAAATTATTATAATCATAATTAGACAATGAATCTTCAGACGAACATGAACTCGATGAAACAACAACTTGGTCATCAACTTGATTAACAAATTCTTTTAAAGAATCAACAGATTGTTTATCAACTTGATTGAAAATTTCATTTAAAGACTAAGCAGCTTGGTTATTAGTTGGATTAACAACTTGTTCAATCGGTGGTTTAAAATTTTCATTACTTTAACCTTTGCCACCCAGTTCTGACCAACAATACCTTTATTTTATAATAAATATAATTTTATTTAACGTTCCAAGATACACCACTTCAGAATTCTTTTTGACATATTCCTAGTTTCATTTTTTCATTTAAAACTACCTCAAAATTATTATAATCATAATCAGACAATGAATCATCAGACCAACATGAACTCGATGAAACAACAACTTGGTCATCAACTTGATTAACAATTTTATTTAAAGACTCAACAAATTGTTTATCAACTTGATTAACAATTTCATTTAAAGACTCAGCAGCTTGGTTATTAGTTGGATTAACAACTTGTTCAATCGGTGGTTTAACATTTTCATTACTTTTAACCTTTTCCACACAGTTCTAACCAACAATACCTTTATTTTATAATAAATTTAATTTTATTTAACATTCGAAGATACACCACTTCAGAATTCTTTTTGACATATTCCTAGTTTCATTTTTTCATTTAAAACTACCTCAAAATTATTATAATCATAATCAGACAATGAATCATCAGACCAACATGAACTCGATGAAACAACAACTTGGTCATCAACTTGATTAACAACTTCCTTTAAAGACTCAACAAATTGTTTATCAACTTGATTAACAATTTCATTTAAAGACTCAGCAGCTTGATTAATAATTGGATTAACAACTTGTTCAATCGGTGGTTTAACAATTTCATTACTTTTAACCTTTACCACCCAGTTCTGACCAACAATACCTTTATTTTTACAGTAAATTTAATTTTGTTTAACATTCGAAGATTCACCACTTTAGAGAATTTTTTTTGACATATTCCTTGTTTCATTTTTCATTTAAAATTTCCTCCAAATTATTATATTCATAATCAGACAATGAATCATCAGACGGACATGAACTCGATGAAACAACAACTTGGTCATCTACTTGATTAACAACTTCATTTAAAAACTCAACAAATCGTTTATCAACTTGATTAACAATATCATTTAAAGACTCAGCAGCTTGGTTATGTCACACCCTCAAAATCCACTAACGGAGTTTTACCGTCAGAGGGTGTGAACTAACAAGATCGGAATCATCAGTTATAATAAAACCATAAAAACGTTTAAATGAAAATAAGTGCGGAAGCGTTAAACCATAGAGAACAATGTGACGTCACGCAGGACGATTTAAAACCAATGATAACAGTTAAAAGTAAGTTTGCATAGTTAAAAGTTTATCAAGCAATGCATGTTCCTAAACCGCGCGCCCGCCTCGGCTACCTGAGAATAACATACTAAAAGTGTCAACACAAGGTTGGTGAGTTCACAAGTTATATAAAAAAAAATCGTTTAGCGTTTGCGTTCAGCGTTTTGCGTTACAGCGTTACAGCGTCACAGCGTTTTGCGTTACAGCGTTACAGTGTTTTGCGTTACAGCGTTTTGCGTTACAGCGTTTTGCGTTACAGATAGTGTTATGTCAATTATATATCGATAGGTAGCTAGTCTATACAACAAGTATTACTAAGTGTTCGACACCGAAGCTGACTCGTTTATTAAGTGCCTTGTCACCAGGTCCTCCAGACCATAATACGTGTTAGCCAAAATTACACCCGCTCGACCTCCAGTCGAGTTTAGCGTTGGGTGGGGTTTGTCAAACCCAGTAGTACTACTCAACAGTGACTCGCTATTCAAAATATTAACCGGTTCGATGTGTAGGACTTCAAATGTTTCGTTTGCCACTTAGCCTTTACAAGTGATATATATTTTATAACAAAATCTTAAATGCGTTGTGGAGTAAGTTATCTCCCCCAAGTGAGAAACGTTTGAAAACAGTTTAAAGAGGGGAAAGTGAAACTCACTGTTTGCGAAGAATTTCCCAAATTAAATCACCAAGATGCGCGTCACAGAAAAACTCTCTCTAGCGTTCTAAAACAACAAAGAGCTTTTTCTAAGTGTCGGAATATTATCGAGTCTCTAGACCCGTCACATAATACCTATGCACATAACATGTTTCGTGTTTCGTTTGTGAATTGTGTGTGACTTTAACAAGTGTATTTGTGACACATTACATGTGTAGGCAATCTTATACGTGTCATGTATTCATAAAGTACATAACTAGCCATTATTTCCCGAAAGGGCAATTTGGTCAACACTTAACCATTAACTAGCAACTATTCCCCACGTGGGCAATTTGGTCAAATCATTACAATCAATTGGCTATTATTCCCCGCAAGGGCATTTTGGTCAAAACATGACATTTATCTTGCAATCATTCCCCTCATGGGCAATTTGGTCAAAACACGATAATAAATTAGCAAGTATCATGTTTCATGCAATTTCACAAAACTCAGCAGCTAGTTTCACCGAGACAGAAATCCTACTTGAAAAATTGTACTATTCCACTGATCATAGCATCTCAATTAATTTACTAAAAATCATCACAGAAGCATATATGTCTTAGGTTTCCAGAACATATTTTATTACATTTTTATTCCTCATAGTTTTCTCACAATCATCAAATCATTACAGCAAACTCATAACAGTCAAATTCATGCGCAACAGAATGTTATTTGCAATTCCCGTTAAACGAAAAATCCAATAAATGCAAGACCACTTGGGTTAGGTTCCAAACTCAATAAGTCAACTTCCAGAAGTGGAACCAACCCAATTGGTCTCGTAGTTAATGACATATAACATTTACAAAACAACCTACAGCAGGTCTAACAGCTCAGCTTTGCACAACGTTTTTGTAAAATCATAAAAGTTAACTTCTACTTGTCCAAAAATTACAAATTTATACTTTATAGAAACTAGACTCAACCTAGTTTACTGTAGTACCAATAATCTCAACCAATTTTCACGTTTAGACTTCGTTACAGTCACTTAAACATCATATACACATTCTGTCCAGAAACTGTTTGCATCCAAACTCAACATAATAACAATCTATGAACTATCATGCATTCATATAACACTCTAGACTCCATAAACACCATCCATGCACATCAATTACCCATTAAATACATGATTAGGGTTTTTGTTTGAACTCAAATCATAAACACAACAATCAATATGTAACAACATCAATACTAGTTATCAATCATCATTAATTCAACAACAATCATGTTAACACACACCATACAAGAAATCGGCAGCTTAGGGTTTGTTATTAACCCAACAAACATCAAAATCAAGTAACAAGGATGTATAGGATAATCAATTATACCTTCCTAGCACCTAGTTCTTCAATCAAAGGCTTGATTTCTTGGTGTTATGTGTGTGTGAAGGTGACGGCAGCCAAGAGGGATGGAGGGGGTGGCTGATCGGTTTTGGGAGAAAGAAAAATAAGAGTTAGGGTTTATTATAACATAGTATTTATAGAATACTATGTTACACTTTAGCCCCTCCACTTCTAAGTATTACTTATCTAGCTTAACTAACTTGTTTACATCTTGAGTTAACGTTTATAACCATGTTATCACATAACACATAAGTCTAACACATAATTATCAAATAATTACTGTTTTCACGTTTTTCGTTTATTCATCAATCGTTTGCGTCAACTCATTTGCGTTTCGGTGCAATTCCCGAAAGACTACACCTGTAGTAAGTGTTAAGCGTCATTTAAACCCTAGTTTAAATGTAATGAAGTGAGCGTTATAGATTCAATGATCTTAAGTTTGAATTGACGGAGTTGAGTTAACGGAGTTAACCTGAAATTGACGATTGTCACAGGTTATTAGTTGGATTAAGAACTTGTTCAATCGGTGGTTTAACATTTTCATTACTTTTAACCTTTGGCACACAGTTCTGACCAACAATACCTTTATTTTATAATAAGTATAATTTTATTTAACATTCGAAGATACACCACTTCAGAATTCTTTTTGACATTTTTCTAGTTTCATTTTTTCATTTTAAACTTCCTCCAAATTATTATAATCATAATCAGACAATGAATCATCAGACGAACATGAACTCGATGAAACAACAACTTGGTCATCAACTTGATTAACAATTTCATTTAAAGACTCAATAAATTGTTTATGAACTTGATTAACAATTTCATTTAAAGACTCAGCAGCTTGGTTATTAGTTGGTTTAACAACTTGTTCATGTAACATCCCGAAATTTCTAAAGTAATATTTAATATATTATTTTGTCGTGTGAAATAAACGAGTTAGTGGAACGATAATAATAATAGCAAAATATGAAGACTTAGTAGGATAGTTAGATGGGATTAGATAGGGACCAAAAGGAAATATGGGCCTTCGGTCCATGGGCTTAAGGGAGTATAAATACCCCCTTAAACCCCATTCATTTCCATTCCATCCATTTATCCATCCTAATCTCTACGCACCCCAAAACACACAACCCGAACCAAGATCCAAAGGCGAGGACCCGAGCTCGTTGGTGCTAGATCGTCGTGACGAACCAAATCAACAAAACCAGCTCGTGTTCGTAGTTCGACTCATTTATGGTACGTTTATATCGAGAACTTGTTCGTTTAGGTTTGGATTAGTATAGAAATGATAGATCTGTGTTTGTATGGTAAAAACGAATCCAACAAAGCTAAACTTATTGAAAATGGTTACGATTTGATGGGTTAATCGATTGATAAAAGAACCCGCAACCTATATGCCTAAATCGCACCCTTTAAACATCGATGTTGGGTCGATTTGATGGTTGGGGTTTGTAGGCGCTGGTCAGACGATTCCGTGGATACCTAAATCGAGTTATTTGGTTAAGAAACGAAGATGATTAAGGACGAACAGTAGCTGCAGCCGACAACTTCGCCTGCAAGCTAAGTTCGCCTGATGAACTTTGCCTGCAAAGCTAAGTTCGCCTGATGACAACTTCGCCTAAAGCTAAGTTCGCCTAATGTTTAACTTCGCCTAAAGCTAAGTTCGCCTAAGGTTTAACTTCGCCTAAAGCTAAGTTCGCCTAAGGTTTAACTTCGCCTAAAGCTAAGTTCGCTTTAGGTTTAAAGATAGAAATACAACATGAGTAGTAGTAGTTAATTGATACGTGTAAATATTATACAGTCAGCCGTGCACAACTGAAGAAAGGGATTACGATTAACGGTGAACGTAACCGTGTTCAGGTGAGTTTCTAGCCCCATTTCCTTGTTATGTTTTCGGGGCTGTGTGCATACTCGATGTGAAGTGTGAATACACTTACCTTAAGTGGTAAGTGTATGCTATAGATGTTATACGAGGTAGCTATTATATAATACTTGTTGGTGCGTGAACGATCTTCGGATATTGCACGCATCGCCAAGGATTGTGATTGCCAAGTGGTTATTAGTGTGTATGAATGCTATGATGTGACTTGCTTATTATGTAAATGATATGAAGCATGATGTAGACAAGTAGAGGTAGAGCGTGTTAGAAGTGGCAAGAGTGTAGTAAGAGTGTTAGTGGCACGACTATAGTACGTGGTAGGGTAAGCCTATACGTGACTACGTTATCAAAGCGGCAAAGTGGCAAAGTGGCATAACGTTATACGTTATTAAAGTGGCAAAGTGGCATAACGTTATACGTTATTAAAGTGGCAAAGTGGCAAGGTGGTAGGTGTAAATAAGAGGCTAAGTGGTAAGGTAAGCAGGTTAGATAGTGGACTACGTGTCTGCGGATACGTATATGATGCATGTAGTGGTTGTATGATAAGTTGCTTGATTAACTAGAACACACTCAGCGTAGCTGACTTTTAGTATGCACGCAGGTGATTAGAACAAAGAACTAGCATGAGGATGGCACATGGCATGGATTGAACGGCCGGCATCTTAAGATGGAAGAAAAGATGTTTTAAATATAATGATTTGTTTTATAGTATCAGAGAAGAGATTGAATGTTTTGTAACGAATGCTTCAAGTAAACGTTTCCGCGAAAGTTTTAATTAACTCTGATTGCAAGAACTGTGTTTATGAGTAAATCCGATGCTAAAGTAGGGCTACCGGGTTCGGCGCCTTACAGTTCAATCGGTGGTTTAACATTTTCATGACTTTTAACCTTTGCCACACAGTTCTGACCAACAATACCTTTATTTTATAATAAATATAATTTTATTTAACATTCGAAGATACACCACTTCAGAATTCTTTTTGACATATTTCTAGTTTCATTTTTACATTTAAAACTTCCTCTAAATTATTATAACCATAATCAAACAATGAATCTTCAGACCAACACAAACTCGATGAAACAACAACTTGGACATTAACTTGATTAACAAATTCATTTAAAGACTCAACAGATTGTTTATTGTCACACCCTCAAAATCCACTAACGGAGTTTTACCGTCAGAGGGTGTGAACTGGCAGGATCGGATTCATTAGTTATAACTAAACCAAAGAAAAACGTTTAAATGAAAGTAAATGCGGAAGCGTAAAACCTTAATTCAAAAGTTGCGTCACGCAGGACGACTTAAAACCAAATGTAACTGTTAAAATTAAGTTTGCAGAATAAAAGTGTTTTCATTAATGCATGCTCCTAAACCGCGCGCCCGCCTCGGCTACCTGAGAATAACATACTAAAAGTGTCAACACAAGGTTGGTGAGTTCACAAGTTAAATAAGGTAAATTGTTTAGCGTTTTGCGTAACCTCGTTACGATGTTTAAATGTTGCGTAACCCCGTTACGACGTTTGAGTGTGTAACCACGTTACAGCGTTTAAGTGTTGCGTAACCCCGTTACGGCGTTTGAGTGTGTAACCACGTTACAGCGTTTAAGTGTTTTGCATTACCAGATAGTGTTATGTCAAATTATATATCGATAGGTAGCTAATCTATACAACAAGTATCGCTAAGTGGTTCGCGACCGAAGCTGACTGTTTATCAAGTGCCCGTCACCAGGTCCTCCAGACCATGGTAAGTGTTAGCCAAAATTTACACCCACTCAACCTCCAGTTGAGCTTAGCGTCGGGTGGGGTTTGTCAAACCCAGTAGTACTACCCAAAAGTGACTCGCTATTCCAAATATTAACCGGTCCGATGTGTGGGACTTCAAATGTTATGTATGCCGCTTAGCCTTTACAAGTGATATATAATTTATAACAAAATCTTTCATATGCGTTTATCTCAGAAAATATGTTTATCGGAGTATGTTATCTCCCCCAAATGAAAAACGTTTGAAAACAGCTTAAGAGTGGGGTAAGTGAACTCACTGTTTGCGAAGAATATCCGATCTAGATCACCGAGTGATGCGCGTCGTAGAAAACTCTCTAGCGTTCTAAAATAACAAAGAGATTTTCTAAGTATCGGAATGTTTAACGAGTCTCTAGACTCGGCACATAATACCTATGCACGTAACATGTTTCGTGTTTCGTTTGTGAATCGTGTGTGACTTGAACAAGTACAATTGTGATACGATACATGAGTGAGCAATTACTTTCGTGTCACGTATTAATAACATACTTATTAGCAATTATTCCCGTAAGGGCATTTTGGTCAACAAACAAAGACTAACTAACCATTATTCCCCATAAGGGCAATTTGGTCAATTCATGGCAATCAACTAGCAACTATTCCCCGCAAGGGTATTTTGGTCAAAATACAACAATTATATAAAAACTATCATATTTCATGCATTCCTATACAACTCAGCAGCTAGTTTCGTTATGACAGAATTTCTACTTGAAAATTACACTAGTTCACCGATTATAACGTCTCAATTAATTCACCAAAAATTACCACAGAAGCATACATATCTTAGGTTTCCAGAACATGTTTTATCTTATTTTTATTCCATATAGATTGCTCATAATGATCAAAACACTACAGTAAACTCATATCAGTCAGATTCATGCGCAACAGATTGTTATTTGAAATTCCCGTTAAACGAAAAATCCAATAAATGCAAGACCACTTGGGTTTGGTTCCTAACTCAGTGAGTCAACTTCCAGAAGTGGAACCAACCCAATTGGTCTCGTGGTTCATGAGATATAACATTTACAACATAACCTAACAGCAGGTCTAACAGCTCAGCTTTGCATCACGTTTTTGTAAAATCATAAAAGTATACTTCCACTTATCCAAAAATTACGAATTTATACTTCATAGAAACTAGACTCAACCTAGTTTACTGCAGTACCCACAATCTCAATCAATTTTCACGTTTACACTTCGTTACAGTCAGTTAAACATCGTATATACATTCTGTCCAGAATCTGTTCACATCAAAACTCAACAAAATAACAATCTATGAACTATTATGCATCCATATAACCCTCTAGACACTATAACTACTATCCATGCATATCAATCACACCATACATACAAGATTAGGGTTTGTGTTTTAATTCAAATCAAGAACAACAATCAATCATGTATCAATATCAATCTAGTTTATCAATCATCATGAATTCAACAACCATCATGTTAACTCATACATACTTATCAAAATCGGCTGCCTAGGGTTCTTAATTAACCCATTAAACATCAAAATTAAACAACAAGAAGGTAAAGGATGATCAATTATACCTTCCTAGCACCTAGTTCTTGGATTAAACACTTGATTAGGGTTTGTATGTGTGTATGAAAGTGACGGCAGCCTTGGAGAGGGGAGGTGAGAGCTCCGATCGGGATTTGGAAGGAATAATAATAATAGGTTAGGGTTTAGTTTAGGATATATTTATAAGCAAACAAGTTACACTCTAGTCCTTCTACTTTCAAGTGTTGTTTTTCTAGAACATTCCATCATACTTGGACAATAAGTTAACTTGACCATAGTATTATCACATAGCACATAATCCTAACACATAATAATCATATAATTATTGTTTTTACGTTTGTCGTTTATTTATCAATCGTTTGCGTCAACTCGTTTGCGTTTCGGTGCAAATCCCGAAAGACTACCCATGTAGTGAGTGTTAAGCGTCATTTAAACCCTAGTTTAAATGTAATGAAGTGTGCGTTATAGATTCAACGATCTTAAAGTTTGAATTGACGGAGTTGAGTTAACGGAGTTAACCTGGAATTGACGATTGTCACATCATTCCCTTGTTAAAGAATTTTCGTCCCGAAAATTTGAGTCAAGTCGTGATGAGAGTCTGAAAGAGTAAGAAGAAAAATTTCAGTTTGTCATATCATCCCCTAGTAAAAAGAAATTTCGTCCCGAAATTTAATTCATACCTCCGGTGATGTTTGACGGTTTGCCGGGTTTCGCGGTTTTCGGTGTTTGGTTTGCCCTTCAAAAAGGTGGGGATACTTTTTCATCATTTGATCCTCGCGTTCCCACGTGAACTCCGGTCCACGTCTCGAGTTCCAACGAACTTTAACGATTGGAATTTTGCTGTGTTTGAGCGTTTTGGTTTCCCAATCCAAAACCTCAACTGGTTCCTCAATGAACCGTAACTTTTCATCGACTTGTAGTTCCTCCAAAGGGACTACTTGGGTTTCATCAGACAGGCATTTCTTCAAATTTGAAACGTGGAATACATCGTGTACGCCACTGAGTTCTGTTGGTAGGTCCAGTCGGTACGCCACCGGACCAATGCGCTCAGTTATCCGGTACGGACCAATATACCGTGGGTTGAGTTTGTTTCGCTTACCAAAGCGAACCACACCTTTCCAAGGTGAGACTTTGAGTAACACCCGATCGTTTACTTGAAATTCGAGAGGTTTTCGGCGCTTGTCGGCGTAACTCTTTTGGCGATCTCGTGCTGCTGCCATGCGATTTCGGATTTGAACGATCTTTTCCGAGGTTTCGAGTACCAGTTCCGGACCAGTGATTTGGCTATCACCCACCTCTGCCCAGCAGAGTGGTGATCGACACTTCCGTCCGTACAGCGCTTCAAACGGTGCTGCCTTAATACTTGCGTGGTAGCTGTTATTATACGAAAACTCTACCAAGGGTAAGTGGGGTTCCCAACTCTTTCCGAAGTCTAAGACGCATGCACGCAACATATCCTCCAGGGTCTGAATAGTCCGTTCACTTTGCCCATCCGTCTGAGGATGGTATGCGGTACTCATATCAAGACGTGTGCCCAGTGCGCTTTGCAGCGACTTCCAAAGCGAGAATCTCGATCGGAAATGATCGAGACAGGCACTCCGTGTCTCGACACCACTTCCTTCATGTAGACACGAGTCAGTCTTTCCATTTTGTCTGTTTCTTTAATTGCTAAGAAGTGTGCCGATTTAGTCAATCGGTCAACGATCACCCAGATGGTATCGCATCCCGTCGGTGTCTTAGGCAAACCCGTAATAAAGTCCATTGAGATTTGTTCCCATTTCCACATTGGGAGTTCCGGTTGTTGCAGTAGACCAGATGGTTTCTGGTATTCTATCTTGACTCTGGCACAAGTCAAGCATTTGCTCACGTAGGTGGCGATGTCGGCTTTCATGTTCGGCCACCAGTAAAGTTCCTTTAAATCATGATACATTTTATCTGAGCCAGGGTGGATAGAATATCGGGACTTGTGAGCTTCGTCCATCACTAGAGTTCTCAACTCTCCGTATCGTGGAACCCAAATCCGGTTCTCAAAATATCGGACCCCGTCCGATCTGGTTTCAAGTTGCTTGCTCATGCCCCGCATGAGTTCCGATGGAAGATTATCATCTTTCAAAGCTTCCAGTTGCGCACCGCGAATCTGATCGGGTAAGCTGGCATGAATCGTGAGTTGCAATGCCCTCACCCGTCTGGGTTTATCTGTTTCTTTCCTGCTGAGGGCGTCGGCCACCACATTGGCCTTGCCAGGGTGGTACTTGATGGCACAATCATAATCTTTAAGCAGCTCGACCCAACGACGCTGTCGCATGTTCAGCTCTTTCTGATCGTAGATATGTTGGAGACTCTTGTGGTCGGTGTAAATGGTAAACCTGGTACCGTACAAGTAATGCCTCCATATCTTTAGAGCAAACACTACAGCTCCGAGTTCCAAATCGTGGGTCGTGTAGTTCTTCTCGTGAACCCGTAGTTGTCTAGAGGCGTAGGCTATAACCTTCTCGAGTTGCATCAGCACACAACCGAGACCTTGTATAGATGCGTCACAGTGTACCTCAAAGTTCTCCGTTCCCTCGGGGAGAGCTAAAATAGGGGCGCTACAAAGCTTGGTTTTCAACAGTTGAAAAGCGGTTTCTTGCGCGTCACCCCAGTTGTACTTAGTGCCCTTGTGAGTCAAAGCGGTGAGGGGTTGAGCAATCTTTGAAAATCCCTCGATGAAACGCCGATAGTAGCCGGCCAATCCTAGGAATTGTCGCACCTCAGTCGGAGTCTTAGGTGCTTCCCAGTTTTTGATGGCCTCTACCTTACCGGGATCGACATGGATGCCATTCTCGTTGATCACATGTCCTAAGAAGTGAACCTCGCGAAGCCAAAATTCACATTTCGAGAGTTTAGCATACAGTTGTTCCTTCTTCAGTAGTTCCAGAATTATCCTTAAATGCTCTTCGTGGTCAGTCTCGTTCTTGGAGTAGACGAGAATATCATCAATGAAAACAATCACAAACTTGTCGAGGTACGCCTTGCATACTCGATTCATGAGATCCATAAATACGGCTGGTGCGTTGGTTAGGCCAAAAGGCATAACCGAAAACTCGTAGTGACCATACCGTGTTCTGAAAGCCGTTTTTGAAATATCTTCTTCGCGCACTCTCAGCTGGTGATAACCGGATCGTAGATCGATCTTCGAGTAGTAACTCGATCCCGAAGCTGGTCAAACAAATCATCAATTCGGGGTAAAGGATAACGGTTCTTGACCGTCACCTTGTTCAACTCCCGGTAGTCGATGCACATTCGGAAAGTCCCGTCTTTCTTTCGGACAAACAAGACAGGGGCTCCCCATGGCGATGAGCTAGGTCGGATAAAACCTTTATCCAACAAATCTTGCAACTGGGTGGACAACTCCTGAAGTTCCGCCGGTGCGAGCCGATACGGGGCTCGTGCTATGGGTGCTGCACCGGGTGTCAACTCGATCTGAAATTCGACTTGACGAATAGGAGGGAGTCCAGGTAAATCCTCCGGGAAAACTTCCGGAAAGTCTCGCACAACCGGTATGTCTTCAATTCGTTTCTCCTCCGCGGGTTTCTCAACAATCTGCGCCAAAATTGCCGGATGACCCTTTCGTAAATACTTCTGTGCCTTCATAAGGGTAATGACGCTGGTGGTCATGCCGCCTCTCTCGCCTCGGACCGAAATGATCTCGCCAGAAGGGGTGGTAATATGGACGATCTTATCATGGCATATAATCTCCGCTCGGTTCTCAGATAACCAGTCCATGCCGACAACGACATCGAAACTACTAAGCGTAAAAGGAATAAGGTCGATGTCAAAGACACGACCTGACAGTTTCAACTTACATCCCGCAAGTATATGAGTTGTTATTACAGTTTTACCGTTAGCTAATTCAACAGGAAACTCAGCGTCTAACGGGGTTGGAGTAAGGTTTAAAAGTTGGCTAAAGGCCTTTGACACAAAACTCCTATCAGCTCCAGTGTCAAACAAAACAGAAGCAAAACAATCGTTTATAGGGAACTTACCAGACACCACATGCGGATCTCTGCGGGCTTGACCCGATCCAATCACAAACGCTCTTCCTTTGCCATTTCCTCCACCGTTACTGCCACTTCCATTGCCCCCATTGTTGTCATTATGTTTTAGCTTGGGGCAATCCTTCCGGAAATGACCTTCCTGTCCACATTCAAAACATCCCTTAGTCGTCATCGGTTGTTTAGGAGCACCCTTTGCCGCAAGGTCTCCTCTACAGTCCTTCGCTAGGTGACCTATCTTTCCACATCTTTGACACTTGACACGGTCACACTGACCAACATGATGAAAGTTGCACCTGTTGCACTTTGGATACTTCCCAACATATCCGCTCGAAACCTGCCCGCTACCGTTGTTGTTGTTGTTGTGATTCTGAGTGTTGAAACTCCGAGTAAATTCGGGCTTACGGTAGTGGTGTTGCGGTGGGAGGTTTGAGGATGAAGATCTGGTGTTGTCAAATTTTCTCTTCCCGCTGTTCGGGTTGCTGTTGTTGTTACTGTTGCTGACGTGGTCATTACTCGGGTTGTCACGGGCTTTAGCAGTCGAACCCCTCGGTGGTAACGCACCCTGGGTCACAGCCTGATCCGTCAGTTTGTGAGCCAAACGGATCGCTTGTTGGATCGTGGCTGGTCTGGAAGACGTCACCATACCCTGAATCTGTGGTGCTAACCCATCAATGTACATCTCTATTCTCTTGCTCGGCGGATCCACCATCCGCGGACACATCACCGCCAACTCGTGCGAACGAGTAGTGTAGGCTTCAATCTCTGAACCCACCATTTTCAATGACCAAAACTCCGACTCTAACTTCGAAATTTCTTCCCTCGGACAGTACTCCTCTCGCATCATGTTTTTGAACTCCTCCCAGTTCATCGCGTTAGCCAGTTCCAATCCAAGGATCTGGACGTTCGAATTCCACCAAGTGAGGGCGGAATCCTCAAGTGTCCCAGCAGCGAATTTGACCCTACTGGCAGGGGGACAGTTACACATCTCAAAGGCCGACTCGGCCTTCTCAGCCCAACGCAGGAAGCCTATTGCTCCCTCAGTGCCCTTAAACGTACTGGGCTTGCAGTCAAGGTAGTTCTTGAATGTACATGCTCCATTCGGACCTCCTGTTTGATTTTGAACGTGTGCAGCTAAAGCGGCAGCAACATGGTCATTCAGCAGGGTTTGGAGTTCAGCTGCAGTCATGCTGATGTTACCACGTCCTCGTCCAGCGTTTCTTCCGGCCATTTCCTAGAATCATAGCATAAAACGTGAATTTTTCTTTCATATACAACACACCATACATGAAATAAAAGATAGGTAAGAAATAAAAAAAAAACAACATCACATCACAACCACATATTAGTCTAAATAAAAATTCATGATTAAAACCATTGTATTCGCTACAAAGTATTTCCAATCAATCCTTAAAATCATAGAAAAATAATAGTTAGGATGGAGACAACCCCTCCATCTAAGTGTCATCATCACTAGATGTCGTCATCGGAGGACACCTCTGAATGTGCCTCCTCCTCAGCCGGTTCCTCCTCCGGCTCCTCTTCGGGATCTTCCTCGGGATCCTCCTCAGGCTCCTCTTCGGGATCTTCTTCAGGTTCCTCTTCAGGCTCTGCCTCGGGTTCTGCTGCGTTCTGGGCAAGTTGCATTTGTAGGATATCGCAACGTTCTAATGCTATTTCGGTTCGGGTCCTTGCTTCTTGGAGTTGCTCTTGCAAGTCTATCATCTCGGCTTGCATCTTCATCATAACCTTGGTTTGTTGCTCACTAGTCTCTTGCATTTCTTTCGTTGCCGCTGCCATGCGGGCAATCTCCTCCTGAGTCTCGGTTCCATCTTTAAACAGTCTGGCAACATTTTCTCTAGTGTAGCGCATGTAACCCACATCACGCTCCAAACAAGAAACGACAGCTGCGAGAACTCGCTCTACAGGTTCGGGTATAGGTGGTAGAGTGTTAGGGTAAGCAGGGTGGTTCGGGTGAGGCAATGGGGGAACTTGTTCACGGTAGACCATACGTCTGATCATGTTGGGGTACCACTCCCAGCTAACGTCGTTGTCATACAAGCCTCCGGATAGGCGGTACCTCTTTGGTGCAGGAGCTTCGAGTTCCGGGACTACGCGGGGTGGCGAGGCAGTAGGTAACTGCGGTTCCTTCCCGTGAGCATGCGTCATCGAATCGGATGATGATGAGGGTGGCGTCGACATTTCTACAGGTAAGCCGTGTATATGCGCGCGTATGAGTAAAGGAGGTAAGGGAATAAGATTTCAAGACTACACAAACCTATGCAGTGCGTATCATTATAACTAATGGGTCGTCGCGGTTATAGTCTAGTATGCATGCAGCTTTCTAGTTCGCTATAACCAATGGCTTTGATACCAATCTGTCACACCCTCAAAATCCACTAACGGAGTTTTACCGTCAGAGGGTGTGAACTGGCAGGATCGGATTCATTAGTTATAACTAAACCAAAGAAAAATGTTTAAATGAAAGTAAATGCGGAAGCGTAAAACCTTAATTCAAAAGTTGCGTCACGCAGGACGACTTAAAACCAAATGTAACTGTTAAAATTAAGTTTGCAGAATAAAAGTGTTTTCATTAATGCATGCTCCTAAACCGCGCGCCCGCCTCGGCTACCTGAGAATAACATACTAAAAGTGTCAACACAAGGTTGGTGAGTTCACAAGTTAAATAAGGTAAATTGTTTAGCGTTTTGCGTAACCTCGTTACGATGTTTAAATGTTGCGTAACCCCGTTACGACGTTTGAGTGTGTAACCACGTTACAGCGTTTAAGTGTTGCGTAACCCCGTTACGGCGTTTGAGTGTGTAACCACGTTACAGCGTTTAAGTGTTTTGCATTACCAGATAGTGTTATGTCAAATTATATATCGATAGGTAGCTAATCTATACAACAAGTATCGCTAAGTGGTTCGCGACCGAAGCTGACTGTTTATCAAGTGCCCGTCACCAGGTCCTCCAGACCATGGTAAGTGTTAGCCAAAATTTACACCCACTCAACCTCCAGTTGAGCTTAGCGTCGGGTGGGGTTTGTCAAACCCAGTAGTACTACCCAAAAGTGACTCGCTATTCCAAATATTAACCGGTCCGATGTGTGGGACTTCAAATGTTATGTATGCCGCTTAGCCTTTACAAGTGATATATAATTTATAACAAAATCTTTCATATGCGTTTATCTCAGAAAATATGTTTATCGGAGTATGTTATCTCCCCCAAGTGAAAAACGTTTGAAAACAGTTTAAGAGTGGGGTAAGTGAACTCACTGTTTGCGAAGAATATCCGATCTAGATCACCGAGTGATGCGCGTCGTAGAAAACTCTCTAGCGTTCTAAAATAACAAAGAGATTTTCTAAGTATCGGAATGTTTAACGAGTCTCTAGACTCGGCACATAATACCTATGCACGTAACATGTTTCGTGTTTCGTTTGTGAATCGTGTGTGACTTGAACAAGTACAATTGTGATACGATACATGAGTGAGCAATTACTTTCGTGTCACGTATTAATAACATACTTATTAGCAATTATTCCCGTAAGGGCATTTTGGTCAACAAACAAAGACTAACTAACCATTATTCCCCATAAGGGCAATTTGGTCAATTCATGGCAATCAACTAGCAACTATTCCCCGCAAGGGTATTTTGGTCAAAATACAACAATTATATAAAAACTATCATATTTCATGCATTCCTATACAACTCAGCAGCTAGTTTCGTTATGACAGAATTTCTACTTGAAAATTACACTAGTTCACCGATTATAACGTCTCAATTAATTCACCAAAAATTACCACAGAAGCATACATATCTTAGGTTTCCAGAACATGTTTTATCTTATTTTTATTCCATATAGATTGCTCATAATGATCAAAACACTACAGTAAACTCATATCAGTCAGATTCATGCGCAACAGAATGTTATTTCAAATTCCCGTTAAACGAAAAATCCAATAAATGCAAGACCACTTGGGTTTGGTTCCTAACTCAGTGAGTCAACTTCCAGAAGTGGAACCAACCCAATTGGTCTCGTGGTTCATGAGATATAACATTTACAACATAACCTAACAGCAGGTCTAACAGCTCAGCTTTGCATCACGTTTTTGTAAAATCATAAAAGTATACTTCCACTTATCCAAAAATTACGAATTTATGCTTCATAGAAACTAGACTCAACCTAGTTTACTGCAGTACCCACAATCTCAATCAATTTTCACGTTTACACTTCGTTACAGTCAGTTAAACATCGTATATACATTCTGTCCAGAATCTGTTCACATCAAAACTCAACAAAATAACAATCTATGAACTATTATGCATCCATATAACCCTCTAGACACTATAACTACTATCCATGCATATCAATCACACCATACATACAAGATTAGGGTTTGTGTTTTAATTCAAATCAAGAACAACAATCAATCATGTATCAATATCAATCTAGTTTATCAATCATCATGAATTCAACAACCATCATGTTAACTCATACATACTTATCAAAATCGGCTGCCTAGGGTTCTTAATTAACCCATTAAACATCAAAATTAAACAACAAGAAGGTAAAGGATGATCAATTATACCTTCCTAGCACCTAGTTCTTGGATTAAACACTTGATTAGGGTTTGTATGTGTGTATGAAAGTGACGGCAGCCTTGGAGAGGGGAGGTGAGAGCTCCGATCGGGATTTGGAAGGAATAATAATAATAGGTTAGGGTTTAGTTTAGGATATATTTATAAGCAAGCAAGTTACACTCTAGTCCTTCTACTTTCAAGTGTTGTTTTTCTAGAACATTCCATCATACTTGGACAATAAGTTAACATGACCATAGTATTATCACATAGCACATAATCCTAACACATAATAATCATATAATTATTGTTTTTACGTTTGTCGTTTATTTATCAATCGTTTGCGTCAACTCGTTTGCGTTTCGGTGCAAATCCCGAAAGACTACCCATGTAGTGAGTGTTAAGCGTCATTTAAACCCTAGTTTAAATGTAATGAAGTGTGCGTTATAGATTCAACGATCTTAAAGTTTGAATTGACGGAGTTGAGTTAACGGAGTTAACCTGGAATTGACGATTGTCACATTTATCAACTTAATTAACAATTTCATTTAAAGAATAAGCAGCTTGGTTATTAGTTGGATTAACAACTTGTACAATCGGTGGTTTAACATTTTCAATACTTTTAACTTTGCCACGCAGTTCTGACCAACAATACCTTTATTTTTATAGTAAATATAATTTTATTTAACATTCGAAGATTCACCACTTCAGAGAATTTTTTTTGACATATTCCTTGTTTCATTTTTCATTTAAAATTTCCTCAAAATTATTATATTCATAATCAGACAATGAATCATCAGACGGACTTGAACTCGATGAAACAACAACTTGGTCATCAACTTGATTAACAAATTCATTTAAAGACTCAACAAATTGTTTATCAACTTGATTAACAATTTCATTTAAAGACTCAGCAGCTTGGTTATTAGTTGGATTAACAACTTGTTCAATCGGTGGTTAAAAATTTTCTTTACTTTTAACCTTTACCACCCAGTTCTGACCAACAATACCTTTATTTTTATAGTAAATATAATTTTATTTAACATTCGAAGATTCACCACTTCAGAGAATTTTTTTTGACATATTCCTTTTTTCATTTTTCATTTAAAATTTCCTCCAAATTATTATATTCATAATCAGACAATGAATAATCAGACGGACATGAACTCGATTAAACAACAACATGGTCATCAACTTAATTAACAACTTCATTTAAAGACTCAACAGATTGTTTATCAACTTGATTATCTGTCACACCCTCAAAATCCACTCACGGAGTTTTACCGTCAGAGGGTGTGAACTGGCAGAATCGGAATCAACAGTTATAATCAAACCATAAAAACGTTTAAATGCAAATAAGTGCGGAAGCGTAAAAACCTTAATTCAAAAGTTGCGTCACGCAGAACGACTTAAAACCAAAGATAACTGTTAAAAATAAGTTTGCAGAATAAAAGTGTTTTCATTTAATGCATGCTCCTAAACCGCGCGCCCCGCTCGGCTTCCTGAGAATAACATACTAAAAGTGTCAACACAAGGTTGGTGAGTTCACAAGTTATATAAGATAAATCGTTTAGCGTTTGCATTCAGCGTTTACGTTAAGTGTTTTGCGTAACCTCGTTATGGCGTTTAAGCGTTTTGCGTAACCACGTTACGGCGTTTTGCGTTTTGCGTAACCACGTTACGGCGTTTTGCGTTTTGCGTAACCACGTTACGGCGTTTTGCGTTACCAGATAATGTTATGTCAAATTATATATCGATAGGTAGCTAATCTATACAACAAGTATTACTAAGTGGTTCGACACCGAAGCTGACTGTTTATCAAGTGCCCGTCACCAGGTCAATCCAGACCATGGTAAGTGTTAGCCAAAATTACCCCCACTCAACCTCCAGTTGAGCTTAGCGTCGGGTGGGGTTTGTCAAACCCAGTAGTACTACTCAACATTGACTCGCTATTCTAAATATTAACCGGTCCGATGTGTGGGACTTCAAATGTTACGTTTGCCGCTTAGTCTTTACAAGTGATATATAATTTATAACAAAATCTTAAATATGCGTTTATCTCAAAAATGCGTTTATCGGAGTATGTTATCTCCCCCAAGTGAAAAACGTTTGAAAACAGTTTAAGAGTGGGGTAAGTGAACTCACTGTTTGCGAAGAATATCCCGAATTAGATCACCAAGTGATGCGCGTCGTAGAAACTCTCTAGCGTTCTAAATAACAAAGAGATTTTCTAAGTATCGGTATGTTTAACGAGTCTCTAGACTCGGCACATAATACCTATGCACGTAACATGTTTCGTGTTTCGTTTGTGAATCGTGTGTGACTTAAACAAGTACAATTGTGATACGATACGTGAGTGAACAATTACTTTTGTGTCATGTATTAATAACATACTTTACTAGCAATTATCCCCGTAAGGGCATTTTGGTCAACAAATAACAATTACTAGCCATTATTCCCCATAAGGGCAATTTGGTCAAATCATGGCAATCAATTTGCAACTATTCCCCGCAAGGGTATTTTGGTCAAAACATAACAATTATATAAGAAATATCATATTTCATGCATTTATACACAACTCAGCAGCTAGTTTCACTGTGATAGAATTTCTACTTGAAAGATTGTACTATTTCACCAATCATATCATCTCAATTAATTCACCAAAAATCACCACTGAAACATACATTTCTTAGGTTTCCAGAACATATTTTATCTTATTTTTATTCCTTATAGATTTCTCATAATGATCAAAACACTACAGTAAACTCATATCAGTCAGATTCATGCGCAACAGAATGTTATTTGCAATTCCCGTTAAACGAAAAATCCAATAAATGCAAGACTACTTGGGTTTGGTTCCTAACTCAATGAGTCAACTTCCAGAAGTGGAACCAACCCAATTGGTCTCGTAGTTCATGAGATATAACATTTACAACATAACCTAACAGCAGGTCTAACAGCTCAGCTTTGCACAACGTTTTTGTAAAATCATAAAAGTAAACTTCTAATTGTCCAAAAATTACAAACTTATACTTTATAGAAACTAGACTCAACCTAGTTTACTGCAGTACCCACAATCTCAACCAATTTTCACGTTTACACTTTGTTACAGTCACTTAAACATCGTATACACATTCTGTCCAGAATCTGTTCACATCAAAACTCAACAATTTAACTCTCTATGGACCATAAATCAATCATATAACATGCTAGACACTACAACCACTATCCATGCATATCAATTACACCATACATACAAGATTAGGGTTTGTGTTTTAACTCAAATCAAAGACAACAATCAATCAAGCAACAACATCAATACTAGTTATCAATCATCATGAATTCAACAACCATCATGTTAACTCATACATACATATAAAAATCGGCTGCCTAGGGTTCTTAATTAACCCATTAAACATCAAAATTAAACAACAAGAAGGTAAAGGATGATCAATTATACCTTCCTAGCACCTAGTTCTTTGATTAAACACTTGATTAGGGCTTGTATGTGTGTGTGCTTGTGGACGGCAGCCAAGAGGGAGCAAGGGAGGGGCCGATCGGAGCTTGTAGGTTTATAATAATAAGTTAGGGTTAAGTGTTAAGGTTATATTTATAGATATACAAGTTACACTGTAGTCCCTCTACTTTCAAGTGTTGTTTTTCTAGCCTAACTAGCTTGTTTTCGTCTTGAGTTAACGTTTATAATCATGTTATCACATAACACATAAGTCTAACACATAATTATCACATAATTATTGTTTTGACGTTTTTCGTTTATTTATCAATCGTTTGCGTCAACTCGTTTGCGTTTCGGTGCAAATCCCGAAAGACTACACATGTAGTAAGTGTTAAGCGTCATTTAAACCCTAGTTTAAATGTAATGATGTGTGCGTTATAGATTCAATGATCTTAAAGTTTGAATTGACGGAGTTGAGTTAACGGAGTTAACCTGAAATTGACGATTGTCACATCATTCCCATGTTAAAGAATTTTCGTCCCGAAAATTTGAGTCAAGTCGTGATGAGAGTCTGAAAGAGTAAAAAAAAAATTTTCAGTTTGTCATATCATCCCCTAGTAGAAAGAAATTTCGTCCCGAAATTTAATTCATACCTCCGGTGATGTTTGACGGGTTGCCGGGTTTCGCGGTTTTCGGTGTTTGGTTAGCTCTTCAAAAAGGTGAGGATACTTTTTCATCATTTGATCCTCGCGTTCCCACGTGAACTCCGGTCCACGTCTCGAGTTCCAACGAACCTTAACGATTGGAATTTTGCTGTGTTTGAGCGTTTTGGTTTCCCAGTCCAAAACCTCGACTGGTTCTTCAATGAAACGTAACTGTTCATCAACTTGTAGTTCCTCCAAAGGGACTACTTGGGATTCATCAGATAGGCATTTCTTCAAACTTGATACGTGGAATACATCGTGTACGCCACTGAGTTCTGTTGGTAGGTCCAGTCGGTACGCCACCGGGCCAATGCGCTCAGTTATCCGGTACGGACCAACATACCGTGGGTTGAGTTTGTTTCGCTTTCCAAAGCGAACCACACCTTTCCAAGGTGAGACTTTGAGTAACACCCGATCGTTCACTTGAAATTCGAGAGGTTTTCGGCGCTTGTCGGCGTAACTCTTTTGGCGATCTCGTGCTCCTGCCATGCGATTTCGGATTTGAACAATCTTTTCCGAGGTTTCGAGTACCAGTTCCGGACCAGTGATTTGGCTGTCACCCACCTCTGCCCAGCAGAGTGGTGATCGACACTTCCGTCCGTACAGCGCTTCAAACGGCGCTGCCTTAATACTTGCGTGGTAGCTGTTATTATACGAAAACTCTACCAAGGGTAAGTGGGGTTCCCAACTTTTTCCGAAATCTAAAACGCATGCACGCAACATATCCTCCAGGGTCTGAATAGTCCGTTCACTTTGCCCATCCGTCTGAGGATGGTATGCTGTACTCATATCAAGACGGGTGCCCAGTGCGCTGTGCAGCGACTTCCAAAAGTGCGAGGTGAAACGAGAATCTCGGTCGGAAATGATCGAGACAGGCACTCCGTGTCTAGACACCACTTCTTTCATGTATACGCGAGTCAGTCTTTCCATTTTGTCCGTTTCCTTAATTGCTAGGAAGTGTGCCGATTTAGTCAACCGGTCAACGATCACCCAGATGGTATCGCATCCCGTCGGTGTCTTAGGCAAACCCGTAATAAAATCCATTGAGATGTGCTCCCATTTCCACATTGGGAGTTCCGGTTGTTGCAGTAGACCAGATGGTTTCTGGTATTCTATCTTGACTCTGGCACAAGTCAAGCATTTGCTCACGTAGGTGGCAATGTCGGCTTTCATGTTCGGCCACCAGTAAAGTGCCTTTAAATCATGATACATTTTGTCTGAGCCAGGGTGGATAGAATATCGGGACTTGTGAGCTTCGTCCATCACTAGAGTTCTCAACTCTCCGTATCGTGGAACCCAAATCCGGTTCTCAAAATATCGGACCCCGTCCGATCTGGTTTCAAGTTGCTTGTTCATGCCCCGCATGAGTTCCGATGGGAGATTTTCATCTTTCAAAGCTTCAAGTTGCGCATCGCGAATCTGATCGGGTAAGCTGGCATGAATCGTGAGTTGCAATGCTCTCACCCGTCTGGGTTTATCTGTTTCTTTTCTGCTGAGGGCGTCGGCCACCACATTGGCCTTGCCAGGGTGGTACTTGATGGCACAATCGTAATCTTTAAGCAACTCGACCCAACGACGCTGTCGCATGTTCAGCTCCTTCTGATCGTAGATATGTTGGAGACTCTTGTGGTCGGTGTAAATGGTAAACTTGGTACCGTACAAGTAATGCCTCCATATCTTAAGAGCAAACACCACAGCTCCGAGTTCCAAATCATGGGTCGTGTAGTTCTTCTCGTGAACCCGTAGTTGTCGAGAGGCGTAGGCTATAACCTTCTCGAGTTGCATCAGCACACAACCGAGACCTTGTATAGATGCGTCACAGTGTACCTCAAAATTTTCCGTTCCCTCGGGGAGGGCTAAAATAGGGGCGCTACAAAGCTTGGTTTTCAACAGTTGAAAAGCGGATTCTTGCGCGTCACCCCAGTTGTACTTAGTGCCCTTGTGGGTCAAAGCGGTGAGGGGTTGAGCAATTTTTGAAAATCCCTCGATGAAACGCCGGTAGTAGCCGGCCAGTCCTAGGAATTGTCGCACCTCAGTCGGAGTCTTAGGTGCTTCCCAGTTTTTGATGGCCTCTACCTTACCGGGATCGAGATGGATACCATTCTCGTTGATCACATGTCCTAAAAAGTGAACCTCGCGAAGCCAAAATTCACATTTCGAGAGTTTAGCATACAGTTGTTCCTTCTTCAATAGTTCCAGAATTACCCTTAAGTGCTCTTCGTGGTCAGTCTCGTTCTTGGAGTAGACGAGAATATCATCGATGAAAACAATCACGAACTTGTCGAGGTACGCCTTGCATACTCGATTCATGAGATCCATAAATACGGCTGGCGCGTTGGTTAGGCCAAAAGGCATAACCGAAAACTCGTAGTGACCATACCATGTTCTGAAAGCCGTCTTTGAGATATCTTCTCCGCGCACTCTCAGCTGGTGGTAACCGGATCGTAGATCAATCTTCGAGTAGTAACTCGATCCTTGAAGCTGGTCAAACAAATCATCAATTCGGGGTAAAGGATAACGGTTCTTGACCGTCACCTTGTTCAACTCCCGGTAGTCGATGCACATTCGGAAAGTCCCGTCTTTCTTTCGGACAAACAAGACAGGGGCTCCCCATGGCGATGAGCTAGGTCGGATAAAACCCTTATCCAACAAATCTTGCAACTGAGTGGACAACTCCTGAAGTTCCGCCGGTGCGAGCCGATACGGGGCTCGTGCTATGGGTGCTGCACCGGGTGTCAACTCGATTTGGAATTCGACTTGACGAATAGGAGGGAGTCCGGGCAAATCCTCTGGGAAAACTTCCGGGAAGTCTCGCACAACAGGTATATCTTCAATTCGTTTCTCCTCCGCGGGTTTCTCAACAATCTGCGCCAAATTGCCGGATGACCCTTTCGTAGATACTTCTGTGCCTTCATAAGGGTAATGACGCTGGTGGTCATGCCGCTTCTCTCGCCTCGGACCGAAATGATCTCGCCGGAAGGGGTGGTAATATGGACTATCTTATCATGGCATATAATCTCCGCTCGGTTCTCGGATAACCAGTCCACGCCGACAACGACATCGAAACTACTAAGCGTAAAAGGAATAAGGTCGATGTCAAAGACATGACCTGACAGTTTCAACTTACATCCCGCAAGTATATGAGTTGTTTCAACTTACATCCCGTTAGCTAATTCAACAGGAAACTTAGCGTCTAACGGGGTTGGAGTAAGGTCTAAAAGTTGGCTAAAGGCTTTCGACACAAAACTCCTATCAGCTCCAGTGTCAAACAAAACAGAAGCAAAACAATCGTTTACAGGGAACTTACCAGACACCACATGCGGATCATTGCGGGCTTGACCCGATCCAATCACAAACGCTCTTCCTTTGCCATTTCCTCCACCATTACTGCCACTTCCATTACCCCCATTGTTGTCATTCTGTTTCAGCTTGGGGCAATCCTTCCGGAAATGACCTTCCTGCCCACATTCAAAACATCCCTTAGTTGTCATCGGTGGCTTAGGAGCACACTTTGCCGCAAGGTCTCCTCTACACTCTTTCGCTGGGTGACCTATCTTTCCGCATCTTTGACACTTGACACGGTCACACTGGCCAACATGATGATAGTTGCACCTGTTGCACTTTGGATATTTCCCAGCATATCCGCTCGAAACCTGCCCGCTACCGTTGTTGTTGTTGTGATTCTGAGTGTTAAAGCTCCGAGTGAACTCGGGCTTACGGTAGTGTTGTTGCGGTGGGAGGTTCGAGGATGAAGATCTGGTGTTGTCAAACTTTCTCTTCCCGCTGTTCGGGTTGCTGTTGCTGTTACTGTTGCTGACGTGGTCATTACTCGGGTTGTCACGGGCTTTAGTGGTCGAACCCCTAGGTGGTAACGCACCTTGGGTCACAGCCTGATCCTTCAGTTTGTGAGCTAAACGGATCGCTTGTTGGATCGTGGCTGGTCTGGAAGACGTCACCATGCCCTGAATTTGCGGTGCTAAACCATCAATGTACATTTCTATCCTCTTGCTCGGCGGATCCACCATCCGCGGACACATCACAGCCAACTCGTGCGAACGAGTAGTGTAGGCTTCGATTTCCGAGCCCACCATCTTCAACGACCAAAATTCCGACTCTAACTTCGAAATTTCTTCCCTCGGACAATACTCCTCTCGCATCATGCTCTTGAACTCCTCCCAGTTCATCGCGTTAGCCAGTTCCAACCCAAGGATCTGGACGTTTGAATTCCACCAAGTGAGGGCGGAATCCTCAAGTGTCCCAGCAGCGAATTTGACCCTACTGGCAGGGGGACAATTACACATCTCAAAGGCCGACTCGGCCTTCTCAGCCCAACGCAGGAAGCCTATAGCTCCCTCAGTGCCCTTAAACGTACTGGGCTTGCAGTCAAGGTAGTTCTTGAAGGTACACGTTCCACTCGGACCTCCAGTTTGATTCTGTACGTGTGCGGCTAAGGCGGCCGCAACATGGTCATTCAGCAGAGTTTGGAGTTCAGCTGCAGTCATGCTGATGTTACCACGTCCTCGTCCAGGGTTTCTTCCAGCCATTTCCAAGAATCACCGTATAAAATGTTAAACATGAATTTTTCTTTCATATACAACACACCATACATGTAATAAAAGATAGGTAAGAAAGAAAATAAGAAACAACATCGCATCACAACCACATATTAGTCTAAAAAAAATTTCATGATTAAAACCATTGTATTCGCTACAAAGTATTTCCAATCAATCCTTAAAATCATAGAAAAATAATAGTTCGGATGGAGACAACCCCTCCATCTAAGTGTCATCATTACTAGATGTCGTCATCTGAGGACACCTCTGAGTGTGCCTCCTCCTCAGCCGGTTCTTCTTCAGGTTCTTCTTCGGGTTCCTCCTCGGGATCTTCCTCGGGATCTTCCTCAGGCTCCTCTTCGGGATCTTCTTCAGGTTCTACTTCAGGCTCTGCCCCAGGCTCGGCCTCAGGCTCTGCCTCAGGTTCGGCTGCGTTCTGAGCAAGTTGCATTTGTAAGACATCGCAGCGCTCTAACGCTATCTCAGTTCGGGTCCTTGCTTCTTGGAGTTGCTCTTGCAAGTCTATCATCTCAGCTTGCATCTTCATCATAACCTTCATTTGTTGCTCACTAGTCTCTTGCATATCTTTCATTGCCGCTGCCATGCGGGCAATCTCCTCCTTAGTCTCGGTTCCGTCTTTAAACAGTCTGGAAACGTTCTCTCTCGTGTAGCGCATGTAACCCACATCACGCTCCAAACAAGAAACGACAGCTGCGAGAACTCGCTCTACAGGTTCGGTTATGGGTGGTAGGGTGTTGGGATAAGCAGGATGGTTCGGGTGAGGCAATGGGGGAACTTGTTCGCGATAGACCATACGTCTGATCATGTTAGGGTACCAATCCCAGCTAACGTCGTTTTCGTAAAGGCCTCCGGATAGGCGGTACCTCTTCGGTGCGGGAGCTTGGAGTTCCGGGATACGCGGGGTGGCGAGGCGGTAGGTAACTGAGGTTCCTTCCCGAGAGTATGCGTCATCGAATCGGATGATGATGAGGGTGGCATCGACATTCCTACAGGTAAGCCGTGTATGCGCGCGCGTATGAGTGAAAATAGGTAAAGAGATAAGATTTCAAGACTACACAAACCTATGCAGTGCGTATCATTATAACTAATGGGTCGTCGCGGTTATAGTCTAGTATGCATGCAGCTTCTAGTTCGCTATAACCAATGGCTCTGATACCAATCTGTCACACCCTCAAAATCCACTCACGGAGTTTTACCGTCAGAGGGTGTGAACTGGCAGAATCGGAATCATCAGTTATAATCAAACCATAAAAACGTTTAAATGCAAATAAGTGCGGAAGCGTAAAAACCTTAATTCAAAAGTTGCGTCACGCAGGACGACTTAAAACCAAAGATAACTGTTAAAAATAAGTTTGCAGAATAAAAGTGTTTTCATTTAATGCATGCTCCTAAACCGCGCGCCCGCCTCGGCTACCTGAGAATAACATACTAAAAGTGTCAACACAAGGTTGGTGAGTTCACAAGTTATATAAGATAAATCGTTTAGCGTTTGCATTCAGCGTTTACGTTAAGTATTTTGCGTAACCTCGTTACGGCGTTTAAGCGTTTTGCGTAACCACGTTACGGCGTTTTGCGTTTTGCGTAACCACGTTACGGCGTTTTGCGTTTTGCGTAACCACGTTACGGCGTTTTGCGTTACCAGATAATGTTATGTCAAATTATATATCGATAGGTAGCTAATCTATACAACAAGTATTACTAAGTGGTTCGACACCGAAGCTGACTGTTTATCAAGTGCCCGTCACCAGGTCAATCCAGACCATGGTAAGTGTTAGCCAAAATTACACCCACTCAACCTCCAGTTGAGCTTAGCGTCGGGTGGGATTTGTCAAACCCAGTAGTACTACTCAACAGTGACTCGCTATTCTAAATATTAACCGGTCCGATGTGTGGGACTTCAAATGTTACGTTTGCCGCTTAGTCTTTACAAGTGATATATAATTTATAACAAAATCTTAAATATGCGTTTATCTCAAAAATGCGTTTATCGGAGTATGTTATCTCCCCCAAGTGAAAAACGTTTGAAAACAGTTTAAGAGTGGGGTAAGTGAACTCACTGTTTGCGAAGAATATCCCGAATTAGATCACCAAGTGATGCGCGTCGTAGAAACTCTCTAGCGTTCTAAATAACAAAGAGATTTTCTAAGTATCGGTATGTTTAACGAGTCTCTAGACTCGGCACATAATACCTATGCACGTAACATGTTTCGTGTTTCGTTTGTGAATCGTGTGTGACTTAAACAAGTACAATTGTGATACGATACGTGAGTGAACAATTACTTTTGTGTCATGTATTAATAACATACTTTACTAGCAATTATCCCCGTAAGGGCATTTTGGTCAACAAATAACAATTACTAGCCATTATTCCCCATAAGGGTAATTTGGTCAAATCATGGCAATCAATTTGCAACTATTCCCCGCAAGGGTATTTTGGTCAAAACATAACAATTATATAAGAAATATCATATTTCATGCATTTATACACAACTCAGCAGCTAGTTTCACTGTGACAGAATTTCTACTTGAAAGATTGTACTATTTCACCGATCATATCATCTCAATTAATTCACCAAAAATCACCACTGAAACATACATGTCTTAGGTTTCCAGAACATATTTTATCTTATTTTTATTCCATATAGATTTCTCATAATGATCAAAACACTACAGTAAACTCATATCAGTCAGATTCATGCGCAACAGAATGTTATTTGCAATTCCCGTTAAACGAAAAATCCAATAAATGCAAGACTACTTGGGTTTGGTTCCTAACTCAATGAGTCAACTTCCAGAAGTCGAACCAACCCAATTGGTCTCGTAGTTCATGAGATATAACATTTACAACATAACCTCACAGCAGGTCTAACAGCTCAGCTTTGCACAACGTTTTTGTAAAATCATAAAAGTAAACTTCAACTTGTCCAAAAATTACAAACTTATACTTTATAGAAACTAGACTCAACCTAGTTTACTGCAGTACCCACAATCTCAACCAATTTTCACGTTTACACTTCGTTACAGTCACTTAAACATCGTATACACATTCTGTCCAGAATCTGTACACATCAAAACTCAACAATTTAACTATCTATGGACCATAAATCAATCATATAACATGCTAGACACTACAACCACTATCCATGCATATCAATTACACCATACATACAAGATTAGGGTTTGTGTTTTAACTCAAATCAAAGACAACAATCAATCAAGCAACAACATCAATACTAGTTATCAATCATCATGAATTCAACAACCATCATGTTAACTCATACATACATATAAAAATCGGCTGCCTAGGGTTCTTAATTAACCCATTAAACATCAAAATTAAACAACAAGAAGGTAAAGGATGATCAATTATACCTTCCTAGCACCTAGTTCTTGGATTAAACACTTGATTAGGGCTTGTATGTGTGTGTGCTTGTGGACGGCAGCCAAGAGGGAGCAAGGGAGGGGCCGATCGGAGCTTGTAGGTTTATAATAATAAGTTAGGGTTAAGTTTTAAGGTTATATTTATAGATATACAAGTTACACTCTAGTCCCTCTACTTTCAAGTGTTGTTTTTCTAGCCTAACTAGCTTGTTTTCGTCTTGAGTTAACGTTTATAATCATGTTATCACATAACACATAAGTCTAACACATAATTATCACATAATTATTGTTTTGACGTTTTTCGTTTATTTATCAATCGTTTGCGTCAACTCGTTTGCGTTTCGGTGCAAATCCCGAAAGACTACACATGTAGTAAGTGTTAAGCGTCATTTAAACCCTAGTTTAAATGTAATGATGTGTGCGTTATAGATTCAATGATCTTAAAGTTTGAATTGACGGAGTTGAGTTAACGGAGTTAACCTGAAATTGACGATTGTCACATTAACAATTTCATTTAAAGACTCAGCAGCTTGGTTATTAGTTGGATTAACAACTTGTTCAATCGGTGGTTAAAAATTTTCTTTACTTTTAACCTTTACCACCCAGTTCTGACCAACAATACCTTTATTTTTATAGTAAATTTAATTTTATTTAACATTCGAAGATTCACCACTTTAGAGAATTTTTTTTGACATATTCCTTGTTTCATTTTTCATTTAAAATTTCCTCCAAATTATTATATTCATAATCAGACAATGAATCATCAGACGGACATGAACTCGATGAAACAACAACTTGGTCATCAACTTGATTAACAACTTCATTTAAAGACTCAACAAATTGTTTTTCAACTTGATTAACAATATCATTTAAAGACTCAGCAGCTTGGTTATTAGTTGGATTAAGAACTTCTTCAATCGGTGGTTTAACATTTTCATTACTTTTAACCTTTGGCACACAGTTCTGACCAACAATACCTTTATTTTTATGGTGAATATAATTTTATTTAACATTCAAAGATTCACCACTTCAGGGAATTTTTTTTTGACATATTACTTGTTTCATTTTTCATTAAAAATTTCCTCCAAATTATTATATTCATAATAAGACAATGAATCATTAGACGGACTTGAACTCGATGAAACAACAACTTGGTCATCAACTTGATTAACAACATCATTTAAAGACTCAACAAATTGTTTATCAACTTGGTTAACAATTTCATTTAAAGACTCAAAAGCTTGGTTAATAGTTGGATAAAAACTTGTTCAATCGGTGGTTTAATAATTTCATTACTTTTAACCTTTACCACCCAGTTCTGACCAACAATACCTTTATTTTTATAGTAAATATAATTTTATTTAACATTCGAAGATACACCACTTCAGAATTCTTTTTGACATATTCCTAGTTTCATTTTTTAATTTAAAACTTCCTCCAAATTATAATAATCATAATTAGACAATGAATCTTTAGACGAACATGAACTCGATGAAACAACAACTTGGTCATCAACTTGATTAACAAATTCATTTAAAGACTCAACAGATTGTTTATCAACTTGATTGAAAATTTCATTTAAAGACTAAGCAGCTTGGTTATTAGTTGGATTAACAACTTGTTCAATCGGTGGTTTAAAATTTTCATTACTTTAACCTTTGCCACCCAGTTTTGACCAACAATACCTTTATTTTATAATAAATATAATTTTATTTAACATTCGAAGATACACCACTTCAGAATTCTTTTTGACATATTCCTAGTTTCATTTTTTCATTTAAAACTACCTCAAAATTATTATAATCATAATCAGACAATGAATCATCAGACCAACATGAACTCGATGAAACAACAACTTGGTCATCAACTTGATTAACAATTTCATTTAAAGACTCAACAAATTGTTTATCAACTTGATTAACAATTTCATTTAAAGACTCAACAGCTTGGTTATTAGTTGGATTAACAACTTTTTCAATCGGTGGTTTAACATTTTCATTACTTTTAACCTTTGCCACACAGTTCTAACCAACAATACCTTTATTTTATAATAAATATAATTTTATTTAACATTCGAAGATACACCACTTCAAAATTCTTTTTGACATATTCCTAGTTTCATTTTTTCATTTAAAACTTCCTCCAAATTATTATAATCATAATCAGACAATGAATCATCAGACCAACATGAACTCGATGAAACACCAACATGGTCATCAACTTGATTAACAACTTCATTTAAAGACTCAGCATATTGTTTATCAACTTGATTAATAATTTCATTTAAAGATTAAGCAGCTTGGTTATTAGTTGGATTAACAACTTGTTCAATCGGTGGTTTAACATTTTTAATACTTTTAACCTTTGCCACCCAGTTCTGACCAACAATACCTTTATTTTTATAGTAAATATAATTATATTTAACTTTTGAAGATTCACCACTTCAGAGAATTTTTTTTGACATATTCCTTTTTTCATTTTTCATTTAAAATTTCCTTCAAATTATTATATTCATAATCAGACAATGAATCATCAGACGGACTTGAACTCGATGAAACAACAACTTGGTCATCAACTTGATTAACAACTTCATTTAAAGACTCAACAGATTGTTTATCAACTTGATTAAAATTTCATTTAAAGACTAAGCAGCTTGGTTATTAGGTGGATTAACAACTTGTTCAATAGGTGGTTTAAAATTTTCATTACTTTAACCTTTGCCAACCAGTTCTGACCAACAATACCTTTATTTTATAATAAATATAATTTTATTTAACATTCGAAGATACACCACTTCAGAATTCTTTTTGACATATTCCTAGTTTCATTTTTTCATTTAAAACTTCCTCCAAATTATTATAATCATAATCAGACAATGAATCATCAGACCAACATGAACTCGATGAAACAACAACTTGGTCATCAACTTGATTAACAACTTCATTTAAAGACTCAACATATTGTTTATTAACTTGATTAACAATTTCATTTAAAGATTAAGCAGCTTGGTTATTAGTTGGATTAACAACTTGTTCAATCGGTGGTTTAACATTTTCAATACTTTTTACCTTAGCCACCCAGTTCTGACCAACAATACCCTTATTTTTGTCACACCCTCAAAATCCACTAACGGAGTTTTACCGTCAGAGGGTGTGAACTAACAGGATCGGAATCATTAGTTATAATCAAACCATAAAACAAAGTTTCAAAACCATGAAAACGTTTACGAGTAATTAAATGCGGAAGCGTAAAAACCTTTTATCTATAGTTGCGTCACGCAGGACGACTTAAAACCAATGATAACCGTTAAAAATAAGTTTGCATAATAAAAGCGTTTTCAACCAATGCATGTTCCTAAACCGCGCGTCCGCCTCGGCTACCTGAGAATAACATACTAAAAGTGTCAACACAAGGTTGGTGAGTTCACAAGTTATGTAAAAATAAATGTTTAGCGTTTGCGTTCAGCGTTTTGCGTTACAGCGTTTTGCATTACAGCGTTTTGCGTTACAGATAGTGTTACATCAATTATATATCTATTGGTAGCTAGCCTATAAAGCAAGTATTACTAAGTGTTCGACACCGAAGCTGACTCGTTTATTAAGTGCCTTGTCACCAGGTCCTCCATACCATGGTACGTGTTAGCCAAAATTACACCCTCTCGACCTCCAGTCGAGTTTGGCGTTGGGTGGGGTTTGTCAAACCCAGTTGTACTACTCAACAGTGAATCGCTATTCTAAATATTAACCGGTTCGATGTGTAGGACTTCAAATGTTTCGTTTGCCACTTAGCCTTTACAAGTGATATATAATTTATAACAAAATCTTAAATGCGTTGTGGAGTATGTTATCTCCCCCAAGTGAAAAGCGTTTGAAAACAGTTTAAAGAGGGGAAAGTGAAACTCACTGTTTGCGAAGAATGCGCTCAGTTATCCGGTAAGGACCAACATATCGTGGGTTGAGTTTGTTTCGCTTACCAAAGCAAACCACACCTTTCCAAGGTGGGACTTTGAGTAACACTCGATCGTTTACTTGAAATTTGAGAGGTTTTCGGCGCTTGTCGGCGTAACTCTTTTGGCGGTCTCGTGCTGCTGTCATGCGATTTCGGATTTGAACAATCATTTCCGAAGTTTCGAGTACCAGTTCTGGACCAGTTATTTTGGCTGTCACCCACCTCTGCCCAGCAGAGTGGTGATCAACACTTCCGTCCGTACAGCGCTTCAAACGGCGCTGCCTTAATACTTGCGTGGTAGCTGTTATTATACGAAAACTCTACCAAAGGTAAGTGGGGTTCCCAACTTTTTCCGAAATCCAATACACAGGCACGCAACATATCCCCCAGGGTCGGAATAGTTCGTTCACTTTGCCCATCCATTTGAGGATGGTATGTTGTGCTCATATCAAGACGGGTGCCTAGTGCGCTTTGCAGCGACTTCCAAAAGTGCGAAGTGAAACGAGAATCTCGATCAGAAATGATTGAGACAGGCACTCCGTGTCTAGACACTACTTCCTTCATGTAGACGCGAGCCAGTCTTTCCATTTTGTCCGATTCCTTAATCGCTAAGAAGTGTGCAGATTTAGTCAACCGGTCAACGATCACCCAGATGGTATCGCATCCCGTCGGTGTCTTAGGTAAACCCGTGATAAAATCCATTGAGATGTGTTCCCATTTCCACATTGGGAGTTCCGGTTGTTGCAGTAGTCCAGATGGTTTCTGGTATTCTATCTTGACTCTGGCACAAGTCAAGCATTTGCTCACGTAGGTGGCAATGTCGGCTTTCATGTTCGGCCACCAGTAAAGTGCCTTTAAATCATGGTACATTTTATCTGAGCCAGGGTGGATAGAATATCGGGACTTGTGAGCTTCGTCCATCACTAGAGTTCTCAACTCTCCATATCGTGGAACCCAAATCCGGTTCTCAAAATATCGGACCCCGTCCGATCTGGTTTCAAGATGCTTGTTCATACCCCGTATGAGTTCCGATGGAAGATTATCATCTTTCAAGGCTTCGAGTTGGGCATCGCGAATTTGATCGGGTAGGTTGGCATGAATCGTGAGTTGCAATGCTCGCACTCGTCTGGGTTTATCTGTTTCTTTTCTGCTGAGGGCGTCAGCCACTACATTGGCCTTGCCAGGGTGGTACTTGATGGCACAATCATAATCTTTGAGCAGCTCGACCCAACGACGCTGTCGCATGTTCAACTCCTTCTGATCGTAGATATGTTGGAGACTCTTGTGGTCGGTGTAAATGGTAAACTTGGTACCGTACAAGTAATGCCTCCATATCTTAAGAGCAAACACCACAGCTCCAAGTTCCAAATCATGGGTCGTGTAGTTCTTCTTGTGAACCCGTAGTTGTCGAGAGGCGTACGCTATAACCTTCTCGAGTTGCATCAGCACACAACCGAGACCTTGTATAGATGCGTCACAGTGTACCTCGAAATTTTCCGTTCCCTCGGGGAGGGCTAGAATAGGGGCGCTGCAGAGTTTGGTTTTCAATAGTTGAAAAGCGGATTCTTGCGCATCACCCCAATTGTACTTAGTACCTTTGTGAGTCAAAGCGGTGAGGGGTTGAGCAATCTTTGAAAATCCCTCGATGAAACGCCGGTAGTAGCCGGTCAGTCCTAGGAATTGTCACACCTCAGTCGGAGTCTTAGGTGCTTCCCAGTTTTTGATGGCCTCTACCTTACCGGGATCGACATGGATACCATTCTCGTTGATCACATGCCCTAAAAAGTGAACCTCGCGAAGCCAAAATTCACACTTCGAGAGTTTAGCATACAGTTGTTCCTTCTTCAATAATTCCAGAATTACCCTTAAGTGCTCTTCGTGGTCAGCTTCGTTCTTGGAGTAGACGAGAATATCATCAATGAAAACAATCACAAACTTGTCGAGGTACGCCTTGCATACTCGGTTCATGAGATCCATAAATACGGCTGGTGCGTTGGTTAAGCCAAAAGGCATAACCGAAAACTCGTAGTGACCATACCGTGTTCTGAAGGCCGTCTTTGACATATCTTCTTCGCGCACTCTCAGTTGGTGGTAACCGGATCGCAGATCGATCTTCGAGTAGTAACTCGATCCTTGAAGCTGGTCAAACAAATCATCGATTCGGGGTAAAGGATAACGGTTCTTGACCGTCACCTTGTTCAACTCCCGGTAGTCGATACACATGCGGAAGGTCCCGTCCTTCTTTCGGACAAATAAGACAGGGGCTCCCCATGGTGATGAGCTAGGTCGGATAAAACCCTTATCCAACAAATATTGCAACTGAGTGGACAGTTCCTGAAGCTCCGCCGGTGCGAGCCGATACGGGGCTCGTGCTATGGGTGCTGCACCGGGTGTCAACTCGATTTGGAACTCGACTTGTCGTACAGGAGGGAGTCCGGGCAAATCCTCCGGGAAAACTTCCGGGAAGTCTCGCACAATAGGTATATCTCCAATTCGTTTCTCCTCCGCGGGTTTCTCAACGATCTGCGCCAAAACTGCCGGATGACCCTTTCGTAGGTACTTCTGCGCCTTCATGAGGGTAATGATGCTGGTGGTCATGCCGCTTCTCTCACCTCGGACCGAAATGATCTCGCCAGAAGGGGTAGTAATGTGAACTATCTTGTCGTGACATATAATCTCCGCTCGATTCTCGGATAACCAGTCCATGCCGACAACGACATCGAAACTACTAAGCGTAAAAGGAATAAGGTTGATATCAAAGACATGACCTGACAGTTTTAACTTGCATCCCGCAAGTACATGAGTCGTTACTATAGTCTTACCGTCAGCTAATTCAACAGGAAACTTAGCATCTAACGGAGTTGGAGTTAAGTCTAAGAGTTGGCTAAAGGCTTTCGACACAAAACTCCTATCAGCTCCAGTGTCAAACAATACAGAAGCAAAACAATCGTTTACAGGGAACTTACCAGTCACCACGTGCGGATCATTGCGGGCTTGACCCGACCCAATCACAAAAGCTCTTCCCTTGCCATTGCTTCCACCATTACCGCCACTTCCATTACCCCCATTGTTGTCGTTCTGTTTCAGTTTGGGACAATCTTTCCTGAAATGACCTTCCTGCCCACATTCGTAACATCCCTTCGTCGTCATAGGTGGTTTAGGAGCACCCGTTGCCGCATGGTATCCTCTACACTCCTTCGCCTGATGACCCATCTTTCCGCATCTCTGACACTTGACACGGTTACACGGGCCAACATGATGATAGTTGCACCTATTGCACTTCGGATATTTCCCAGTATATCCACTCGAACCCTGCCCGCTACCGTTGTTATTATTGTTGTGACTCTGGTTGTTAAAGCTCCGAGTGAATTCGGGCTTACGGTAGTGCTGTTGCAGTGGGAGGTTCGAGGATGAAGATCTGGTGTTGTCAAACTTCCTCTTTCCGCTGCTCGGGTTGTTGTTGCTGTAGTTGTCGTTACTCGGGTTGTCACGGGCTTTAGTGGTCGAACCCCTAGGTGGTAACGCACCTTGGGTCACAGCCTGATCCGTCAGTTTGTGAGCTAAACGGATCGCTTGTTGAATCGTGGCTGGTCTGGAAGACGTCACCATGCCCTGAATCTGCGGTGCTAACCCATCAATGTACATTTCGATCCTCTTGCTCGGCGGATCCACCATCCGCGGACACATCACAGCCAACTCGTGCGAACGGGTAGTGTAGGCTTCGATTTCCGAACCCACCATCTTCACCGACCAAAATTCTGACTCTAATTTTGAAATTTCTTCCCTCGGACAGTACTCCTCTCGCATCATATTTTTGAACTCCTCCCTGTTCATCGCGTTAGCCAGTTCCAATCCAAGGATCTGGACGTTCGAATTCCACCAAGTGAGGGCAGAATCCTCAAGTGTTCCAGCAGCAAATTTGACCCTACTGGCAGGGGGACAATTGCACATCTCAAATGCCGACTCGGCCTTCTCAGCCCAACGCAGGAAGCCTATAGCTCCCTCAGTGCCCTTAAACGTACTGGGCTTGCAGTCAAGGTAGTTCTTGAAGGTACACGTTCCACTCGGACCTCCAGCTTGATTCTGAACGTGTGCGGCTAAAGCGGCTGCTGCATGGTCGTTCAGCAGAGTTTGGAGTTCAGCTGCAGTCAAGTTGATGCTACCACGTCCACGTCCAGCGTTTCTTCCAGCCATTTCCTAGAATCACAGTATAAAATGTTAAACATGAATTTTTCTTTCATATACAACACACCATACATGTAATAAAAAGATAGGTAAGAAAGAAATAAGAAACAACATCACATCACAACCACATATTAATCTAATTAATTATTCATAATTAAAACCATTGTATTCGCTACAAAGTATTTCCAATCAATCCTTAAAATCATAGAAAAATAATAATTCGGATGGAGACAACCCCTCCATCTAGGTGTCATCATCACTAGATGTCATCATCTGAGGACACCTCCGAGTGTGCCTCCTCCTCAGCCGGTTCTTCCTCTGGTTCTCCTTCGGGTTCCTCCTCGGGATCTTCCTCGGGATCCTCCTCAGGCTCCTCTTCGGGGTCTTCTTCAGGTTCCACTGCAGGCTCTGCCTCAGGCTCGGCCTCAGGCTCTGCCTCATGTTCGGCTGCGTTCTGAGCAAGTTGCATTTGAAAGACATCGCAACGCTCTAGAGCTATCTCGGTTCGGGTCCTTGCTACTTGGAGTTGCTCTTGCAAGTCTATCATCTCAGCTTGCATCTTCATCATAATCTTCATCTGTTGATCACTAGTCTCTTGCATTTCCTTCATGGCCGCTGCCATGCGGGCAATCTCCTCCTTAGTCTCGGTTCCGTCCTTCAACAGTCCGGAAACGTTGGCTCTCGTATAGCACATGTAACCCACGTCACGCTCCAAGCATGAAACAACAGCTGCGAGAACTCGCTCTACAGGTTCGGTTATGGGTGGTAGGGTGTTGGGATAAGCAGGGTGGTTCGGGTGAGGCAACGGGGGAACTTGTTCGCGATAGACCATACGTCTGATCATGTTAGGGGACCAATCCCAGCTAACGTCGTTTTCGTATATGCTCCGGATAAGCGATACCTCTTCGGTGCAGGAGCTTCGAGTTCCGGGACTACACGGGGTGGCGATGCGGTGGGTAACTGCGGTTCCTTCCCGTGAGCATGCGTCATCGAATCGGATGATGATGAGGGTGGCGTCGACATTCCTACAGGTAAGCCGTGTATGCGCGCGCGTATGAGTGAAAGGGGTAAAGAGATAAGTTAATAAAGACTACACAAATCTATGCAGTGCGTATCATTATAACTAATTGGGTCGTCGCGGTTATATTCTAGTATGCATGCAGCTTCTAGTTCGCTATAACCAATGGCTCTGATACCAATCTGTCACACCCTCAAAATCCACTAACGGAGTTTTACGGTCAGAGGGTGTGAACTAACAGGATCGGAATCATTAGTTATAATCAAACCATAAAACAAAGTTTCAAAACCATGAAAACGTTTACGAGTAATTAAATGCGGAAGCGTAAAAACCTTTAATCTAAAGTTGCGTCACGCAGGACGACTTAAAACCAATGATAACCGTTAAAAATAAGTTTGCATAATAAAAGCGTTTTCCACCAATGCATGTTCCTAAACCGCGCGTCCGCCTCGACTACCTGAGAATAACATACTAAAAGTGTCAACACAAGGTTGGTGAGTTCACAAGTTATGTAAAAATAAATGTTTAGCGTTTGCGTTCAGCGTTTTGCGTTACAGCGTTTTGCGTTACAGCGTTTTGCGTTACAGATAGTGTTACGTCAATTATATATCTATAGGTAGCTAGCCAATAAAGCAAGTATTACTAAGTGTTCGACACCGAAGCTGACTCGTTTACTAAGTGCCTTGTCACCAGGTCCTCCAGACCATGGTACGTGTTAGCCAAAATTACACCCGCTCGACCTCCAGTCTTGTTTAGCGTTTTGTGGGGTTTGTCAAACCCAGTAGTACTACTCAACAGTGACTCGCTATTCTAAATATTAACCGGTTCGATGTGTAGGACTTCAAATGTTTCGTTTGCCACTTAGCCTTTACAAGTGATATATAATTTATAACAAAATCTTAAATGCGTTGTGGAGTATGTTATCTCCCCCAAGTGAAAAGTGTTTGAAAACAGTTTAAAGAGTGGAAAGTGAAACTCGCTGTTTGCGAAGAACTTCCCAATTTAAATCACCAAGATGCGCGTCACCGAAAAACTCTCTCTAGCGTTCTAAAACAACAAGGAGATTTTTCTAAGTGTCGGAATATTATCGAGTCTCTAGACCCGGCACATAATACCTATGCACATAACATGTTTCGTGTTTCGTTTGTGAATCGTGTGTGACTTTAACAAGGGTATTTGTGATACATTACATATGCAAGCAATCATATACGTGTCGTGTATTCATAAAGTACATCACTAGCAGTTACTCCCCGTAAGGGCAATTTGGTCAACTCATAACAATTAACTAACAACTATTCCCCACGAGGGCAATTTGGTCAAATCATTACAATCAATTAGCTATTATTCCCCGCAAGGGCATTTTGGTCAAAACACGACAATTAATTTGCAATCATTCCCCTCAGGGGCAATTTGGTCAAAACACAACAATAAATTAGCAAGTATCATGTTTCATGCATTTTCACAAAACTCAGCAGCTAGTTTCACCGAGACAGAAATCCTACTTGAAAGATTGTACTATTCCACCGATCATAGCATCTCAATTAATTTACCAAAAATCATCACAGAAGCATATATGTCTTAGGTTTCCAGAACATATTTAATTATATTTTTATTCCACATAATTTTCTCAAAATCATCAAATCATTACAGCAAACTCATAACAGTCAAATTCATGCGCAACAGAATGTTGTTTGCAATTCCCGTTAAACGAAAAATCCAATAAATGCAAGAAGTGGAACCAACCCAATTGGTCTCGTAGTTCATGAGATATAACATTTACAAAACAACCTAACAGCAGGTCTAACAGCTCAGCTTTGCACAACGTTTTTGTAAAATCATAAAAGTTAACCTTTACTTGTCCAAAAATTACAAATTTATACTCTACATAAACTAGACTCAACCTAGATTGCTGTAGTACCAATAATCCCAACCAATTTTCACATTTACACTTCGTTACAGTCACTTAAACATCAAATACACATTCTGTCCAGAAACTGTTTGCATCCAAACTCAATATATTAACAACCTATGAACTATCATGCATTCATATAACACTCTAAACTCCATAAACACCATCCATGCACATCAATTACCCATTACATACATGATTAGGGTTTTTGTTTGAACTCCAATCATAGACACAACAATTAACATGCAACAACATTCAATCTAGTTATCAAATCGTTATCCAATCAACAACAAATCATATTAACTATACAAACATGAAATCGGTCAAGCTAGGGTTTTCAATTAACCCATTAAACATCAAAATCAAGCAATAAGGATGTAAAGGATGATCAATTATACCTTCCTAGCACCTAGTTCTTCAATCAAAAGCTTGAATTGAGGGTTGTATGTGTGTGTAAGGTCGACGGCAGCCAAGGGTTTGGGGTTAGAGGTTCCGATTGGGACTTGGGAGAATAATAATAATAGTTAGGGTTAAGTTATTTAGGATATATTTATAAACATAACAAGTTACACTCAAGTCCCTCCACTTTCAATTGTTGTTTCTCTAACTCAACTAACTTAGTTCTTGTTTCTTGTCTAGCATTACACACAATATAATCAAGTAACACATATGTTAACACATAATTATCACATAAATATTATGTTGACGTTTTTCGTTTATTCATCAACCGTTTGCGTCAACTCGTTTGCGTTTCGCTGCAAATCCCGAAAGACTACACATGTAGTAAGTGTTAAGCGTCATTTAAACCCTAGTTTAAATGTAATGAAGTGTGCGTTATAGATTCAATGATCTTTAAGTTTGAATTGACAGAGTTGAGTTAACGGAGTTAACCTGAAATTGACGATTGTCACAATTTTTATAGTAAATATAATTTTATATAACATTCGAAGATTCACCACTTCAGAGAATTTTTTTGGCATATTACTTGTATCATTTTTCATTTAAAATTTCCTTCAAATTATTATATTCATAATCAAACAATGAATCATCAGACGGACTTGAAATCGATGAAACAAAAACTTGGTCATCAACTTGATTAACAACTTCATTTAAAGACTCAACAGATTGTTTATCAACTTGATTAAAATTTCATTTAAAGACTAAGCAGCTTGGTTATTAGTTGGATTAACAACTTGTTCAATAGGTGGTTTAAAATTTTCATTACTTTAACCTTTGCCACCCAGTTCTGACCAACAATACCTTTATTTTATAATAAATATAATTTTATTTATCATTCGAAGATACACCACTTCAGAATTCTTTTTGACATATTCCTAGTTTCATTTTTTCATTTAAAACTTCCTCCAAATTATTATAATCATAATCAGACAATGAATCGTCAGACCAACATGAACTCGATGAAACAACAACTTGGTCATCAAATGGATTAACAATTTCATTTAAAGACTCAACAAATTGTTTATCAACTTGATTAACAATTTCATTTAAAGACTCAGCAGCTTGGTTATTAGTTGGATTAACAACTTGTTCAATCGGTGGTTTAACATTTTCATTACTTTTAACCTTTGCCACACAGTTCTGACCAACAATACCTTTATTTTTATAGTAAATATAATTTTATTTAACATTCGAAGATACACCACTTCAGAATTCTTTTTGACATATTCCTAGTTTCATTTTTTCATTTAAAACTACCTCCAAATTATTATAATCATAATAAGACAATGAATCATCAGACGAACATGAACTCGATTGTCACACCCCGAAAACCTTAACTTAACACAGCGGAAGTCTTAACTTTAATTCGTCGGGTTATGACAGACGCCGATAGTCAACAATAATAAACAATTAATAATAAAAGCATCATCTTTTATTATAAGGAAATATTTTACAACATCAGAGTTTACAACACGTGCTAATGCACGGTTTACAACACATCACTTTTGTTCAAACACCCCACGCTCTCATTTCCATGCCACCTCGAAACCTTTACTTTCCTGCAAAGCATATTTAAATAATTTTTGGGTCAACACGAATGTTGGTGAGTTATTCCAGAGAAGAAAAACTTATTATATAAATATAAACAATTTATATATAAACAACACATGAATATAATGGTGTACGGCCATTATACTCCCAATTAAAGACCGATCAAACACGGTACACACAATAACGAAACCCGCATTTTACCTTATAGCACAAAAAGCGTTAGTTGTAGACTAGCTACGAATACAACGCGTGTATGACTACCAATTTGATAACTCGAAACGTACCATACTCGAAATATTCCCACTTTTAACCCAACGCGAATGGAAGTGGGGGGCGTCACCCCGATAGATCTACCAACATTTCTGTGCCCGCCGTCCGGTTAACAGTTATTTAACCAAATTGATTCATCCCACAATAACGACAATTTGTAGTATAATGCGTTTTCAAAACATATATATATAAATACGAATATAGATATACAATATGCTTTTCGGAGGAAGAACTCACCTTTGGTTTCGAGTTTTTGAATAAACGCTCGTTCCTATATTAGTACACGTTCGTTAAATATATATATTCTTATTCTAAAAATCTACACAAGCACATAACGCACAAAGTTTACTACTTATAATCTTATAATTCTATACTTAAAAATATAAACAAGTAATAATCAACTAATAATTGTTTTATTTAATAATTTAATTTAATTATTAAAATTTATAAAATTTATTACCTTTAGTTGCTGGAGTGTTTTGGAAAAATTCAAGTTATCATTTTATTTAAAATTTTGACTCTATTATAATCGGTTTTGTCGGTTTTGCCGGTTTCGTCGGTTTTGAGCTTAAAAACGAACAGGTTGCGCTTTTTATGAAACTTTTAGTTTTAAATTATCTAAAACACTTTTTATATGGTTTTTAGTCAAGTTTTATTGGTTTTTCAATAAAAATGTTTTGGTTTTTATTTTATTTCCAATTTCTTAAAAATGCCAATTTTTAACGTTTTCGTGTTGGTTTTCGCGACACGAACCGTGTTGATTTAAGTTTTGCTATTCTTAAATTTTCTTATACTTCAACTTATGTTAAATATAAGAATATTATGACTTTAGGAGCTGTTTTAATTCAGTTCCAAAAACTCATGTCGGTTCACCTTAAAAGTCGAACTTTCCGATCGTTAAAGTCACCGACAAGCTATTTAAGTCACAATGTCAAAACCAAACCATTTGGTACAGCAAATATACACATAATAACAAATAATATATCATCATATACATGTTTGATCATCTAGCATCAAGTATGCACATAAAACAAATTTTTAACTACACATGTTCAAGCCTTAGCTTAAGTTTTCAACTATACAATATACATGTTATTTCTTCAATCTCTACAAGGTGTTTATGTACCAAAATTTCCAGATCTTACTAATCCATAGTAACATCTTATTTCATCCCATAATTATCCTTTAACAAACACATTCTTGATTTCTTTAACAATAAAGTTTCTATTATTAGTAAGTAGCAATTTTTCATAACCTTATTATCATACTAACAATCTTTACAATGGAGTTTACTAAAGTAATCCTAACCACAAGTCTTTAATCATCAACACAAGACTATGTTCACTTATCAAATCATTTTGCAAAACATCTTGTACAATTTATAAAGTTTCCTTTATTAGTAAGTTTAACACAAACTCTTGTTTATCTAAGTTATTATGTTTCATGCATCCTAGTACTTCTAGTAGATTTCATTCCTTTCCATATGTCCCATTCAATCACTTAGTTTGTCATTTTCAATCCATATAAAACAAGTATGAGCTTTATGATAAAAATCAAATTTTGTATTACTTGCATGTGTAAGTGACTTTCCATCAAAGTCAAATCCCTACACTTTTGTCAACCCTTTTCCAAGATTCTTTCAACACCATTATTATTATTACTTACAACTTTTTCAAGTAATCAAGTATGTGGGTTTTCAAGATTATCACTTTTCTTTAACCATTTTACCATTTAACAAACTTACAACTTTAATCAAATGCCAAAATCAAAAACCCATGGTTCTAATGAGTGTTTTTATCCATAATCCATTTCCAATCTTTTGACCATTTTCACATTTACTTCCAATATTAAAACAATACTTAAACTCATTTGTTAAACAAACTCAAGTAACATCCATATGGACAATCTATACAAGCTTAAATGCAACCATATCAAGTCCTATAATCAACAAAACCCATCTTATGCATTCCTATATAAACTCATGGCCACATACATACATGCATATATCCATATCATGCTTGCATGTATACTACCAAACATACTAGAATCAAACCTTAAACATCAAATAACAACTAGTATACACAAATCTTTGTAGTGGGTTACCTTGGGTTTCGGATTTGGTGCCTATGGAGGTGATAATGTGACCTTGGGTTGGCTATAATCCTTCCTTTGGCTTCCTACTTCTTGTAATATGGTTAAACCTCCACCAAATACCTCCTAATCAATTGTTGTGTGTGTAAAAGTTTGAAAATGTGAGATGGTAGGAAGGTGATGGGGTGGCCGGTTATATAAAGGGAGGAAGAGAGGGGTATAGGGTAGTGAGTTGGATGGTAGAGTGTGCATGTGTCCATATTGAAGCTTCTAGGTAATCATTGCGTAACTACATGTGTGTTTCTTATTGGTGGGTTTGGGAGGTGGGGTTGGATTGTGTGTGTGTGGAGGCCGAGATAGATGGGAGAAAGAGAGGGAGAGGTGATTTGAATTATGGCATGTGCTAATAACTAGGTATTAATGTTTAACTATCTCGTAATTTATCTAGCCAAACGACTTCCGTTTCTAATAATTTTTATCAGACTTTGAGCGAAATTAGATTACAGTCAATGTCTGCCTTAAAACATAATTTTCTGAAAAACTTAATGTCGGGCTCTTACGGTGTCCTCTACTGGCTTTCGGTTACTTATTTTCTAATTTTCGCGATTCGAACCTTCTAAAATTAAGTTTATACACTATCTCTAATATCCTAACATAAAATTTTATTTTTCGAGGTCATCTTGACACGTTTATGAATTTATCCGTTTTGAGATATTACCCGGTGTCAATCTGTATAGTGTCAGCTACACGACAAAATTGAACTTTTTCGGGTTCCATATATTAATATTCAACTAAAATCAAAAACTTTGGCTAAAAATATTATTCCTATATATTTACCTTACTAATTAATACACGATTACGGTTAATATAATTACCAGATTAGTCAAATTTTTGGCGGTTGTCACATTCACCCATCCTTTTAGAAATTTCGTCCCGAAATTTAGGATGTAGTGCTGGTTTCGGTTTCTTCTGGGAAGAGGTGAGTGTATTTCTCTTTCATTTGATCCTGACGTTCCCACGTGAACTCGGGACCAAGTCTTGAATTCCAGCAAACCTTGACAAGCTTAATCCTGTTACGTCTTAGCATCTGGATTTTCCAGTCCAAGACTTCAACAGGTTCTTCTAAAAATGGAAGCTTATCATCAACCCTTATATCTTCAATAGGAACAATCAGCAATTCATCTGATAGACATTTCTTCAGATTGGATATGTGAAATACGTCGTGTTTTCCACTGAGTTCTGAAGGTAGGTCGAGTCGATAGGCTACCGACCCTACTCGTTCGGTAATTTTGAATGGTCCAACGTATCGTGGACTAAGTTTTCCTCTTTTACCGAATCTGACTATGCCTTTCCAATGTGATACCTTTAGTAACACTTGGTCTCCTACCTGGAATTCCAACGGTCTCCTGCGATTATCCGTATAACTTTTATGTCTGTCGGCTGCAGCTTTTAAGCTGTCCTTGATTTGAAAGACTCTGTCGGTGGTCTCTTGGACAATTTCATGACCTGTAAGTTGCTTTTCTCCGACTTCTGCCCAACAAAGGGGAGATCGACATTTTCTTCCGTACAAGGCTTCAAACGGTGCAGCCTTAATACTGGAATGGTAGCTGTTATTATAAGAGAATTCAGCTAAATGCAGATAAGTATCCCAACTACTTCCGAAGTCAATGATACAGGCTCGCAGCATGTCTTCCAATGTTTGGATAGTTCTCTCGCTTTGACCGTCTGTCTGGGGGTGATAGGCGGTGCTCATATCTAAGCGAGTTCCTAGGGATTCGTGAAGAGATTGCCAAAAACGAGAAACAAATCGACCATCTCTGTCAGAAATGATTGAGACCGGTATTCCATGTTTGGCTACGATCTATTTCAGATACAGCTGAGTTAACTTCTCCATTCTGTCTTTTTCTCTAAAGGGTATAAAATGAGCGGATTTAGTTAATCTATCCACAATTACCCAAATCGCATCATAACTTTGCGGAGTAACTGGCAGTTTGGTTATGAAGTCCATGGTAATATTATCCCATTTCCACTGAGGGATCTCTGGTTGTTGCAGTAGACCAGGCGGTCTTCTATGTTCAGCTTTCACTTTGGAACATGTCAGGCACTTGCTGACATACACAGCTATGTCTCTTTTCAAGTTAGGCCACTAATAATGTTCTTGGAGATCTTTATACATCTTGGTTGATCCTGGGTGGATCGAATATCCAGACTTATGCGCTTCGTCTAGAACAAGATTACGCAGATTTCCATAGAGTGGTACCCAAACTCGATCGAGTAGGTATAGTGTTCCATCAGACTTTCTGACAAATTCATTTTCAAGTCCTCGCAATTTCTCAAACATTACATTTTGCGGTTTCAAAGCTTCACGATGTGCATCACGAATTCGAGTAGTAAGACTCGTTTGAATCGTCAATCCTAATGCACGAACACGCAGAGGCTTTTCTCTTTCCTTTCGACTCAACGCATCAGCCACAACATTCGCTTTACCCTTGTGGTAACGAATCTCACATTCGTAATCATTGAGTAATTCTACCCATCGCCGTTGCCTCATATTTAGCTCTTTCTGATCAAAGATATGCTGGAGACTCTTGTGATCAGTAAATATTGTACATTTGGTTCCATACAGATAATGCCTCCAAATCTTAAGAGCAAACACAACAGCTCCCAATTCCAAATCGTGCGTCGCGTAGTTCTTTTCATGCACCTTGAGTTGTCTGGACGCGTATGCTATCACCTTGTCTTGTTGCATAAGCACACAACCAAGACCTAAGCGAGACGCATCACAATATACTACAAATCCATTAGTACCTTCTGGTAAGGATAAGATTGGTGCACTACACAACTTTTGTTTAAGCAATTGGAAGGCTCCTTCTTGTTTTTCTGTCCACTCATATTTCTTGTCTTTTTGGGTTAATTGGGTTAAGGGTTGAGCTATAGAAGAAAAATTTTCAATGAATCTACGATAGTAGCCAGCTAATCCTAAAAATTGTCGCACTCCAGTGGGGGATCTTGGTGTCTCCCAGTTCTTAATTGCTTCAATTTTTGTTGGATCAACTAGGATACCATTCTCATTGATTACATGCCCTAAAAAGTGAACTTCTCGAAGCCAGAAATCGCACTTGGAAAATTTGGCATATAACTTCTCTTCTTTTAGCAATTTTAGAATCAGTTTTAAGTGTTGTTCATGTTCTTTCTTGGTTCGTGAGTAGATAAGTATGTCATTGATGAATACTATCACGAATTTATCCAAGTATGGCTTACAAACTCTGTTAATAAGATCCATGAACACAGCCGGTGCTTTCGTTAGGCCAAAAGGCATGACCAGGAATTCATAATGTCCATAACTAGTTCTGAAAGCGGTTTTAGGAACATCCTCTTCTGCAACACGTAACTGATGATACCCGGATCGCAAGTCGATTTTTGAGTAATAGCTTGATCCTTGCAACTGATCAAACAAATCATCAATTCTCGGTAGTGGGTACCGATTCTTAATAGTAAGTTTGTTCAGTTCTCTGTAATCGACACACATTCGAAAAGAACCGTCCTTCTTTTTCACAAATAAGACTGGAGCTCCCCAAGGTGAGAAACTTGGTCTTATGAATCCTTTGTCTAGTAATTCCTGGAGTTGATTAGATAACTCCTGCATTTCCGATGGTGCTAATCTGTACGGAGATCGAGCTATCGGTGCAGCATCTTGAACCAGATCGATTCTGAATTCGACTTGACGCTGAGGAGGTAATCCAGGCAAGTCTTCAGGGAAAACTTCTGGAAAATCCCGTACTACAGGAATATCCTATATCTTTCGCTCTTTAGCCTTTGTATCGACTACATTGACAAGAAAAGCGGGACATCCTTTCCTTAACATTTTGAGAGTCTTTGTGATACTAGAGAGTTTTAACTCGGTGTTACTCTGATCACCTCGAATGCTCAGAAATTGACCGGTTGGGGTTGGTAAACAAACTAGCTTTTCGGAGCATATTATTTCAGCACCATTTTTGGATAACCAATCCATTCCTACTACTATATCAAAACTGCCTAACTCTACGGGTAAAAGATCGATTGAAAACCTAAGGTTTTCTAACAGAATATTGCAGTTTCGGACAATTTTACTGGATTCAATTAGCTTTCCGTTGGCTATTTCTATTGAGTAATTATTGTCTAACTTGCTTGGTTCAATACCGAGAAGGGGTTCAAATTGGTCAGAAACAAAGCTTAAATCTGCTCCAGTATCAAATAGTACATAAGCATAATGATTATTAACGAGAAACGTACCGGTGACTACGGATGAGTCTTTCCGGGCCTTTTTCGCATTCATCTTGAATGCCTTGCTCTTAGCATTTTGTACCCTGAGTTTGGGGCAATCATTTCTGAAATGCCCGATGACACCGCATTCGAAACATTCGAAAGTTCGGTTTCCCTACAGTACTGAGTCTGGTGTCCAAATCGATTGCACTTCAGACATTTCCAACATTCCCCATAATGACTCTTTCCACACCTGTTACAAATGGATCCTTGTCCTGATCCTCTTGCGTTCCCTGCAAACATTCTTCGTGCTCCTTGGTTTCGATTGAACTGTTCTCCTGAGTTACCATTCCACTTTCGTTTGAGTTCTCCGATTTTTTGATTATCGGTAACTGTTTTTCGTTCAGGTTCGGCGGTAGTCGCTTTCTTACCGAAGTCTTTCAGAGTTCCCATACGAATTGCATTATCAGTAAAAGATTTTGCCAGCTCTCTGGCTGACTGGATAGTGGTTGGTTTGGAGGAGGTAACCAATCCTCGGATCTCGGGAGCTAAGCCCCAAATGTACCTCTCGATTCTTGCATATTCAGGCTTAACCAGTCGGGGGTACTAGCCGTGCCAAAGCTTTGAATCGGGAAGTATATCCTCCAATGTCAGCACCTTCCATTTTTAACTGCCAGAATTCGTATTCGATTTTCTGAAGTTCGTTTCGGGGACAGTATTCCTTTAACAACATTTCTTTTAGTTCTTCCCAGGTTAGACGGTAAGCGGCATCTTCTCCAAGATTTTGATTTATGGAGTTCCACCACTCGAGTGCCTCATCACGGAATGAACACACTCCGTATTTTATCCGTTCGAGAGGAGTGCAATCACTGATTTTCATTAGAGACTCCATTTTCTCGATCCACCAGATAATTTCCAAAGGTCCTTCGGCACCGGTAAATTCTTTCGGTCCGCAACCTTGGAAAATTTTGTATGAGCACCCGCGTACCGTGCTACCTGAGGGGTTATCGTTTAGATTTTCGGTTCAAGGTGTTTCTCCATTCGAAGTATTAGTTGTATTTAGGGGGTTTTGGCTTGCGTTACGATTAGCCTCATGTTGCTCGAGTGCCGTATTTACATGTTGAGCGATTAGCTGAGCTAACTCGTCTTGAGAGGAAGGTAATCCGATTAGCTGAGCTAACTTCATTTATATGAAAACCAAATGTCTGCCGACCGTATGACTCAAGAAAGTATAATGGACAATCAAAGAAGGCTGATGGGATATATCTCTTACTGTCAGAAAGAAACAAAAGATCTTCGTGAGATTGTTAAGTCTCAGGGGTGAAGATCAAAGAGCAGGAGGATCTCATCTTGCAGTTAATATGCAAGGATGATGCACTTAAGAAGCTCAAGAATGATGAAGAAGATCCTGATGAGTCTAGTGCAGGTGGTGAGCCTAAATAACTCACGGTTCATCATCAGGTGCAGGTACAAGTGCTGCTAATGATTCTGGCAAGCAGATTATTGTGTATCATGACTATACACCTGTCACACCCGGCCCTGAGCGGCAGAAACAGCCGGGCGCGCACGAGTGGGGATTGATAATTAAGCACGGGCCATTGCAAAACATTCAAAGATTTTTATTTCGCATGAGAAGTTTAGTACAAACACGTTACATTGTTCAAAGATTACAAAAAAAAAACATCCAAGTATAAAACTGAAGATTTCCTCGCCATATCCCCTTGCGCGGCGGGTAACCGTGCGCATCGAGGGGATAAAACCAAAATCTTCCAAAAAGCTTGTTTTAGATGTTCAGCGTGTGGTGCTCTAAGTGTGACTCCATGCGCTACCTAGTTATCTCCTGAAAGACACGTAAAAACATTTGAATCAGTATAAACTGAGTGAGTTCACAAGTTTTAGTAACTTGATAAATCGTATTGCATCATAATCATTCTGAAACATAATTCTGTTAGCATCATTAAAACACATGCTTGGTAAAACATAGCTCTATCAACATATTCTGATAAAAATCGTTCCGCGGGTTACGCGCGAACATTTCTGGGAACTGTGCTCGTCTGTGTAAGTGGCGCTGCCACTACGAGCTAAAATAACGTAATACCGTCCCGCGGGTTACGCGAGGACACTTCTGGAAAACTGTGCTCGTCTGTGTAAGTGGCGCTGCCACTACGAGCGAATATATGCTGTAATACCGTCCCGCGGGTTACGCGCGGACGTTGTGCCGGAAAACAAGGCGCTCGTCTGCGTAAGAGGAGCGACCTCTACGAGCGGGCTCAAACCCATAGTACTGCCCCATGACCATACTAGGCACTCGTCTGTGTAAGAGGTGCGACCCCTACGAGTGGGCGGATCAAACCAGCAGTCCCTACCCTTAGAGTTCCAATGGTAAAGTGATCACTTACTCGAATCTGGTGCACTATCATCGAAAAACCATAGATAACTGTTCGCATTGCTCATCATGAAACATAACTTAAACACGTAATCGTTTGCTTAGCTTGTAAATGTACCATGATAAAACATTATTTAAATACGTGTCCCTCGCCCCGAAAACAGTTTAAAATGGTGAAAACAGTGAAAATAGGGGCTGTGAGACTCACCTGTGGTTCTTGTTAAGGGATTAATCGAGATTCAGGTTTTCTTGGTGTTGGCCTCGGAATCAAAGGTCTAGAATACGATTAAATAACAATTATATATATTAAGATCAAGATATAGGGGTTGGAAAGTAGATCTCAAGGTTATAATCTCGGCTTACCTAGTAACAGGATCGGAGTTGGAAACAACGGATGCTTGGGAAAGGATTAGTGCAAGTTTGTAGTTCTTTGAAGTGTGTTTTGGGTGATAATTTAGGCTACAAATTTATAGGCAAACTCAAGGGAACATAATCCCTTGCTTTAGGGAATTGTAATCTTTTGAAATGATGATAAAGTATGGAAATTATTATTATTTATTAAAAAGAGTAGAAAAGTAGATTAAAGATTCTGATTTGATATGGACAGGACATGCAGGGCTGTGGCTGGTGAGAGTGGGTGGCTGGCAGTTGACTTTTACAGTTTGCTTTTTCAGTGCTTTAGACAGTGTACAGTAAAAAGTAGAAGTTTTCTGAAACACGCAACCGCCCTCTTTTGGGCGGGGACAATTTCCTTAAATCTGATCATTTTGACTAAGTGTTCTGCGCGTATAACTTGGTGCGCATAGCTTTCTGCGTGTAGAACATTTCTTTGCTGCGGGTAGGTGCGTAACCTTCTCGCAGTTAGGGACATTTGAGTTTCATTTGTAGATTCTCCAGGTGGTTTTGGTATTTCAACATAGTGATCAGTCATGTTGAAGTCAATTCCATCCTGGAGCTTCAGACAAACTAGCTCTCAACGTTCCCGCCATGCGGGTAGGTTAGTTCCCTTCCGCACGCGCATAAACGATGTAGGATGCACCCGCCTTAGCATCATGCGGGATGGTCAACCCATAGACAACATAACGTTTAAGTTACATGAAACATAAGGCCAAAACGTTCACGCATGGCGCATATAACATATGCTCACGCTGGTTCTTAACATGGTGCGCTCGCGCAGGGCGCACATAACACATGCACGCGCTGACTAACATGACGCGCTTGCGCAGGGCAAACATAAATGCCCGCGCTGATTCTAACATATGCTCGCGCCGGGCGCACATAATGTGCCCGCGCTGATCCTTAACATAGCGCGCTCGCGCAGGGCGCACATAACAAATGCACGCGCTGACTATCATGGCGCGCATAATATTTACAATCACCTAATTATTAGGTTGATTACTTAGTTTAAGGGGTTGGGAATTTACCGGGTGTCACATTCTCCCCTCGTTAAACGAATTTCGTCCCGAAATTTAGGAGACGTTGCTAGCAGAAGCCATGTTCTGAAAGAGGTGTGGGTATGTTATGCGCATCTGATCTTCTCTTTCCCAAGTGAATTCAGGCCCACGCCTTGAGTTCCATTGAACTTTTACCAACTTGATTCTGCTTCTGCGCAACCTTTGTTCTTTCCAATCGGTTACTGCTATAGGCTTTTCTACGAAGTGCAGCTGTTTGTCAATATGCATTTCTTCCACCGGTAAAATCAACGTTTCGTCAGATAAACATTTCTTGAGGTTGGATACATGAAACGTATCATGAACTCCACTGAGTTCGGCGGGTAGACGGAGTTTATAAGCAACTGGACCGATCCTCTCCAGGATCTCAAAAGGTCCAATGTAGCGCGGATTTAGCTTTCCTCGCTTACCGAAACGGGGGACTCCCTTCCATGGAGAGACTTTCAAAAGTACTTTATCCCCTTCTTGAAACTCCAACGGTTTCCTTCTTATATCAGCATAACTTTTCTGTCTGTCGCGTGCTGCCTTAAGGCGATCCCTTATCTGAAAAATCTTGTCTGTTGTTTCTTGGATCACTTCTGGACCAGTCATTTGCTTGTCGCCCACTTCAGCCCAACACAGTGGGGATCTACACTTGCGCCCATATAAAGCTTCGAACGGCGCAGCCTTAATGCTTGTGTGATAACTGTTATTGTAAGAAAATTCAACCAACGGGAGGTGGGTATCCCAACTACCTCCAAAATCGATCGCGCACAGCGCGCAGCATATCTTCCAATGTCTGGATTGTTCGCTCGCTTTGCCCATCCGTTTGAGGATGATAAGCTGTACTCATATCAAGGCGAGTACCTAGAGCTCCTTGTAACGATCTCCAAAACCTTGATGTGAACCGACTATCTCTATCAGAAATGATGGACACTGGGACTCCATGCTTTGAAACTACTTCTCGAATATATAGTCGGGCTAGCTTTTCCATTTTATCAGCTTCTTTAATCGGCAGGAAGTGTGCTGACTTAGTTAGCCGATCTACAATAACCCATAACGTGTCATAACCCCCAGGTGTCCTTGGTAGTTTGGTGATGAAATCCATAGAGATTTGTTCCCACTTCCACATGGGAATTTCTGGCTGCTGAAGCAACCCCGATGGTTTCTGGTATTCAGCCTTTACTTTTGAACACGTCAGGCACTTACTGACATACATCGCGATGGCGCCTTTAAGATTGGGCCACCAATACAGTGTTTTAACATCTTGGTACATCTTGTCTGCGCCAGGATGTACGGAATATCGCGTCTTGTGAGCTTCGTTTAATACCTGCTCGCGCAATCCTCCCTTGAGAGGGACCCATATGCGGTTGGCAAAATATCGAGTGTTGTTCCCTTTAAGTTCCAAATTCTTAATCATACCCCCAAGGCATTCGTTTTTAACAAACTCTGGTTTCAAGGCTTCTTGCTGAGCGTCTCGGATGCGGGTAGAGAGATCTGCGTGAATGGTCAACCTTAGAGCCTTGACTCGTAGCGTTTTTATTCGTTCCTTCCTACTTAGCGCGTCTGCTACCACATTCGCTTTCCCCGGATGATACTTGATCTCGCAATCATAATCATTTAACAATTCAACCCATCTTCGTTGCCTCATGTTTAAATCCTTCTGATCGAATATATGTTGAAGGCTCTTATGATCCGTAAAGATTACACATTTCGTACCGTAGAGGTAATGGCGCCAAATCTTTAGCGCGAAGACAACAGCTCCAAGTTCTAAATCATGCGTTGTGTAGTTCTTCTCATTGGTCTTAAGTTGGCGCGAGGCATACGCTATAACTTTGTCTCGCTGCATAAGGACACATCCGCGTCCCTGGTGTGAAGCGTCGCAGTAAACAACGATGTCATCTGTCCCCTCGGGCAGGGATAAGATTGGCGCACTACATAACTTCTGTTTCAACATTTGAAATGCCGCTTCCTGATTCTTGCCCCAAATAAACGCCTTGTCTTTCTGAGTTAGCGCGGTCAGAGGTAGAGCTATCTTGGAGAAGTTCTCAATGAAGCGTCGATAGTAGCCAGCTAGCCCAAGGAATTGCCTCACCTCAGTTGGGGTTTTTGGCGCTTCCCAGTTTTCGATGGCTTTAACCTTAGAAGGATCGACGTGTATTCCTTTCTCGTTTACAACGTGACCGAGAAAATGAACTTCTCTAAGCCAGAACTCGCACTTGGAAAACTTCGCATACAACTTTTCTTTCCTTAACAATTCCAAAATCATTCTCAGGTGTTGCTCATGCTCGGCCTTGGTTCGAGAGTAAATCAAAATATCGTCTATAAACACAATCACAAACTTGTCCAAGTATGGTTTGCACACACGGTTCATCAGATCCATGAATATAGCTGGCGCATTAGTTAGCCCGAAAGGCATCACTAAGAACTCATAATGGCCATATCTGGTTCGGAAGGCTGTCTTTGGTGCGTCTTCCTCATGGACCCTAAGTTGGTGGTATCCTGACCGTAGATCTATCTTCGAATAATAACTGGATCCCTGCAACTGGTCAAATAAGTCGTCAATCCTTGGTAAGGGGTACCGATTTTTGACTGTCAGCTTGTTCAGCTCCCTGTAGTCAATACACATCCGGAACGAACCATCCTTCTTCTTTACAAACAGTACTGGAGCTCCCCAAGGTGAAAAGCTTGGGCGTATGAAACCCTTATCCAATAGTTCCTGTAACTGATTGGATAGCTCTTGCATCTCAGATGGAGCTAAGCGATAAGGCGCTCGAGCTACTGGCGCAGCTCCTGGGACCAAATCAATACGAAACTCGACTTGTCGCGGCGGCGGTAACCCGGACAAATCTTCAGGAAAAACTTCTGGAAATTCGCGTACTACTGGTAAGTCTTCAATTCTTCGCTCATCTCCTTTCTCTACTACATGCGCCAGGAAGGCGTAGCACCCTTTCCTTAGGCACTTACGCGCCTTTAGGCATGAAATCAGTTTCGTCGCAACTCCCCTTCTTTCCCCTTGAATCATCAAAGTTTCTCCGTTCATTAGTGGAATTCGAACCTGCTTCTCATGACAAACAATCTCCGCGAGATTTTCGACCAACCAATCCATACCTACCACAATATCGAAACTTCCCAATTCTATTGACAACAAGTTTATATTGAACTCATGACCTCCCATGACTAACACACATTGCTCAGTCCTTTCATTCGCGCATAACTGCCTACCATTGGCTAGTTCTATAGTATAAGGTTTGTCTAACCTACTGGTCGCTAAGCCCAGGGAGTTTTTAAACTCATGGGATATAAAACTTAGGTCAGCGCCAGTATCAAATAAGACAGATGCATAATGACCGTTAAGCAAAAACGTACCGGTTACCACATTCGGTTCTTCCTTTGCTTCACCCGCGCCGATCACAAAAGCTCTCCCGCGAGCTTGGTTTCCTTTCTGTGGGCAATCCCGACTGAAGTGTCCAGACTTCCCGCATGCGTAGCAGTTGTCATTGGCTCCAGCTTCTTTAGCACGGCAATTCACCGTCTTGTGTCCTGGTCTGCCACATTTGGCGCACGTGACGTTCGCGCATTCGCCTTCGTGGTGGTACTTGCATTTGTTGCACCATGGGTAAGGCCCGCTGTATCCTTTCCTTGATGGTTCCGCGGCCTGAATCGCGTAAACCCTTGTGCTTTCCTGCTTCTTGGGCGGTGGCTGCTTGAAGTCTGATCCTCGGTGGGAGTTCCATTTCCTCTTGGAGTCAGAGGTTCGCTGCTCGTTCAAGCGAGCAGTCAACATACCCGCACGAACCGTATCCCTTGTAAGGGTGATGGCTCGCGCAACCGCCTCGTCAAAGGTCGGAGGTGCGGCGGCGTTGAGCGGGACCCTAACGACAGGAGGTAACCCAAAGATGTACCTCTCGATTTTCTTTTCTTCTGTGTTTGCCATGTCTGGCACCAGCTGGCAAAGCTCGTTGAAACGATTGGTGTAGGCATCGATATCCGTTCCTACCATGGTGTGGTTCCAGAATTCTTGTTGCAAGCTCTGAATTTCTGCGCGAGAGCAGAACTTTCTCATCAACATTTCTTTCAATTCTTCCCAGGTCTTGTGAAGAGCAACTTCTCGCCCCAAAGTCTTTACTTGGAGCTTCCACCAAGATGAAGCTGCTTCTTGGAACATGCAGGTCGCGTAAAGGACCTTCTGGTTTTCACTACATCCGCTGATGGAGAGAACTGTCTCCATCTTGTCAATCCAATTGTAGAGCCCAATGGCTCCTTCGGTGCCTTTGAACGGCCAAGGCCTACAGGCCATGAATGTTTTATAGGAGCATCCTTTGTCCAAGGCTCCTGATTCGGGTTCTGGGGTCTCGTTCTCTTGGCGACCCTGACTAGATTCGGCCTTGCTGGCCTCATGCGTTGCAATCGCCTGCGCGATTATTTCTGCGAGCTCCTCGGGTGTCATGGTAATTCCCTTGGCTCTGGTTGGAGGCATTCTTTTCATAAAAAGAAAATATAACAAACTTAGCGCATGTACTCAGAGCACATAATGTTCTTATCTCTAGACACTGTGACCCGTGTTCCTAAGTGCGTGTGTGATTTTTCTTTTGAAATTATTCTTTGAAAAATATTTCATGCGATTCCCCAAAGGTTATAGTCTAGGTTAAAAACTTCTTTTCCTAGTTCGCTATAACCAGTGCTCTGATACCAATCTGTCACACCCGGCCCTGAGCGGCGGAAACAGCCGGGCGCGCACGAGTGGGGATTGATAATTAAGCACGGGCCATTGCAAAACATTCAAAGATTTTTATTTCGCATGAGAAGTTTAGTACAAACACGTTACATTGTTCAAAGATTACAAAAAAAAAACATCCAAGTATAAAACTGAAGATTTCCTCGCCATATCCCCTTGCGCGGCGGGTAACCGTGCGCATCGAGGGGATAAAACCAAAATCTTCCAAAAAGCTTGTTTTAGATGTTCAGCGTGTGGTGCTCTAAGTGTGACTCCATGCGCTACCTAGTTATCTCCTGAAAGACACGTAAAAACATTTGAATCAGTATAAACTGAGTGAGTTCACAAGTTTTAGTAACTTGATAAATCGTATTGCATCATAATCATTCTGAAACATAATTCTGTTAGCATCATTAAAACACATGCTTGGTAAAACATAGCTCTATCAACATATTCTGATAAAAATCGTTCCGCGGGTTACGCTGCGAACATTTCTGGGAACTGTGCTCGTCTGTGTAAGTGGCGCTGCCACTACGAGCTAAAATAACGTAATACCGTCCCGCGGGTTACGCGAGGACACTTCTGGAAAACTGTGCTCGTCTGTGTAAGTGGCGCTGCCACTACGAGCGAATATATGCTGTAATACCGTCCCGCGGGTTACGCGCGGACGTTGTGCCGGAAAACAAGGCGCTCGTCTGCGTAAGAGGAGCGACCTCTACGAGCGGGCTCAAACCCATAGTACTGCCCCATGACCATACTAGGCACTCGTCTGTGTAAGAGGTGCGACCCCTACGAGTGGGCGGATCAAACCAGCAGTCCCTACCCTTAGAGTTCCAATGGTAAAGTGATCACTTACTCGAATCTGGTGCACTATCATCGAAAAACCATAGATAACTGTTCGCATTGCTCATCATGAAACATAACTTAAACACGTAATCGTTTGCTTAGCTTGTAAATGTACCATGATAAAACATTATTTAAATACGTGTCCCTCGCCCCGAAAACAGTTTAAAATGGTGAAAACAGTGAAAATAGGGGCTGTGAGACTCACCTGTGGTTCTTGTTAAGGGATTAATCGAGATTCAGGTTTTCTTGGTGTTGGCCTCGGAATCAAAGGTCTAGAATACGATTAAATAACAAGTATATATATTAAGATCAAGATATAGGGGTTGGAAAGTAGATCTCAAGGTTATAATCTCGGCTTACCTAGTAACAGGATCGGAGTTGGAAACAACGGATGCTTGGGAAAGGATTAGTGCAAGTTTGTAGTTCTTTGAAGTGTGTTTTGGGTGATAATTTAGGCTACAAATTTATAGGCAAACTCAAGGGAACATAATCCCTTGCTTTAGGGAATTGTAATCTTTTGAAATGATGATAAAGTATGGAAATTATTATTATTTATTAAAAAGAGTAGAAAAGTAGATTAAAGATTCTGATTTGATATGGACAGGACATGCAGGGCTGTGGCTGGTGAGAGTGGGTGGCTGGCAGTTGACTTTTACAGTTTGCTTTTTCAGTGCTTTAGACAGTGTACAGTAAAAAGTAGAAGTTTTCTGAAACACGCAACCGCCCTCTTTTGGGCGGGGACAATTTCCTTAAATCTGATCATTTTGACTAAGTGTTCTGCGCGTATAACTTGGTGCGCATAGCTTTCTGCGTGTAGAACATTTCTTTGCTGCGGGTAGGTGCGTAACCTTCTCGCAGTTAGGGACATTTGAGTTTCATTTGTAGATTCTCCAGGTGGTTTTGGTATTTCAACATAGTGATCAGTCATGTTGAAGTCAATTCCATCCTGGAGCTTCAGACAAACTAGCTCTCAACGTTCCCGCCATGCGGGTAGGTTAGTTCCCTTCCGCACGCGCATAAACGATGTAGGATGCACCCGCCTTAGCATCATGCGGGATGGTCAACCCATAGACAACATAACGTTTAAGTTACATGAAACATAAGGCCAAAACGTTCACGCATGGCGCATATAACATATGCTCACGCTGGTTCTTAACATGGTGCGCTCGCGCAGGGCGCACATAACACATGCACGCGCTGACTAACATGACGCGCTTGCGCAGGGCAAACATAAATGCCCGCGCTGATTCTAACATATGCTCGCGCCGGGCGCACATAATGTGCCCGCGCTGATCCTTAACATAGCGCGCTCGCGCAGGGCGCACATAACAAATGCACGCGCTGACTATCATGGCGCGCATAATATTTACAATCACCTAATTATTAGGTTGATTACTTAGTTTAAGGGGTTGGGAATTTACCGGGTGTCACACATGCATCCTAGTACTTCTAGTAGATTTCATTCCTTTCCATATGTCCCATTCAATCACTTAGTTTGTCATTTTCAATCCATATAAAACAAGTATGAGCTTTATGATAAAAATCAAATTTTGTATTACTTGCATGTGTAAGTGACTTTCCATCAAAGTCAAATCCCTACACTTTTGTCAACCCTTTTCCAAGATTCTTTCAACACCATTATTATTATTACTTACAACTTTTTCAAGTAATCAAGTATGTGGGTTTTCAAGATTATCACTTTTCTTTAACCATTTTACCATTTAACAAACTTACAACTTTAATCAAATGCCAAAATCAAAAACCCATGGTTCTAATGAGTGTTTTTATCCATAATCCATTTCCAATCTTTTGACCATTTTCACATTTACTTCCAATATTAAAACAATACTTAAACTCATTTGTTAAACAAACTCAAGTAACATCCATATGGACAATCTATACAAGCTTAAATGCAACCATATCAAGTCCTATAATCAACAAAACCCATCTTATGCATTCCTATATAAACTCATGGCCACATACATACATGCATATATCCATATCATGCTTGCATGTATACTACCAAACATACTAGAATCAAACCTTAAACATCAAATAACAACTAGTATACACAAATCTTTGTAGTGGGTTACCTTGGGTTTCGGATTTGGTGCCTATGGAGGTGATAATGTGACCTTGGGTTGGCTATAATCCTTCCTTTGGCTTCCTACTTCTTGTAATATGGTTAAACCTCCACCAAATACCTCCTAATCAATTGTTGTGTGTGTAAAAGTTTGAAAATGTGAGATGGTAGGAAGGTGATGGGGTGGCCGGTTATATAAAGGGAGGAAGAGAGGGGTATAGGGTAGTGAGTTGGATGGTAGAGTGTGCATGTGTCCATATTGAAGCTTCTAGGTAATCATTGCGTAACTACATGTGTGTTTCTTATTGGTGGGTTTGGGAGGTGGGGTTGGATTGTGTGTGTGTGGAGGCCGAGATAGATGGGAGAAAGAGAGGGAGAGGTGATTTGAATTATGGCATGTGCTAATAACTAGGTATTAATGTTTAACTATCTCGTAATTTATCTAGCCAAACGACTTCCGTTTCTAATAATTTTTATCAGACTTTGAGCGAAATTAGATTACAGTCAATGTCTGCCTTAAAACATAATTTTCTGAAAAACTTAATGTCGGGCTCTTACGGTGTCCTCTACTGGCTTTCGGTTACTTATTTTCTAATTTTCGCGATTCGAACCTTCTAAAATTAAGTTTATACACTATCTCTAATATCCTAACATAAAATTTTATTTTTCGAGGTCATCTTGACACGTTTATGAATTTATCCGTTTTGAGATATTACCCGGTGTCAATCTGTATAGTGTCAGCTACACGACAAAATTGAACTTTTTCGGGTTCCATATATTAATATTCAACTAAAATCAAAAACTTTGGCTAAAAATATTATTCCTATATATTTACCTTACTAATTAATACACGATTACGGTTAATATAATTACCAGATTAGTCAAATTTTTGGCGGTTGTCACATTCACCCATCCTTTTAGAAATTTCGTCCCGAAATTTAGGATGTAGTGCTGGTTTCGGTTTCTTCTGGGAAGAGGTGAGTGTATTTCTCTTTCATTTGATCCTGACGTTCCCACGTGAACTCGGGACCAAGTCTTGAATTCCAGCAAACCTTGACAAGCTTAATCCTGTTACGTCTTAGCATCTGGATTTTCCAGTCCAAGACTTCAACAGGTTCTTCTAAAAATGGAAGCTTATCATCAACCCTTATATCTTCAATAGGAACAATCAGCAATTCATCTGATAGACATTTCTTCAGATTGGATATGTGAAATACGTCGTGTTTTCCACTGAGTTCTGAAGGTAGGTCGAGTCGATAGGCTACCGACCCTACTCGTTCGGTAATTTTGAATGGTCCAACGTATCGTGGACTAAGTTTTCCTCTTTTACCGAATCTGACTATGCCTTTCCAATGTGATACCTTTAGTAACACTTGGTCTCCTACCTGGAATTCCAACGGTCTCCTGCGATTATCCGTATAACTTTTATGTCTGTCGGCTGCAGCTTTTAAGCTGTCCTTGATTTGAAAGACTCTGTCGGTGGTCTCTTGGACAATTTCAGGACCTGTAAGTTGCTTTTCTCCGACTTCTGCCCAACAAAGGGGAGATCGACATTTTCTTCCGTACAAGGCTTCAAACGGTGCAGCCTTAATACTGGAATGGTAGCTGTTATTATAAGAGAATTCAGCTAAATGCAGATAAGTATCCCAACTACTTCCGAAGTCAATGATACAGGCTCGCAGCATGTCTTCCAATGTTTGGATAGTTCTCTCGCTTTGACCGTCTGTCTGGGGGTGATAGGCGGTGCTCATATCTAAGCGAGTTCCTAGGGATTCGTGAAGAGATTGCCAAAAACGAGAAACAAATCGACCATCTCTGTCAGAAATGATTGAGACCGGTATTCCATGTTTGGCTACGATCTATTTCAGATACAGCTGAGTTAACTTCTCCATTCTGTCTTTTTCTCTAAAGGGTATAAAATGAGCGGATTTAGTTAATCTATCCACAATTACCCAAATCGCATCATAACTTTGCGGAGTAACTGGCAGTTTGGTTATGAAGTCCATGGTAATATTATCCCATTTCCACTGAGGGATCTCTGGTTGTTGCAGTAGACCAGGCGGTCTTCTATGTTCAGCTTTCACTTTGGAACATGTCAGGCACTTGCTGACATACACAGCTATGTCTCTTTTCAAGTTAGGCCACTAATAATGTTCTTGGAGATCTTTATACATCTTGGTTGATCCTGGGTGGATCGAATATCCAGACTTATGCGCTTCGTCTAGAACAAGATTACGCAGATTTCCATAGAGTGGTACCCAAACTCGATCGAGTAGGTATAGTGTTCCATCAGACTTTCTGACAAATTCATTTTCAAGTCCTCGCAATTTCTCAAACATTACATTTTGCGGTTTCAAAGCTTCACGATGTGCATCACGAATTCGAGTAGTAAGACTCGTTTGAATCGTCAATCCTAATGCACGAACACGCAGAGGCTTTTCTCTTTCCTTTCGACTCAACGCATCAGCCACAACATTCGCTTTACCCTTGTGGTAACGAATCTCACATTCGTAATCATTGAGTAATTCTACCCATCGCCGTTGCCTCATATTTAGCTCTTTCTGATCAAAGATATGCTGGAGACTCTTGTGATCAGTAAATATTGTACATTTGGTTCCATACAGATAATGCCTCCAAATCTTAAGAGCAAACACAACAGCTCCCAATTCCAAATCGTGCGTCGCGTAGTTCTTTTCATGCACCTTGAGTTGTCTGGACGCGTATGCTATCACCTTGTCTTGTTGCATAAGCACACAACCAAGACCTAAGCGAGACGCATCACAATATACTACAAATCCATTAGTACCTTCTGGTAAGGATAAGATTGGTGCACTACACAACTTTTGTTTAAGCAATTGGAAGGCTCCTTCTTGTTTTTCTGTCCACTCATATTTCTTGTCTTTTTGGGTTAATTGGGTTAAGGGTTGAGCTATAGAAGAAAAATTTTCAATGAATCTACGATAGTAGCCAGCTAATCCTAAAAATTGTCGCACTCCAGTGGGGGATCTTGGTGTCTCCCAGTTCTTAATTGCTTCAATTTTTGTTGGATCAACTAGGATACCATTCTCATTGATTACATGCCCTAAAAAGTGAACTTCTCGAAGCCAGAAATCGCACTTGGAAAATTTGGCATATAACTTCTCTTCTTTTAGCAATTTTAGAATCAGTTTTAAGTGTTGTTCATGTTCTTTCTTGGTTCGTGAGTAGATAAGTATGTCATTGATGAATACTATCACGAATTTATCCAAGTATGGCTTACAAACTCTGTTAATAAGATCCATGAACACAGCCGGTGCTTTCGTTAGGCCAAAAGGCATGACCAGGAATTCATAATGTCCATAACTAGTTCTGAAAGCGGTTTTAGGAACATCCTCTTCTGCAACACGTAACTGATGATACCCGGATCGCAAGTCGATTTTTGAGTAATAGCTTGATCCTTGCAACTGATCAAACAAATCATCAATTCTCGGTAGTGGGTACCGATTCTTAATAGTAAGTTTGTTCAGTTCTCTGTAATCGACACACATTCGAAAAGAACCGTCCTTCTTTTTCACAAATAAGACTGGAGCTCCCCAATGTGAGAAACTTGGTCTTATGAATCCTTTGTCTAGTAATTCCTGGAGTTGATTAGATAACTCCTGCATTTCCGATGGTGCTAATCTGTACGGAGATCGAGCTATCGGTGCAGCATCTTGAACCAGATCGATTCTGAATTCGACTTGACGCTGAGGAGGTAATCCAGGCAAGTCTTCAGGGAAAACTTCTGGAAAATCCCGTACTACAGGAATATCCTATATCTTTCGCTCTTTAGCCTTTGTATCGACTACATTGACAAGAAAAGCGGGACATCCTTTCCTTAACATTTTGAGAGTCTTTGTGATACTAGAGAGTTTTAACTCGGTGTTACTCTGATCACCTCGAATGCTCAGAAATTGACCGGTTGGGGTTGGTAAACAAACTAGCTTTTCGGAGCATATTATTTCAGCACCATTTTTGGATAACCAATCCATTCCTACTACTATATCAAAACTGCCTAACTCTACGGGTAAAAGATCGATTGAAAACCTAAGGTTTTCTAACAGAATATTGCAGTTTCGGACAATTTTACTGGATTCAATTAGCTTTCCGTTGGCTATTTCTATTGAGTAATTATTGTCTAACTTGCTTGGTTCAATACCGAGAAGGGGTTCAAATTGGTCAGAAACAAAGCTTAAATCTGCTCCAGTATCAAATAGTACATAAGCATAATGATTATTAACGAGAAACGTACCGGTGACTACGGATGAGTCTTTCCGGGCCTTTTTCGCATTCATCTTGAATGCCTTGCTCTTAGCATTTTGTACCCTGAGTTTGGGGCAATCATTTCTGAAATGCCCGATGACACCGCATTCGAAACATTCGAAAGTTCGGTTTCCCTACAGTACTGAGTCTGGTGTCCAAATCGATTGCACTTCAGACATTTCCAACATTCCCCATAATGACTCTTTCCACACCTGTTACAAATGGATCCTTGTCCTGATCCTCTTGCGTTCCCTGCAAACATTCTTCGTGCTCCTTGGTTTCGATTGAACTGTTCTCCTGAGTTACCATTCCACTTTCGTTTGAGTTCTCCGATTTTTTGATTATCGGTAACTGTTTTTCGTTCAGGTTCGGCGGTAGTCGCTTTCTTACCGAAGTCTTTCAGAGTTCCCATACGAATTGCATTATCAGTAAAAGATTTTGCCAGCTCTCTGGCTGACTGGATAGTGGTTGGTTTGGAGGAGGTAACCAATCCTCGGAACTCGGGAGCTAAGCCCCAAATGTACCTCTCGATTCTTGCATATTCAGGCTTAACCAGTCGGGGTACTAGCCGTGCCAAAGCTTTGAATCGGGAAGTATATCCTCCAATGTCAGCACCTTCCATTTTTAACTGCCAGAATTCGTATTCGATTTTCTGAAGTTCGTTTCGGGGACAGTATTCCTTTAACAACATTTCTTTTAGTTCTTCCCAGGTTAGACGGTAAGCGGCATCTTCTCCAAGATTTTGATTTATGGAGTTCCACCACTCGAGTGCCTCATCACGGAATGAACACACTCCGTATTTTATCCGTTCGAGAGGAGTGCAATCACTGATTTTCATTAGAGACTCCATTTTCTCGATCCACCAGATAATTTCCAAAGGTCCTTCGGCACCGGTAAATTCTTTCGGTCCGCAACCTTGGAAAATTTTGTATGAGCACCCGCGTACCGTGCTACCTGAGGGGTTATCGTTTAGATTTTCGGTTCAAGGTGTTTCTCCATTCGAAGTATTAGTTGTATTTAGGGGGTTTTGGCTTGCGTTACGATTAGCCTCATGTTGCTCGAGTGCCGTATTTACATGTTGAGCGATTAGCTGAGCTAACTCGTCTTGAGAGGAAGGTAATCCGGTTGCTTGATTATTAGGGGATCGTCTTGTTTTTGGCGCCATGTTCTTTTTAAAAAAATATAATTTTGGTTAGTTTTGGAAAAATGATATTTTTCTAAGTTGTAAAGAATCAAATAGCATCATTAATATTACAACATAAATATAATCATCAAATAGTGGGATTTTATAATGTACCAAAATACCAAAAATTAGGTGTACTTACCTACACGTTGATCACCCACCTTAATTCTAGTTCTTACCACAACCACACAGAAATAACAACATGTTCCAAGGTTAAGTTACATCACCACTACCATAACAAACATATTACCCAAAACGCCCTACTACATCTAGTGAAGGCTCATCAAATAGCCTACGCATGGCTATATCATCTCATTCTTCATCTCAAGAACTCCTACCCTGGCTTTTGTCATCAATCCCTGGTTCTTCAGTTCGTTCACAAACTGGTGCATCGCATCACGAGTTTGGTCATCAAGACCCTGTTTATGCTCGATAGCAAGCACACAGTTCACCATGTTATGAACGATGTTCTCGTAGGCTAAGAACTTGGCAAGAAGAACTATAAGTAGCTCGTGATCAGAGGGTTCCTCGACCACAGGCTCCGGTGCGGGAGGCGGTGGTGAAGAGGGTGGGATCACAGCTAATGGGAGTGCAATGACAGGGGCCGATGCATCACGGGTTGCCCTGGTCCTTCTTCGAGTGTACACCTTCAAGGGTGTAGCTCTCGAATTAGACCCGGCATCTCCTGATGCAACTACCGGACGCCACTCTACCGGTGATAGTGGAGTACCACTGCTACTAGAGTCGGAATCAGATACGATCGCCACAGAGTTCGTCATCTGAATAAACATATCAATTTAAGTTAGTAATAATCAATTATATATATGTCCTTGTTACCTTTTCGTTTCGAGAGGCGGGAAAGGAGCGCGTGTTTGAACATACCGTTATAGTTTAGAAAACTTTATATTTTCTAATTCTCTATAACTGTTGGCTCTGGTACCAACTTCTGTCACACCCCGAAAACCTTAACTTAACACAGCGGAAGTCTTAACTTTAATTCGTCGGGTTATGACAGACGCCGATAGTCAACAATAATAAACAATTAATAATAAAAGCATCATCTTTTATTATAAGGAAATATTTTACAACATCAGAGTTTACTACACGTGCTAATGCACGGTTTACAACGCATCACTTTTGTTCAAACACCCCACGCTCTCATTTCCATGCCACCTCGAAACCTTCACTTTCCTGCAAAGCATATTTAAATAATTTTTGGGTCAACACGAATGTTGGTGACTTATTCCTGAGAAGAAAAACTTATTATATAAATATAAACAATTTATATATAAACAACACATGAATATAATGGTGTACGACCATTATACTCCCAATTAAAGACCGATCAAACACGGTACACACAATAACGAAACCCGCATTTTACCTTATAGCACAAAAAGCGTTAGTTGTAGACTAGCTACGAATACAACGCGTGTATGACTACCAATTTGATAACTCGAAACGTACCATACTCGAAATATTCCCACTTTTAACCCAACGCGAATGGAAGTGGGGGGCGTCACCCCGATAGATCTACCAACATTTATGTGCCCGCCGTCCGGTTAACAGTTATTTAACCAAATTGATTCATCCCACAATAACGACAATTTGTAGTATAATGCGTTTTCAAAACATATATATATAAATACGAATATAGATATACAATATGCTTTTCGGAGGAAGAACTCACCTTTGATTTCGGGTTTTTGAATAAACGCTCGTTCCTATATTAGTACACGTTCGTTAAATATATATATTCTTATTCTAAAAATCCACACAAGCACATAACGCACAAAGTTTACTACTTATAATCTTATAATTCTATACTTAAAAATATAAACAAGTAATAATCAACTAATAATTGATTTATTTAATAATTTAATTTAATTATTAAAATTTATAAAATTTATTACCTTTAGTTGCTGGAGTGTTTTGGAAAAATTCAAGTTATCATTTTATTTAAAATTTTGACTCTATTATAATCGGTTTTGTCGGTTTTGCCGGTTTCGTCGGTTTTGAGCTTAAAAACGAACCGGTTGCCCTTTTTATGAAACTTTTAGTTTTAAATTATCTAAAACACTTTTTATATGGTTTTTAGTCAATTTTTATTGGTTTTTCAATAAAAATGTTTTGGTTTTTATTTTATTTCCAATTTCTTAAAAATGCCAATTTTTAACGTTTTCGTGTCGGTTTCGCGACACGAACCGTGTTGATTTAAGTTTTGCTATTCTTGACTTTTCTTATACTTTAACTTATCTTAAATATAAGAATATTATGACTTTAGGAGCTGTTTTAATTCAGTTCCAAAAACTCATGCCGGTTCACCTTAAAAGTCGAACTTTCCGATCGTTAAAGTCACCGACAAGCTATTTAAGTCACAATGTCAAAACCAAACCATTTGGTACAGCAAATATACACATAATAACAAATAATATATCATCATATACATGTTTGATCATCTAGCATCAAGTATGCACATAAAACAAATTTTTAACTACACATGTTCAAGCCTTAGCTTAAGTTTTCAACTATACAATATACATGTTATTTCTTCAATCTCTACAAGGTGTTTATGTACCAAAATTTCCAGATCTTACTAATCCATAGTAAAATCTTATTTCATCCCATAATTTTCCTTTAACAAACACATTCTTGATTTCTTTAACAATAAAGTTTCTATTATTAGTAAGTAGCAATTTTTCATAACCTTATTATCATACAAACAATCTTTACAATGGAGTTTACTAAAGTAATCCTAACCACAAGTCTTTAATCATCCACACAAGACTATGTTCACTTATCAAATCATTTTGCAAAACATCTTGTACAATTTATAAAGTTTCCTTTATTAGTAAGTTTAACACAAACCCTTGTTTATCTAAGTTATTATGTTTCATGCATCCTAGTACTTCTAGTAGATTTCATTCCTTTCCATATGTCCCATTCAATCACTTAGTTTGTCATTTTCAATCCATATAAAACAAGTATGAGCTTTATGATAAAAATCAAATTTTGTATTACTTGCATGTGTAAGTGACTTTCCATCAAAGTCAAATCCCTACACTTTTGTCAACCCTTTTCCAAGATTCTTTCAACACCATTATAATTATTACTTACAACTTTTTCAAGTAATCAAGTATGTGGGTTTTCAAGATTATCACTTTTCTTTAACCATTTTACCATTTAACAAACTTACAACTTCAATCAAATGCCAAAATCAAAACCCATGGTTCTAATGAGTGTTTTTATCCATAATCCATTTCAAATCTTTTGACCATTTTCACATTTACATCCAATATTAAAACAATACTTAAACTCATTTGTTAAACAAACTCAAGTAACATCCATATGGACAATCTATACAAGCTTAAATGCAACCATATCAAGTCCTATAATCAACAAAACCCATCTTATGCATTCCTATATAAACTCACGGCCACATACATACATGCATATATCCATATCATGCTTGCATGTATACTACCAAACATACTAGAATCAAACCTTAAACATCAAATAACAACTAGTATACACAAATCTTTGAAGTGGGTTACCTTGGGTTTCGGATTTGGTGCCTATGGAGGTGATAATGTGACCTTGGGTTGGCTATAATCCTTCCTTTGGCTTCCTACTTCTTGTAATATGCTTAAACCTCCACCAAATACCTCCTAATCAATTGTTGTGTGTGTAAATGTTTGAAAATGTGAGATGGTAGGAAGGTGATGGGGTGGCCGGTTATATAAAGGGAGGAAGAGAGGGGTATAGGGTAGTGAGTTGGATGGTAGAGTGTGCATGTGTCCATATTGAAGCTTCTAGGTAATCATTGCATAACTATATGTGTGTTTCTTATTGGTGGGTTTGGGAGGTGGGGTTGGATTGTGTGTGTGTGGAGGCCGAGAGAGATGGGAGAGGGAGAGGGAGAGGTGATTTGAATTATGGCATGTGCTAATAACTAGGTATTAATGTTTAACGTATCTCGTAATTTATCTAGCCAAACGACTTCCGTTTCTAATAATTTTTATCAGACTTTGAGCGAAATTAGATTACAGTCAATGCCTACCTAAAAACATAATTTTCTGAAAAACTTAATGTCGGGCTCTTACGGTGTCCTCTACTGGCTTTTGGTTACTTATTTTCTAATTTTCGCGATTCGAACCTTCTAAAATTAAGTTTATACACTATCTCTAATATCCTAACATAAAATTTTATTTTTCGAGGTCATCTTGACACGTTTATGAATTTATCCGTTTTGAGATATTACCCGGTGTCTATCTGTACAGTGTCAGCTACACGACAAAATTGAACTTTTTCGGGTTCCATATATTAATATTCAACTAAAATCAAAAACTTTGGCTAAAAATATTATTCCTATATATATACCTTACTAATTAATACACGATTACGGTTAATATAATTACCAGATTAGTCTAATTTTTGGCGGTTGTCACATCGATGATACAACAACTTGGTCATCAACTTGATAAACATACATAACATACTTACCTTATACATGGCGTTACAACCTGACAGTACGTGCAATATCCGAAGATCGTTCACGTACCATCAAGCAATCATTCATACATTTCACATTATCCACATAAGGCATACACTTATCTCTTAGGATAAGTGTATTAACAAACATATTGAGTATGCACATAGCCCCGAAAACGTAACACATAAATGGGGCTAGAAACTCACCTGAACACGGTTACGTTCACCGTTAATCGTAATCCCTTTCTTCAGTTGTGCACGGCTGACTGAATAACAAGTATACGTATCAATTAACTATCACTTCCCATAATGTATTTCTATCTTTATATGACCCACAACGAACGGGGGTCCGGGGGCAGCGCCCCTGGCAGCGGGGTCTAGTTGCGTCAGCCCCTAGCAGGGTCCAAGGGGCAGAGCCCCTGGCTGGGGTCGAAGTTAAACCTCAGGCGAACTTAGCTCTAGGAGAAGTTATCAGGCGAACTTAGCTTTACAGCGAAGTTACCATCAGGCGAACTTAGCTTCAGGCGAAGTTGCCAGTTAGGCGAACTTAGCTTTACAGCGAAGTTGCCATCAGGCGAACTTAGCCTGCAGGCGAAGTTCATCAGGCGAACTTGGCTTGCAGGCGAAGTTCATCGCTTTGAAGGCGAAGTTGCCCAGATGAGGGCGAAGTTGCCCAGATAGCCGCTGTTTCGGTTTCTGTCCAACATTTCGAGCGATTTTAACACCCTTGTTACGGTCCAACATCACCCACTACGCTTCCCTACCATTTTCGGTCGTTTATACACTAAAAGCTCGGATCTTTAAACTTCAAAGATCAAGAATCATACCTTTTTGAGCTTGTTTGGGTCTTGTTTACTCGTTATCACAACTAATCTCTCTCTCTCCCTCGGATCTGCCGCCTTTCTCTCTTCCGGCCGGCAGGCGGTTGTAGTGTGTGGTGTGTATGTGTTTTGGAAGTGTGAAAGGATAAGATGGAAATGAAGATATTTTGGGTTTAGAGGGTATTTATATCCCTTAAATCCCATTCTCATTTAACCCATCTCAATTAATCCAAGTCCATGGTCCGCTCCTTACCCGACCTTAATTAATTACGCGAAATCACTAAACATAACTTCCTTTATTCAACATTATAAATTTTAGGATGTTACAATTTAAAGACTCAACAGATTGTTAATCAACTTGATTAAAAATTTAATTTAAAGACTAAGCAGCTTGGTTATTAGTTGGATTAACAACTTGTTCAATCGTTGGTTTAAAATTTTCATTACTTTATCCTTTGCCACCCAGTTCTTACCAACAATACCTTTATTTTTATAATAAATATAATTTTATTTAACATTCGAAGATACACCACTTCAGAATTAGTTTTGACATATTCCTAGTTTCATTTTTTCATTTAAAACTTCATCCAAATTATTATAATCATAATTAGACAATGAATCTTCAGACGAACATGAACTCGATGAAACAACAACTTGGTCATCAACTTGATAAACAAATTCATTTAAAGACTCAACAGATGGTTTATCAACTTGATTGAAAATTTCATTTAAAGACTAAGCAGTTTGGTTATTAGTTGGATTAACAACTTGTTCAATCGGTGGTTTAAAATTTTCATTACTTTAACCTTTGCCACCCAGTTCTGACCAACAATACCTTTATTTTATAATAAATATAATTTTATTAAAAATTCGAAGATACACCACTTCAGAATTCTTTTTGACATATTCCTAGTTTCATTTTTTCATTTAAAACTACCTCAAAATTATTATAATCATAATCAGACAATGAATCATCAGACGAATATGAACTCGATGAAACAACAACTTGGTCATCAACTTGATTAACAATTTAATTTAAAGACTCAACAAATTGTTTATCAACTTGATTAACAATTTCATTTAAAGACTCAGCAGCTTGGTTATTAGTTGGATTAACAACTTGTTCAGTCGGTAGTTTAACATTTTCATTACTTTTAACCTTTGCCACACAGTTCTAACCAACAATACCTTTATTTTATAATAAATATAATTTTATTTAACATTCGAAGATACACCACTTCAGAATTCTTTTTGACATATTCCTAGTTTCATTTTTTCATTTAAAACTTCCTCCAAATTATTATAATCATAATCAGACAATGAATCATCAGACCAACATTAACTCAATGAAACAACAACATGGTCATCAACTTGTTTAACAACTTCATTTAAAGACTCAACAGATTGTTTATCAACTTGATTAAAATTTCATTTAAAGACTAAGCAACTTGGTTATTAGTTGGATTAACAACTTGTTCAATCGGTGGTTTAACATTTTCAATACTATTAACCTTTGCCCCCCAGTTCTGACCAACAATACATTTATTTTTATAGTAAATATAATTTTATTTAACATTCAAAGATACACCACTTCAGAATTCTTTTTGACATATTCCTAGTTTCATTTTTTCATTTAAAACTTCCACCAAATTATTATAATCATAATTAGACAATGAATATTCAGTTAACATGAACTCGATGAAACAACAACTTGGTCATCAACTTGATTAACAAATTCATTTAAAGACTCAACAGATTGTTTATCAACTTGATTGAATATTTCATTTAAAGACTAAGCAGCTTGGTTATTAGTTGGATTAAAAACTTGTTCAATTGGTGGTTTAAAATTTTCATTACTTTAACCTTTGCCACCCAGTTCTGACCAACAATACCTTTATTTTATAATAAATATAATTTTATTTAACATTCGAAGATACACCACTTCAGAATTCTTTTTGACATATTCCTAGTTTCATTTTTTCATTAAAAACTACCTCCAAATTATTATAATCATAATCAGACAATGAATCATCAGACGAACATGAACTCGATGAAACAACAACTTGGTCATCAACTTGATTAACAATTTCATTTAAAGACTCAACAAATTGTTTATCAACTTGATTATTAATTTCATTTAAAGACTCAGCAGCTTGGTTATTAGTTGGATTAACAACTTGTTCAATCGGTGGTTTAACATTTTCATTACTTTTAACCATTGCCACACAGTTCTGACCAACAATACCTTTATTTTATAATAAATATAATTTTATTTTACATTCGAAGATACACCACTTCAGAATTCTTATTGACATATTCCTAGTTTCATTTTTTCATTTAAAACTTCCTCCAAATTATTATAATCATAATCAGACAATGAATCATCAGACCAACATGAACTCGATGAAACAACAACTTGGTCATAAACTTGATTAACAAATTCATTTAAAGACTCAACAGATTGTTTATCAACTTGATTAAAAATTTAATTTAAAGACTAAGCAGCTTGGTTATTAGTTAGATTAACAACTTGTTCAATCGTTGGTTTAAAATTTTCATTAATTTATCCTTTGCCACCCAGTTCCAACCAACAATACCTTTAGTTTTATAATAAATATAATTTTATTTAACATTCGAAGATACACCACTTCAGAATTATTTTTGACATATTCCTAGTTTCATTTTTTCATTTAAAACTACCTCCAAATTATTATAATCATAATCTGACAATGAATCATCAGACGAACATGAACTCGATGAAACAACAACTTGGTCATCAACTTGATTAACAATTTCAATTAAAGACTCAACAAATTGTTTATCAAATTGATTAACAATTTTATTTAAAGACTCAGCAGCTTGGTTATTAGTTGGATTAACAACTTGTTCAATCGGTGGTTTAACATTTTCATTACTTTTAACCTTTGCCACACAGTTCTAACCAACAATACCTTTATTTTATAATAAATATAATTTTATTTAACATTCGAAGATACACCACTTCAGAATTCTTTTTGACATATTCCTAGTTTCATTTTTTCATTAAAAACTACCTCCAAATTATTATAATCATAATCAGACAATGAATCATCAGACGAACATGAACTCGATGAAACAACAACTTGGTCATCAACTTGATTAACAATTTCATTTAAAGACTCAACAAATTGTTTATCAACTTGATTAACAATTTCATTTAAAGACTCATCAGCTTGGTTATTAGTTGGATTAACAACTTGTTCAATCGGTGGTCTAACATTTTCATTACTTTTAACCTTTGCCACACAGTTCTGACCAACAATACCTTTATTTTATAATAAATATAATTTTATTTAACATTCGAAGATACACCACTTCAGAATTCTTTTTGACATATTCCTAGTTTCATTTTTTCATTTTAAACTTCCTCCAAATTATTATAATCATAATCAGACAATGAATCATCAGACCAACATGAACACGATGAAACAACAACTTGGTCATAAACTTGATTAACAAATTCATTTAAAGACTCAACAGATTGTTAATCAACTTGATTAAAAATTTAATTTAAAGACTAAGCAGCTTGGTTATTAGTTGGATTAACAACTTGTTCAATCGTTGGTTTAAAATTTTCATAATTTATCCTTTGCCACCCAGTTCTTACCAACAATACCTTTATTTTTATAATAAATATAATTTTATTTAACATTCGAAGATACACAACTTCAGAATTATTTTTGACATATTCCTAGTTTTATTTTTTCATTTAAAACTACCTCCAAATTATTTTATTCATAATCAGACAATGAATCATCAGACCAACATGAACTCGATGAAACAACAACTTGGTCATAAACTTGATTAACAAATTCATTTAAAGACTCAACAGATTGTTTATCAACTTGATTGAAAATTTCATTTAAAGACTAAGCAGTTTGGTTATTAGTTGGATTAACAACTTGTTCAATCGGTGGTTTAAAATTTTCATTACTTTAACCTTTGCCACCCAGTTCTGACCAACAATACCTTTATTTTATAATAAATATAATTTTTTTAAAAATTCGAAGATACACCACTTCAGAATTCTTTTTGACATATTCCTAGTTTCATTTTTTCATTTAAAAACTACCTCAAAATTATTATAATCATAATCAGACAATGAATCATCAGACGAATATGAACTCGATGAAACAACAACTTGGTCATCAACTTGATTAACAATTTAATTTAAAGACTCAACAAATTGTTTATCAACTTGATTAACAATTTCATTTAAAGACTCAGCAGCTTGGTTATTAGTTGGATTAACAACTTGTTCAGTCGGTAGTTTAACATTTTCATTACTTTTAACCTTTGCCACACAGTTCTAACCAACAATACCTTTATTTTATAATAAATATAATTTTATTTAACATTCGAAGATACACCACTTCAGAATTCTTTTTGACATATTCCTAGTTTCATTTTTTCAGTTAAAACTTCCTCCAAATTATTATAATCATAATCAGACAATGAATCATCAGACCAACATTAACTCGATGAAACAACAACATGGTCATCAACTTGTTTAACAACTTCATTTAAAGACTCAACAGATTGTTTATCAACTTGATTAAAATTTCATTTAAAGACTAAGCAACTTGGTTATTAGTTGGATTAACAACTTGTTCAATCGGTGGTTTAACATTTTCAATACTATTAACCTTTGCCCCCCAGTTCTGACCAACAATACATTTATTTTTATAGTAAATATAATTTTATTTAACATTCGAAGATACACCACTTCAGAATTCTTTTTGACATATTCCTAGTTTCATTTTTTCATTTAAAACTTCCACCAAATTATTATAATCATAATTAGACAATGAATATTCAGTTAACATGAACTCGATGAAACAACAACTTGGTCATCAACTTGATTAACAAATTCATTTAAAGACTCAACAGATTGTTTATCAACTTGATTGAATATTTCATTTAAAGACTAAGCAGCTTGGTTATTAGTTGGATTAACAACTTGTTCAATCGGTGGTTTAACATTTTCATTACTTTTAACCTTTGCCACCCAGTTCTGACCAACAATACCTTTATTTTATAATAAATATAATTTTATTTAACATTTGAAGATACACCACTTCAGAATTCTTTTTGACATATTCCTAGTTTCAGTATTTCATTTAAAACTACCTCCAAATTATTATAATCATAATCAGACAATGAATCATCAGACGAACATGAACTCGATGAAACAACAACTTGGTCATCAACTTGATTAACAATTTCATTTAAAGACTCAACAAATTGTTTATCAACTTGATTATTAATTTCATTTAAAGACTCAGCAGCTTGGTTATTAGTTGGATTAACAACTTGTTCAATCGGTGGTTTAACATTTTCATTACTTTTAACCATCGCCACACAGTTCTGACCAACAATACCTTTATTTTATAATAAATATAATTTTATTTTACATTCGAAGATACACCACTTCAGAATTCTTATTGACATATTCCTAGTTTCATTTTTTCATTTAAAACTTCCTCCAAATTATTATAATCATAATCAGACAATGAATCATCAGACCAACATGAACTCGATGAAACAACAACTTGGTCATAAACTTGATTAACAAATTCATTTAAAGACTCAACAGATTGTTTATCAACTTGATTAAAAATTTAATTTAAAGACTAAGCAGCTTGGTTATTAGTTGGATTAACAACTTGTTCAATCGTTGGTTTAAAATTTTCATTAATTTATCCTTTGCCACCCAGTTCCTACCAACAATACCTTTATTTTAATAATAAATATAATTTTATTTAACATTCGAAGATACACCACTTCAGAATTATTTTTGACATATTCCTAGTTTCATTTTTTCATTTAAAACTACCTCCAAATTATTATAATCATAATCAGACAATGAATCATCAGACGAACATGAACTCGATGAAACAACAACTTGGTCATCAACTTGATTAACAATTTCAATTAAAGACTCAACAAATTGTTTATCAAATTGATTAACAATTTCATTTAAAGACTCAGCAGCTTGGTTATTAGTTGGATTAACAACTTGTTCAATCGGTGGTTTAACATTTTCATTACTTTTAACCTTTGCCACACAGTTCTGACCAACAATACCTTTATTTTATAATAAATATAATTTTATTTAACATTCGAAGATACACCACTTCAGAATTCTTTTTGACATATTCCTAGTTTCATTTTTTCATTAAAAACTACCTCCAAATTATTATAATCATAATCAGACAACGAATCATCAGACGAACATGAACTCGATGAAACAACAACTTGGTCATCAACTTGATTAACAATTTCATTTAAAGACTCAACAAATTGTTTATCAACTTGATTAACAATTTCATTTAAAGACTCATCAGCTTGGTTATTAGTTGGATTAACAACTTGTTCAATCGGTGGTCTAACATTTTCATTACTTTTAACCTTTGCCACACAGTTCTGACCAACAATACCTTTATTTTATAATAAATATAATTTTATTTAACATTCGAAGATACACCACTTCAGAATTCTTTTTGACATATTCCTAGTTTCATTTTTTCATTAAAAACTACCTCCAAATTATTATAATCATAATCAGACAACGAATCATCAGACGAACATGAACTCGATGAAACAACAACTTGGTCATCAACTTGATTAACAATTTCATTTAAAGACTCAACAAATTGTTTATCAACTTGATTAACAATTTCATTTAAAGACTCATCAGCTTGGTTATTAGTTGGATTAACAACTTGTTCAATCGGTGGTCTAACATTTTCATTACTTTTAACCTTTGCCACACAGTTCTGACCAACAATACCTTTATTTTATAATAAATATAATTTTATTTAACATTCGAAGATACACCACTTCAGAATTCTTTTTGACATATTCCTAGTTTCATTTTTTCATTTTAAACTTCCTCCAAATTATTATAATCATAATCAGACAATGAATCATCAGACCAACATGAACTCGATGAAACAACAACTTGGTCATAAACTTGATTAACGAATTCATTTAAAGACTCAACAGATTGTTAATCAACTTGATTAAAAATTTAATTTAAAGACTAAGCAGCTTGGTTATTAGTTGGATTAACAACTTGTGCAATCGTTGGTTTAAAATTTTCATAATTTATCCTTTGCCACCCAGTTCTTACCAACAATACCTTTATTTTTATAATAAATATAATTTTATTTAACATTCGAAGATACACAACTTCAGAGTTATTTTTGACATATTCCTAGTTTCATTTTTTCATTTAAAACTACCTCTAAATTATTTTATTTATAATCAGACAATGAATCATCAGACCAACGTGAACTCGATGAAACAACAACTTGGTCATAAACTTGATTTAGAAATTCATTTAAAGACTCAACAGATTGTTTATCAACTTAATTAAAAATTTCATTTAAAGACTAAGCAGCTTGGTTATTAGTTGGTTTAACAACTTGTTCAATCGGTGGTTTAAAATTTTCATTACTTTTAACCTTTGCCACACAGTTCTGACCAACAATACCTTTATTTTATAATAAATATAATTTTATTTAACATTCGAAGATACACCACTTCAGAATTCTTTTTGACATATTCCTAGTTTCATTTTTTCATTTAAAACTTCCTCCAAATTATTACAATCATAATCATACAATGAATCATCAGACCAACATGAACTCGATGAAACAACAACTTGGTCATAAACTTGATTTAGAAATTGATTTAAAGACTCAACAGATTGTTTATCAACTTAATTAAAAATTTCATTTAAAGACTAAGCAGCTTGGTTATTAGTTGGATTAACAACTTGTTCACTCGGTGGTTTAAAATTTTCATTACTTTTAACCTTTGCCACAGAGTTCTGACCAACAATACCTTTATTTTATAATAAATATAATTTTATTTAACATTCGAAGATACACCACTTCTGAATTCTTTTTGACATATTCCTAGTTTCATTTTTTCATTTAAAACTAACTCCAAATTATTATAATCATAATCAGATAATGAATCATCAGACGAACATGAACTCGATGAAACAACAACTTGGTCATCAACTTGATTAACAATTTCATTTAAAGACTCAACAAATTGTTTATCAACTTGATTAACAATTTCATTTAAAGACTCAGCAGCTTGGTTATTAGTTGGATTAACAACATGTTCAATCGGTGGTTTAACATTTTCATTACTTTTAACCTTTGCCACACAGTTCTGACCAACAATATCTTTATTTTATAATAAATATAATTTTATTTAACATTCGAAGATACACCACTTCAGAATTCTTTTTGACATATTCCTAGTTTCATTTAAAACTACCTCCAAATTATTATAATCATAATCAGACAATGAATCATCAGACGAACATGAACTCGATGAAACAACAACTTGGTCATCAACTTGATTAACAATTTCATTTAAAGACTCAACAAATTGTTTATCAAGTTGATTAACAATTTCATTTAAAGACTCAGCAGCTTGGTTATTAGTTGGATTAACAACTTGTTCAATCGGTGGTTTAACATTTTCATTACTTTTAACCTTTGCCACACAGTTCTGACCAACAATACCTTTATTTTATAATAAATATAATTTTATTTAACATTCGAAGATACACCACTTCAGAATTCTTTTTGACATATTCCTAGTTTCATTTTTTCATTTAAAACTTCCTCCAAATAATTATAATCATAATCAGACAATGAATCATCAGACGAACATGAACTCGATGAAACAACAACTTGGTCATAAACTTGATTAACAAATTCATTTAAAGACTCAACAGATTGTTTATCAACTTGATTAAAATTTCATTTAATGACTACGCAGCTTGGTTATTAGTTGGATTAACAACTTGTTCAATCGGTGGTTTAAAATTTTCATTACTTTATCCTTTGCCACCCAGTTCTTACCAACAATACCTTTATTTTATAATAAGTATAATTTTATTTAACATTCGGAGATACATGTGACAATCGTCAATTTCAGGTTAACTCCGTTAACTCAACTCCGTCAATTCAAACTTAAAGATCATTGAATCTATAACGCACACTTCATTACATTTAAACTAGGGTTTAAATGACGCTTAACACTTACTACATGTGTAGTCTTTCGGGATTTGCACCGAAACGCAAACAAGTTGACGCAAACGATTGAGGAATAAACGAAAAACGTCAACATAATAATTATGTGATAATTATGTGTTAACATATGTGTTACTTGATTATATTGTGTGTAATGCTAAACAAGAAACAAGAACTAAGTTAGTTAAGTTAGAAAAACAACACTTGAAAGTAGAGGGACTTGAGTGTAACTTGTGTGTCTATAAATATAACCTTAAAAATAAAACCCTAACTATTATTATTATTAATCCCAACCCGATCGGCCCCCCCTTCCCTTTGCTCCTTGCTGCCGATCACTTCCACACACACATACATCAAGAAATCAAGTGTTTAATCCAAGAACTAGGTGCTAGGAAGGTATAATTGATCATCCTTTACATTCTTGTTGATTGATTTTGATGTTTGTTGGGTTAATAACAAACCTAGGCTGCCGATTTTGAGTATGTACATAGCTAACATGATTGTTGTTATTTGGATGATGATTTGATAACTAGATTGAATCTTGTTGTATGGTGATTGTTGTGTCTTTGATTTGAGTTCAAACACAAACCCTAATCTTGTATGTAATGTGAAATTGATGTGCATGGATGGTGTTTATGGGTCTAGAGGGTTATATGGATGCATGATAGTTCATAGATTGTTATTATGTTGAGTTTGGATACAAACAGATTCTGGACAGAATGTGTATACGCAGTTTAAGTGACTGTAACGAAGTGTAAACCTGAAAGTTAGTTGAGATTGTGGGAACTGCAGTAAACTAGGTTGAGTCTAGTTTCTATAAAGTATAAGTTTGTAATTTTTGGACAAGTAGAAGTTAACTTTTATGATTTTACAAAAACGTTGTGCAAAGCTGAGCTGTTAGACCTGCTGTTAGGTTATGTTGTAAATGTTATATCTCATGAACTACGAGACCAATTGTAAGGCCCCGTCACCGGTAACCCTACTTTCGTGTTGGATTTACTCATAAACACAGTTCTAAATATCAGAGTTAATTAAAAACTTTACGCGGAATATAAAACTTTCATAAAACATTACATATCAATTCATAATCATGTCTTAAAACATTCCTCTTGTCTTTCATTTTCAAAACATAACTTATAAAACATATCAGATCTTCAGATGCCAGGCTTTAGTCTTCTGCCATGTGTCCTCCACTCAAGCCAGCTGTCTCATCCTACTCACCTGCGTGCATACTAAAAGTCTGCTACGCTGAGTGAGTTCTAGTTAATCATACAATACCATACGATACCTTATTACATACATACGTACTTAACCTCATAACTTTCTTTCATACACACATAAGTACTCATACCTTCACTCTTACTTATATACTTTCTTTCTTACTTACATACTTTCTTTACATTCATAATCATACGTTTTAAAGAGCCTTTCGCCCTATAACCTCACAGATATTATAAGGGTCTGGTCCCTAACATCACAGATATTATAAGGGTCTGGTCCCTATCCTCACAGATATTGTAAGGGTCTGGTCCCTAACATCACAGATATTATAAGGGTCTGGTCCCTAACATCACAGATATTATAAGGGTCTGGTCCCTAACATCACAGATATTATAAGGGTCTGGTCCCTTGCTTTCGAATATTAGTAGGGTTCAGTTCCCTCTTCGTTACCATACAACCATGCATCATACCTCGAGTATTATTAGGGCTCGGTACCCTTTTCGTAACCATACAACCGTCATTTCCTTCTTTTATTAACTTTATTACGTTCATACACATAAACATTCATATCATACTTGCCATATTTATAACGTTACAACCTGACAGTACGTGCAATATCCGAAGATCGTTCACGAACCATCAAGCAATCATTCATACATATCACATATATCACATATGGCTTTATAACGTTACAACCTGACAGTACGTGCAATATCCGAAGATCGTTCACGTACCATCAAGCAATCATTCTTACATAACACATATATCACATAGGGCATACACTTATCACTTAGGATAAATGTATTAACAACACATCAAGTATGCACATAGCCCCGAAAACATAACAAGGAATGGGGCTAGAAACTCACCTGGATCCTGTTACGCTCTCCGTTGATCGTAATTCCTTTCTTTAACTGGGCCCGGCTAACTGTATAATATTTACACATATCAATTAACTACTACTACTCGTTTTGTATTTCTATCTATATATGACCCACAACGAACGGGGGTCCGGGGGCAGCGCCCCTGGCAGCGGGGTTCTAGGGGCGGCAGCCCCTAGCGGGGTCCAAGGGGCAGAGCCCCTGGCTGGCGCGCTGTTTAGGAACATGCATTGCTTGATAAACTTTTAACTACGCAAACTTACTTTTAACTGTTATCATTGGTTTTAAATCGTCCTGCGTGACATCACAATGTTCTCTATGGTTTTTACGCTTCCGCACTTATTTTCATTTAAACGTTTTTATGGTTTGATTATAACTTATGATTCCGATCCTGCCAGTTCACACCCTCTAACGGAAAAATTTTATTTTCGATAACTGCCTTAACACATTTTCCATTTGGTTTTTAATTTATTTTCTAAACGAACTTCACTTCAGGCGAAGTTAAACCTCGGGCGAACTTGGCTTCAGGCGAAGTTAAACCTTAGACGAACTTGGCTTCAGGCGAAGTTATACCTTAGGCGAACTTGGCTTCAGGCGAAGTTAAACCTTAGGCGAACTTGGCTTCAGGCGAAGTTAAACCTTAGGCGAACTTGGCTTCAGGCGAAGTTATACCTTAGGCGAACTTGGCCGTAGGCGAAGTTACGCTTGAAGGGGAAGTTACGCTTGAAGGCGAAGTTCATCAGGCGAACTTAATCTTGCAGGCGAAGTTATCGCGCTGCAGATCTGTTTGCCCATAACTCCTTCGTTTCGTAGCCAAATAACTCGATTTTGGTACCCACGGAATCGTATGATCGGCGCCTACAAATCCCAACCATCAAATCGGCCTAAAATCGACGTTTTAGGGGTCCGATTTGGGCAGTTTGGGTTTCGGGTCCGGTTAACCCATCCAATCCTAACCATTTTCAGTAATATTAACTTTGTTGGATTTGTTCTTACCTTACCAACTCAGATCTATCAACGAAATCTCGGGTCTCGGCTTCGAATCTTGATCGGTTAGAAAGCGGTGTTTTGAGGAGTGTGTGGAGTGTGTGTGGAGTTTGGTGAGAAATGAGATATTTTGGGATTTTGGGGGTATTTATATCCCTGAAATCCCATTCTCATTTATCCTATCTCAATTAATCCAAGTCCATGACCCGCTCCTACCCGATAATAATAATTAAAAACGCGAAATCACTAACATAACTTTCTTTATTCAACATTATAAATTTTAGGATGTTACAAGTCTTCCCCCCTTAAGGAGGTTTCGTCCCCGAAACCTAACTATTACATAAACAAACTAGGGTAAAACTTGCGCATCTCATCCTCGGCTTCCCAAGTAGCATCTGATCCCTTGCGGTGTTTCCATATTACTTTTACCAAAGGTATAGTTTTGTGACGAAGCTGCTTCTCCTTGCGATCAACGATCTTTATCGGTTGCTCGATGTAGTTCAATTGTTCATCAACCTCAATGTCCATTAATGGCACGTGAGACGTGTCATCAGCTAGACACTTCCTCAGATGAGAAACATGGAAGGTTGAATGAATTCCTTCTAACTCGTCGGGTAAATCCAGCTTATAAGCTACTTCCCCCACACGATACAAAATTTTAAATGGTCCAATGTACCTCGGACTTAGCTTCCCTCTCTTTCCAAAACGGATAATTCCTTTCCAAGGCGAGACCTTAAGCATCACATAGTCGCCAACGTTAAACTCAATTGGTCGTCGCCGCTTATCTGCATAAGACTTTTGTCTGTCTTGAGCGGCTTTCATTCTTGCTTTGATCTGATCGAACTTTGAAGACGTTTCTTGAACCACTTCTAGGCTTCCCATTTCCTTTTGACCAATCTCACCCCAACACACCGGGGTTCTACATCGTCGACCGTAAAGCATCTCAAACAGTGGCATACCAATGCTCGAATGGTAACTGTTGTTATAGGAGAACTCTGCCAGATGCAGATGATCATCCCAGCTTCCACCAAAATCTAAAACACAAGCACGTAGCATATCCTCAAGGGTTTGGATCGTCCTTTCGGACTGTCCATCGGTTTGAGGATGGTACGCCGTACTGATGTTCAACCTCGTCCCCATAGCTTCATGGAATTTCTTCCAGAATCTTGAAGTAAACCGTGTATCTCTATCAGACACGATCGATAACGGTACTCCATGCTTGGTTACAATTTCTTTAATGAACAAGCTTGCTAACGTTTCTGACGAGATGGCCTCTCGTATGGGTAGAAAGTGAGCACTCTTGGTCAAACGGTCCACAATCACCCAGATGGTATCATGATGCTTAGCTGTACGAGGTAGCTTAGTTATGAAATCCATAGTGATGTGTTCCCATTTCCACTCGGGTATCTCTAGCGGTTGCATCTTCCCATAAGGCTTCTGATGTTCGGCTTTGACTTGTAAGCAAGTTAAGCACTTACCGACATAATCTACTACATCAGTCTTCATTCCAGGCCACCAGTAATCCCTTTTCAAGTCTTGGTACATCTTTGTAGCTCCAGGATGGATTGAGTACCTTGACTTATGAGCTTCATCTAAGATTCGACTTCTAAGATCACCATGGCGTGGGATCCACATGCGGTCAAATCTAGTCTTAACTCCATGAGTGTTTTCCACTAACTCAATCTGCTGGACGAACACCCTTTCTTTCTTTACTAACCCTTCATCTACTAACACCTCTGACTGCACCTTGATGATTTCTTCAAAAAGACTTGAGTTCACAATCAGCTGGTAAGACTTCACGGTTGCTAGGACTTCCTCATTTTTACGACTTAGCGCATCAGCGACCACGTTAGCTTTACCGGGGTAATACTTAATCTCACAGTCGTAATCCTTTATCAATTCTAACCATCTTCTCTGCCTCATGTTCAATTCTTTCTACTCGAAAAAGTACTTTAAACTCTTATGATCTGTATAGATAGTACACTTAGTACCGTACAGATAATGCCTCCATATCTTAAGAGCATGCACTACGGCTGCTAACTCCAAATCATGCGTCGGATAAGTACTCTCATGGACCTTCAAATGTCTAGACGCGTAAGCTATCACTTTCCCTCGTTGCATCAACACGCAACCTAGCCCTTGATGCGAGGCATCAGCACACACAACGAAATCCTCGTCACCATCGGGTAGAGCAAGGATTGGAGCTTGCGTGAGTCTTCTCTTTAATTCTTCAAAGGCTTCTTCTTGAAATTTTCCCCAACTGAATACTATCGACTTTCGGGTCATACCGGTCAGCGGTGCGGCTATCTTGGAGAAACCTTCGATGAATCTCCTGTAGTAGCCGGCTAACCCTAGGAAACTTCGTATATCAGTCGGATTCTGCGGAGTCTTCCAATTCGTTATCGCCTCAATCTTAGCTGGGTCCACGGTAATCCCTTCCGAATTAATCACGTGACCTAAAAATTGCACCTCTCTTAACCAGAACGCGCATTTCGAAAACTTGGCATACAACTTCTCTTTCTTCAGAACTTCCAATACTTCTCTCAAATGCTCCGCATGGTCAGACTCGCTCCTTGAATATATTAATATGTCATCAATGAAAACGATAACTGACTTATCCAACATTGGTCGACACACCCTGTTCATCATGTCCATAAATGCTGCAGGAGCATTTGTTAGACCGAATGACATTACGAGGAACTCGTAGTGTCCATATCGCGTTCGGAACGCTGTCTTAGGGACGTCTGCCTCCTTTACCTTCAGTTGATGGTAGCCTGATCTGAGATCTATTCGTGAGAACCAACTCGAACCTTGCAGTTGGTCAAACAGATCGTCAATCCTAGGCAAGGGGTATCTATTCTTTACCGTAAGCTTATTTAACTCACGATAGTCTATGCACATTCTCATACTTCCATCCTTTTTCTTCACAAACAAAACCGGTGCGCCCCACGGAGAAACACTCGGTCTGATAAAACCCTTGTCGAGGAGTTCTTGCAGTTGGGACATCAATTCCTTCATCTCGGACGGTGCTAGACGGTAAGGCGCTTTCGCGACGGGCTGGGCTCCTGGTACTAGATCTATCTGAAATTCTATCTCTCGCTCAGGTGGCAACCTCGGAAGATCCTCAGGGAATACTTCTGGGTAGTCGCGCACAATAGGAACATTCTTCATTTCTTTCATCTCGGCCGTAGCGTTGACAACATACGCCAGGTAGGCACCGCACCCTCGCCTTAACAAACCCTCGGCTTTTATCATCGAAATGACATTAAGCCCATAACTCTCCTTATCACCATAAACCGTCACCGCACTACCATCCAATGACTTTAACCTTATCATCTTACTTTGACATACTATCTGAGCCTCAAACTCAGACAACCAATCCATACCCAAGACTACATCGAACCCTCCTAAGGCCATAACATACAAAGTAACAGGGAACTCATGTCCCTCTAACTCTATCTTACAATTCTTAACCATTTTTGTTATTTTCACCGAAGTGTCACTTGCGGTTTCTACTACAAAAGTTTCAGACACTCGGCAGCCTTTCATTTTAGCTAGTTTACTAAACGTCGTAGCTACAAAACTTCTATTCGCACCCGAATCAAATAATACAGAAGCGGAAACATCGTTCACTAGAAACGTACCTGTGACGACATCCAGAATCTGCCTGGCTTGTTCCTGGGTCAGCATGTAGGCTCTAGTTCTGGGCCTAGCTTTATCGGCATCCTTCTTTCCACTACCTCCAGCTACACCTTCAGTGCACTCCCTTGACATATGGCCTGTCTTGCCACATTTGTAACATGCTGGCTTCGCACTGCACTCATTGGCATAATGCCCTACCTTCCCGCACTTATAACAGGCATTCGACCCCATTCTGCATTCTCCACCATGGGCCTTTCCACATTTGAGACAAACATTAGAACTTTTACCCCACTTGCACTCACCACCATGCCTCTTTCCGCAGGTCTTACACGATCTCTTCTCCCACACTTTCTGTTTCTTATCCTTGGAGTTCCATAACTGAGTACCGGGTCGTTTAGCAGGTGTGACCCCTTTCTTCTCTTTCTCTTCGTCCCTTTCCACCCTATCATCCGCGGCCACGTCAGCATAGACCATTTCCGCGAGTCCAACAGCCGAATCAAAAGTAGCAGGTTGAATCGCCCTGACTAACATGCGGACCTTTTGTGGCAACCCCCTCACATAACATTTGATTCTCTTGACCTCAGTGTCAACCATGTCAGGCACCAACCTAGATAGTCGGTTGAACTCCGTGGTATACTCACGATGCGTCATCATACCGGCTTTTAAATTCTGGAACTTCATCTCCGTTCTTTCAACCTCGGCATCTGCACAGAACTTCTTCATTACCAACTCTTTCAAATCTTCCCACCTCATCTCTTTGATCTCTTCACGGGTCTTCCTCTGCTCCACACTCTCCCACCAATACATAGCCTCATCTACAAATGACTGAGTAGCATAACCCACAGCTTGGTCGGGACGGCATTCGTTAATGCGGATAACCTTGTCCATAGCGGTTATCCACTGGAGAGTAGCGATTGCGTCTCCTAAACCAGTCAGCTTAGGCGGGTCACAACTTTTGAAGGACTTATAGCTGCACCCACCTTGTCCTCCTCTCCTATCATATACTTTCACAGACTTATCCCCACTCGAGGCCCCTCTTTCACCTTCCCCATCCTTTCTACCATCACCACCCGCCCCTTCAGCAGTTCGCTCACGGCTTCCAGCAGATCCTTCGGGATTCAGGTTCTTCACAGCAGCAACTACAGCCTGAACGATGGCTGCTTGAACTGCGGGGCTAAGTTGAACTTCTTCGTTGTTGTTCTGGTCTCCTCCAGCTGCGCTTCCTTCATCTTCGGTGTGGGAAGCTTCTTCTACCGAAGGTTGCCGGACAAGACGAGGCCTGCCACGACGTCCAGTGCGACCCCCAGTTTCAACAAATTCTCCAGCTCCAGCCATTAGTATTCTAAAGGGGAAAACACAAACATCATCATTCAAGGAACTATTTAGTACAAGGATAGCAAGGCTAACAGGTAATAACAGTGGCCAGCTGTGACTAGCTGATCACGTTGCTTTCCGTGTCCTATACACTTCCCTTTATGAGTCTATTTGTGCTGGTTCTACTTAAGCAGTTAGTCAAATCAAACAATCAATTATTCCTATCCCTGTAGTTCACATATCTTTTCTTTCTCATTAACATATATCATTTAATCTTACAATTTACCTTTACTGATCTTGCTTGAGCGACACATGGCATTCTTGGACTGGCATCTTATTTCCTTTCTTACTTAAATCCCATTCTCTGTTCGAGTCTAAGCATGTAGGATGCTTAAATCTCTCGAACTTTGCTCTGATACCAACTTGTAAGGCCCCGTCACCGGTAACCCTACTTTCGTGTTGGATTTACTCATAAACACAGTTCTAAATATCAGAGTTAATTAAAAACTTTACGCGGAATATAAAACTTTCATAAAACATTACATATCAATTCATAATCATGTCTTAAAACATTCCTCTTGTCTTTCATTTTCAAAACATAACTTATAAAACATATCAGATCTTCAGATGCCAGGCTTTAGTCTTCTGCCATGTGTCCTCCACTCAAGCCAGCTGTCTCATCCTACTCACCTGCGTGCATACTAAAAGTCAGCTACGCTGAGTGAGTTCTAGTTAATCATACAATACCATACGATACCTTATTACATACATACGTACTTAACCTCATAACTTTCTTTCATACACACATAAGTACTCATACCTTCACTCTTACTTATATACTTTCTTTCTTACTTACATACTTTCTTTACATTCATAATCATACGTTTTAAAGAGCCTTTCGCCCTATAACCTCACAGATATTATAAGGGTCTGGTCCCTAACATCACAGATATTATAAGGGTCTGGTCCCTATCCTCACAGATATTGTAAGGGTCTGGTCCCTAACATCACAGATATTATAAGGGTCTGGTCCCTAACATCACAGATATTATAAGGGTCTGGTCCCTTGCTTTCGAATATTAGTAGGGTTCAGTTCCCTCTTCGTTACCATACAACCATGCATCATACCTCGAGTATTATTAGGGCTCGGTACCCTTTTCGTAACCATACAACCATACAACCGTCATTTCCTTCATTTATTAACTTTATTACGTTCATACACATAAACATTCATATAATACTTGCCATATTTATAACGTTACAACCTGACAGTACGTGCAATATCCGAAGATCGTTCACGAACCATCAAGCAATCATTCATACATATCACATATATCACATATGGCTTTATAACGTTACAACCTGACAGTACGTGCAATATCCGAAGATCGTTCACATACCATCAAGCAATCATTCTTACATAACACATATATCACATAGGGCATACACTTATCACTTAGGATAAATGTATTAACAACACATTAAGTATGCACACAGCCCCGAAAACATAACAAGGAATGGGGCTAGAAACTCACCTGGATCCTGTTACGCTCGCCGTTGATCGTAATTCCTTTCTTTAACTGGGCCCGGCTAACTGTATAATATTTACACATATCAATTAACTACTACTACTCGTTTTGTATTTCTATCTATATATGACCCACAACGAACGGGGGTCCGGGGGCAGCGCCCCTGGCAGCGGGGTTCTAGGGGCGGCAGCCCCTAGCGGGGTCCAAGGGGCAGAGTCCCTGGCTGGCCCGCGGTTTAGGAACATGCATTGCTTGATAAACTTTTAACTACGCAAACTTACTTTTAACTGTTATCATTGGTTTTAAATCGTCCTGCGTGACGTCACAATGTTCTCTATGGTTTTTACGCTTCCGCACTTATTTTCATTTAAACGTTTTTATGGTTTGATTATAACTTATGATTCCGATCCTGCCAGTTTACACCCTCTGACGGAAAAATCGACGTTTCATTTAAACATTTAAACTTTTTTAACATGGGAATGATGTGACAATCGTCAATTTCAGGTTAACTCCGTTAACTCAACTCCGTCAATTCAAACTTAAAGATCATTGAATCTATAACGCACACTTCATTACATTTAAACTAGGGTTTAAATGACGCTTAACACTTACTACATGTGTAGTTTTTCGGGATTTGCACCGAAACGCAAACAAGTTGACACAAACGATTGAGGAATAAACGAAAAACGTCAACATAATAATTATGTGATAATTATGTGTTAACATATGTGTTACTTGATTATATTGTGTGTAATGCTAAACAAGAAACAAGAACTAAGTTAGTTAAGTTAGAAAAACAACACTTGAAAGTAGAGGGACTTGAGTGTAACTTGTGTGTCTATAATTATAACCTTAAAAATAAAACCCTAACTATTATTATTATTAATCCCAACCCGATCGGCCCCCCCTTCCCTTTCCTCCTTGCTTCCGATCACTTCCACACACACATACATCAAGAAATCAAGTGTTTAATCCAAGAACTAGGTGCTACGAAGGTATAATTGATCATCCTTTACATTCTTGTTGATTGATTTTGATGTTTGTTGGGTTAATAACAAACCCTAGGCTGCAGATTTTGAGTATGTACATAGCTAACATGATTGTTGTTATTTGGATGATGATTTGATAACTAGATTGAATCTTGTTGTATGGTGATTGTTGTGTCTTTGATTTGAGTTCAAACACAAACCCTAATCTTGTATGTAATGTGAAATTGATATGCATGGATGGTGTTTATGAGTCTAGAGGGTTATATGGATGCATGATAGTTCATAGATTGTTATTATGTTGAGTTTGGATGCAAACAGATTCTGGACAGAATGTGTATACGATGTTTAAGTGACTGTAATGAAGTGTAAACGTGAAAGTTAGTTGAGATTGTGGGTACTGCAGTAAACTAGGTTGAGTCTAGTTTCTATAAAGTATAAGTTTGTAATTTTTGGACAAGTAGAAGTTAACTTTTATGATTTTACAAAAACGTTGTGCAAAGCTGAGCTGTTAGTCCTGCTGTTAGGTTATGTTGTAAATGTTATATCTCATGAACTAAGAGACCAATTGGGTTGGTTCCACTTCTGGAAGTTGACTCATTGAGTTAGGAATCAAACCCAAGTGGTCTTGCATTTATTGGATTTTTCGTTTAATGGGAATTGCAAATAACATTCTGTTGTGCATGAATCTGACTGTTATGAGTTTGCTGTATTGATTTGATGATTGTGAGAAAACTATGAGGAATAAAAATGTAATAAAATATGTTCTGGAAACCTAAGACATATGTACTTCTGTGATGATTTTTGGTAAATTAATTGAGATGCTATGATCGGTGAAATAGTACAATATTTCTAGTAGGATTTCTGTCTCGGTGAAACTAGCTGCTGAGTTGTGTAATAATGCATGAAACGTGATACTTGTTATATAATTGCTATGTTTTGACCAAAATACCCTTGCGGGGAATAATTGCTAAGTGATTGCCATGATTTGACCAAATTGCCCTTATGGGGAATAATGGCTAGTTAATTGTTATTTGTTGACCAAAATGCCCTTACGGGAAAAATTGCTAGTAATGTACATTATGAATACATGACACGTATATGATTGCTTACACATGTGATGTGTCACAAAAACACTTGTTAAAGACACACACGATTCACGAACGAAACACGAAACATGTTATGTGCATAGGTATTATGTGCCGGGTCTAGAGACTCGATAATATTCCGACACTTAGAAAAATCTCTTTGTTGTTTTAGAACGTTAGAGAGAGTTTTTCGGTGACGCGCATCTTGGTGATTATTTTGGGAAATTCTTCGCAAACAGTGAGTTTCACTTTCCCCTCTTTAAACTGTTTTCAAACGCTTTTCACTTGGGGGAGATAACATACTGCACAACGCATTTAAGATTTTGTTATAATTTATATATCACTTGTAAAGGCTATGTGGCAAACGAAATATTTGAAGTCCTACACATCGAACCGGTTAATATTTAGAATAGCGAGTCACTGTTGAGTAGTACTACTGGGTTTGACAAACCCCACCCAACGCTAAACTCGACTGGAGGTCGAGCGGGTGTAATTTTGGCTAACACGTACCATGGTCTGGAGGACCTGGTGACAAGGCACTTAATAAACGAGTCAGCTTCGGTGTCGAACACTTAGTAAAACTTGTTGTATAGATTAGCTACCTATCGATATATAATTTTACATAACACTATCTGGTAACGCAAAACGCCGTAACGTGGTTACGCAAAACGCTTAACGCAAAACGCTGAACGCAAACGCTAAACGATTTATTTTATATAACTTGTGAACTCACCAACCTTGTGTTGACACTTTTAGTATGTTATTCTCAGGTAGCCGAGGCGGGCGCGCGGTTTAGGAACATGCATTGCTTGATATACTTTTAACTACGCAAACTTACTTTTAACTATTATCATTGGTTTTAAATCGTCCTGCGTGACGTCACAATGTTCTCTATGGTTTTTACGCTTCCGCACTTATTTTCATTTAAACGTTTTTATGGTTTGATTATAACTTATGATTCCGATCCTGCCAGTTCACACCCTCTGACGGTAAAACTCCGTTAGTAGATTTTGAGGGTGTGACAATACACCACTTCAGAATTATTTTTGACATATTCCTAGTTTCATTTTTTCATTTAAAACTACCTCCAAATAATTATATTCATAATCAGACAATGAATCATCAGACCAACATGAACTCGATGAAACAACAACTTGGTCATAAACTTGATTAACAAATTCATTTAAAGACTCAACAGATTGTTTATCAACTTGATTAAAAATTTCATTTAAAGACTAAGCAGCTTGGTTATTAGTTGGATTAACAACTTGTTCAATCGGTGGGTTAAAATTTTCATTACTTTATCCTTTGCCACCCAGTTCTTACCAACAATACCTTTATTTTTATAATAAATATAATTTTATTTAACATTCGAAGATACACCACTTCAGAATTATTTTTGACATATTCCTTGTTTCATTTTTTCATTTAAAACTACCTCCAAATTATTATATTCATAATCAGACAATGAATTATCAGACCAACATGAACTCGATGAAACAACAACTTGGTCATAAACATGATTAACAAATTCATTTAAAGACTCAACAGATTGTTTATCAACTTGATTAAAAATTTCATTTAAAGACTAAGCAGCTTGGTTATTAGTTGGATTAACAACTTGTTCAATCGGTGGTTTAAAATTTTCTTTGCTTTTAACCTTTGCCACACAGTTCTGACCAACAATACCTTTATTTTAGAATAAATATAATTTTATTTAACATTCGAAGATACACCACTTCAGAATTCTTTTTGACATATTCCTAGTTTCATTTTTTCATTTAAAACTTTCTCCAAATTATTATAATCATAATCAGACAATGAATCATCAGACGAACATGAACTCGATGAAACAACAACTTGGTCATCAACTTGATTAACAATTTCATTTAAAGACTCAACAAATTGTTTATCAACTTGAATAACAATTTCATTTAAAGACTCAGCAGCTTGGTTATTAGTTGGATTAACAACTTGTTCAATCGGTGGTTTAACATTTTCATTACTTTTAACCTTTGCCACACAGTTCTAACCAACAATACCTTTATTTTATAATAAATATAATTTTATTTAACATTCGAAGATACACCACTTCAGAATTCTTTTTGACATATTCCTAGTTTCATTTTTTTCATTTAAAACTTCCTCCAAATTATTATAATCATAATCAGACAATGAATCATCAGACCAACATGAACTCAATGAAACAACAACATGGTCATCAACTTGATTAACAACTTCATTTAAAGACTCAACAGATTGTTTATGTGACAATCGTCAATTTCAGGTTAACTCCATTAACTCAACTTCGTCAATTCAAACTTAAGATCATTGAATCTATAACGCATACTTCATTACATTTAAACTAGGGTTTAACTGACACTTAACACTTACTACATGTGTAGTCTTTCGGGAATTGCACCGAAACGCAAACGAGTTGACGCAAACGATCGATGAATAAACGAAAAACGTCAAAACATTAATTATGTGATAATTATGTGTTAGACTTATGTGTTGTGTGATAACATGGTTAGAAACGTTAACTCAAGATGTAAACAAGTTAGTTTAAGCTAGGAAAAGTAATACTTAAAAGTGGAGGGGCTAAAGTGTAACATAGTATTCTATAAATACTATGTTACAATAAACCCTAACTCTTATTTTTCTTTCTCCCAAAACCGATCAGGCACCCCCTCCATCCCTCTTGGCTGCCGTCACCTTCACACACACATAACACCAAGAAATCAAGCCTTTGATTGAAGAACTAGGTGCTAGGAAGGTATAATTGATTATCCTATACATCATTGTTACTTGATTTTGATGTTTGTTGGGTTAATAACAAACCCTAAGCTGCCGATTTCTTGTATGGTGTGTGTTAACATGATTGTTGTTGAATTAATGATGATTGATAACTAGTATTGATGTTGTTACAAGTTGATTGTTGTGTCTATGATTTGAGTTCAAACAAAAACCCTAATCATGTATGTAATGGGTAATTGATGTGCATGGATGGTGTTTATGGAGTTTAGAGTGTTATATGAATGCATGATAGTTCATAGATTGTTATTATGTTGAGTTTGGATGCAAACAGTTTCTGGACAGAATGTGTATATGATGTTTAAGTGACTGTAACTAAGTGTAAACTTGAAAATTGGTTGAGATTATTGGTACTAAAGTAAACTAGGTTGAGTCTAGTTTCTATAAAGTATAAATTTGTAATTTTTGGACAAGTAGAAGTTAACTTTTATGATTTTACAAAAACGTTGTGCAAAGCTGAGCTGTTAGACCTGCTGTTAGGTTGTTTTGTAAATGTTATATCTCATGAACTACGAGACCAATTGGGTTGGTTCCACTTCTGGAAGTTGACTTATTGAGTTAGAAACCTAACCCAAGTGGTCTTGCATTTATTGGATTTTTCGTTTAACGGGAATTTCAAATAAAATTCTGTTGCGCATGAATTTGACTGTTATGAGTTTGCTGTAATGATTTGATGATTGTGAGAAAACTATGTGGAATAAAAATGTAATAAAATATGTTCTGGAAACCTAAGACATATATGCTTCTGTGATGATTTTTGGTAAATTAATTGAGATGCTATGATTGGTGGAATAGTACAATCTTTCAAGTAGGATTTCTGTCTCGGTGAAACTAGCTGCTGAGTTTTGTGAAATTGCATGAAACATGATACTTGCTAATTTATTATCGTGTTTTGACCAAATTGCCCTTGAGGGGAATGATTGCAAGATAAATGTCGTGTTTTGACCAAAATGACCTTGCGGGGAATAATAGCCAATTGATTGTAATGATTTGACCAAATTGCCCTCGTGGGGAATAGTTGCTAGTTAATTGTTAAGTGTTGACCAAATTGCCCTTACGGGAAATAATGGCTAGTTATGTACTTTATGAATACATGACACGTATAAGATTGCCTACACATGTAATGTGTCACAAATACACTTGTTAAAGTCACACACAATTCACAAACGAAACACGAAACATGTTATGTGCTTAGGTATTATGTGCCGGGTCTAGAGACTCGATAATATTCCGACACTTAGAAAAATCTCTTTGTTGTTTTAGAACGCTAGAGAGAGTTTTTCTGTGACGCGCATCTTGGTGATTTAATTTGGGAAATTCTTCGCAAACAGTGAGTTTCACTTTCCCCTCTTTAAACTGTTTTCAAACGCTTTTCACTTGGGGGAGATAACATACTCCACAACGCATTTATGATTTTGTAATAAATTATATATCACTTGTAAAGGCTAAGTGGCAAACGAAAAATTTGAAGTCCTACACATCGAACCGGTTAATATTTAGAATAGCGAGTCACTGTTGAGTAGTACTACTGGGTTTGACAAACCCCACCCAACGCTAAACTCGACTGGAAGTCGAGCGGGTGGAATTTTGGCTAACACGTACCATGGTCTGGATGACCTGGTGACAAGGCACTTAATAAACGAGTCAGCTTCGGTGTCGAACACTTGGTAATACTTGTTGTATAGACTAGCTACCTATCGATATATAATTGACATAACACTATCTGTAACGCAAAACGCTGTAACGCAAAACGCTGTGACGCTGTAACGCTGTAACGCTGTAACGCAAAACGCTGAACGCAAACGCTAAACGATTTATTTTTATATAACTTGTGAACTCACCAACCTTGTGTTGACACTTTTAGTATGTTATTCTCAGGTAGCCGAGGCGGGCGCGCGGTTTAGGAACATGCATTGCTTGATAAACTTTTAACTATGCAAACTTACTTTTAACTGTTATCATTGGTTTTAAATCGTCCTGCGTGATGTCACATTGTTCTCTATGGTTTTACGCTTCCGCACTTATTTTCATTTAAACGTTTTTAAGGTTTGATTATAACTGATGATTCCGATCCTGTTAGTTCACACCCTCTGACGGTAAAACTCCGTTAGTGGATTTTGAGGGTGTGACAGTTTATCAACTTGATTAAAATTTCATTTAAAGACTAAGCAGCTTGGTTATTAGTTGGATTAACAACTTGTTCTATCGGTGGTTTAACATTTTCAATATTTTTAACCTTTGCCACCCAGTTCTGACCAACAATACCTTTATTTTTATAGTAAATATAATTTTATTTAACATTCGAAGATTCACCACTTCAGAGAATTTTTTTTGACATATTCCTTGTTTCATTTTTCATTTAAAATTTCCTCCAAATTATTATATTCATAATCAGACAATAAATCATCAGACGGACTTGAACTCGATGAAACAACAACTTGGTCATCAACTTGATTAACAACTTCATTTAAAGACCCAACAGACTGTTTATCAACTTGGTTAATAATTTCATTTAAAGACTCAACAGCTTGGTTATTAGTTGGATTAATAACTTGTTCAATCGGTGGTTTAACATTTTCATTACTTTTAACCTTTACCATCCAATTCTGACCAAAAATACCTTTATTTTTATAGTAAATATAATTTTAATTAACATTCGAAGATACACCACTTCAGAATTCTTTTTGACATATTCCTAGTTTCATTTTTTCTTTTAAAACCTCCTCCAAATTATTATAATCATAATCAGACAATGAATCATCAGAGGAACATGAACTCGATGAAACAACAACTTGGTCATCAAATTGATTAACAAATTCATTTAAAGACTCAACAAATTGTTTATCAACTTGATTAACTATTTCATTTAAAGACTCAGCAGCTTGGTTATTAGTTGGATTAACAACTTGTTCAATCGGTGGTTAAAAATTTTCTTTACTTTTAACATTTACCACCCAGTTCTGACCAACAATACCTTTATTTTTATAGTAAATATAATTTTATTTAACATTCGAAAATTCACCATTTCAGAGAATTTTTTTGACATATTCCTTGTTTCATTTTTCATTTAATATTTCCTCCAAATTATTATAATCATAATCAGACAATGAATCATCAGACGAACATGAACTCGATGAAACAACAACTTGGTCATCAACTTGATTAACAATTTCATTTAAAAACTCAACAAATTGTTTATCAACTTGATTAACAATCTCATTTAAAGACTCAGCAGCTTGGTTATTAGTTGGATTAACAACTTGTTCAATCGGTGGTTTAACATTTTCATTATTTTAACATTTTCCACACAGTTCTGACCAACAATACCTTTATTTTTATAATAAATATAATTTTATTTAACATTCGAAAATACACCACTTCAGAATTATTTTTGACATATTCCTAGTTTCATTTTTTCATTTAAAACTACCTCCAAATTATTATATTCATAATCAGACAATGAATCATCAGACCAACATGAACTCAATGAAAAAACAACATGGTCATCAAATTGATTAACAAATTCATTTAAAGACTCAACAAATTGTTTATCAACTTGATTAACTATTTCATTTAAAGACTCAGCAGCTTGGTTATTAGTTGTATTAACAATTTGTTCAATCGGTGGTTAAAAATTTTCTTTACTTTTAACATTTACCACCCAGTTCTGACCAACAATACCTTTATTTTTATAGTAAATATAATTTTATTTAACATGCGAAGATTCACCATTTCAGAGAATTTTTTTGACATATTCCTTGTTTCATTTTTCATTTAATATTTCCTCCAAATTATTATAATCATAATCAGACAATGAATCATCAGACGAACATGAACTCGATGAAACAACAACTTGGTCATCAACTTGATTAACAATTTCATTTAAAGACTCAACAAATTGTTTATCAACTTGATTAACAATTTCATTTAAAGACTCAGCAGCTTGGTTATTAGTTGGATTAACAACTTGTTCAATCGGTGGTTTAACATATTCACTACTTTTAACCTTTGCCACACAGTTCTGACCAACAATACCTTTATTTTATAATAAATATAATTTTATTTAACATTCGAAGATACACCACTTCAGAATTCTTTTTGACATATTCTTAGTTTCATTTTTTCATTTAAAACTTCCTCCAAATTATTATAATCATAATCAGACAATGAATCATCAGACCAACATGAACTCGATGAAACAACAACATGGTCATCAACTTGATTAACAACTTCATTTAAAGACTCAACAGATTGTTTATCAACTTGATTATAATTTCATTTAAAGACTAAGCAGCTTGGTTATTAGTTGGATTAACAACTTGTTCAATCGGTGGTTTAACATTTTCAATACATTTAACCTTTGCCGCCCAGTTCTGACCAACAATACCTTTATTTTATAATAAATATAATTTTATTTAACATTCGAAGATACACCACTTCAGAATTCTTTTTGACATATTCCTAGTTTCATTTTTTCAATTAAAACTACCTCCAAATTATTATAATCATAATCAGACAATGAATCATCAGACGAACATGAACTCGATGAAACAACAACTTGGTCATCAAATTGATTCACAAATTCATTTAAAGACTCAACAAATTGTTTATCAACTTGATTAACTATTTCATTTAAAGACTCAGCAGCTTGGTTATTAGTTGGATTAACAACTTGTTCAATCGGTGGTTAAAAATTTTCTTTACTTTTAACATTTACCACCCAGTTCTGACCAACAATACCTTTATTTTTATAGTAAATATAATTTTATTTAACATTCGAAGATTCACCATTTCAGAGAATTTTTTTGACATATTCCTTGTTTCATTTTTCATTTAATATTTCCTCCAAATTATTATAATCATAATCAGAAAATGAATCATCAGACGAACATGAACTCGATGAAACAACAACTTGGTCATCAACTTGATTAACAATTTCATTTAAAGACTCAACAAATTGTTTATCAACTTGATTAACAATTTCATTTAAAGACTCAGCAGCTTGGTTATTAGTTGGATTAACAACTTGTTCAATCGGTGGTTTAACATTTTCATTACTTTTAACCTTTGCCACACAGTTCTGACCAACAATACCTTTATTTTATAATAAATATAATTTTATTTAACATTCGAAGATACACTACTTCAGAATTCTTTTTGACAAATTCCCAGTTTCATTTTTTCATTTAAAACTTCCTCCAAATTATTATAATCATAATCAGACAATGAATCATCAGACCAACATGAACTCGATGAAACAACAACATGGTCATCAACTTGATTAACAACTTCATTTAAAGACTCAACCGATTGTTTATCAACTTGATTAAAATTTCATTTAAAGACTAAGCAGCTTGGTTATTAGTTGGATTAACAACTTGTTCAATCGGTGGTTTAACATTTTAAATACTTTTAACCTTTGCCACCCAGTTCTGACCAACAATACCTTTATTTTATAATAAATATAATTTTATTTAACATTCGAAGATATACCACTTCAGAATTCTTTTTGACATATTCCTAGTTTCATTTTTTCATCTGGGCAACTTCGCCTTCATCTGGGCAACTTCGCCTTCATCTGGGCAACATCGCCTTCAAAGCGACGAACTTCGCCTGCAAGCTAAGTTCGCCTGATGAACTTCGCCTACAGGCTAAGTTCGCCTGATGGCAATTTCGCTGTAAAGTTAAGTTCGCCTAACTGGTAACTTCGCCTGAGGCCAAGTTCGCCTGATGACAACTTCGCCTGAAGCCAAGTTCGCCTGATGGCAACTTCGCTGTAAAGCTACGTTCGCCTAGCTGGTAACTTCGCCTAAAGCTAAGTTCGCCTAAGGTTAACTTCGCCTAAAGTCAAGTTCGATTAGAAAATAAATTAAAAATCTAATGAAAAATGTATTAAGACGTTATAAGTAGTGATAGTTATAAGTCGGGTCGAGCTTGACCCGACTTATACATTTTATTTCCATTAACTGTCTTAATACATTTTTAAGACGGGTCGAGCTTGACTTTAGGCTAGAAAGATGTTATAAGTAGTGATAGTTAAATTGATATGTATACTTGTTATACAGTCAGCCGTGCACAACTGAAGAAAGGGATTACGATCAATGGAGAACGTAACCGTGTTCAGGTGAGTTTCTAGCCCCATTTATGTGTTACGTTTTCGGGGCTGTATGCATACTCAATATGTTTGTTAATACACTTATCCTAAGAGATAAGTGTATGCCTTATGTGGATAATGTGAAATGTATGAATGATTGCTTGATAGTACGTGAACGATCTTCGGATATTGCACGTACTGTCAGGTTGTAACGCTATGTATAAGGTAAGTATGTTATGTATGTTTATGTGTATGAACATGATAGATATAATAGAAGAAAGAAATGATAATACTCGAGGTATGATGTATAATGTATGGTTACGAAAAGGGTACCGAGCCCTAATAATACTCGAGGTATGATGTATGGTTGTATGGTTACGAAAAGGGTACCGAGCCCTACTAATACTCGAGGTATGATGTATGGTTGTATGGTAACGAAGAGGGAATCGAACCCTTCTAATATTCGAAAACAAGGGACCAGACCCTTATAATATCTGTGATGATAGGGACCAGACCCTTATAATATCTGTGATGTTAGGGTATCGGACCCTTCTAATATTCGAAAACTAGGGACCAGACCCTTATAATATCTGTGATGATAGGGACCAGACCCTTATAATATCTGTGATGTTAGGGAATCGAACCCTTCTAATATTCGAAAACTAGGGACCAGACCCTTATAATATCTGTGAGGTTATAGGGCGAAAGGCTCTTTAAAAAGTATGATTATGTATGTAAGGAAAGCATGAAGGTAAAAATGAACGTATGATTATGAATGTAAAGAAAGTATGAAAGTAAAAATGAAAGTAAAAGCACTTAGGTGTATATGAAAGAAAGTTAAGAGATGAAGTATGAAGCGTAAGAATGTATTGTATGATTATGTGATTAACTAGAACTCACTCAGCGTAGCTGACTTTTAGTATGCACGCAGGTGAGTAGGATGAGGCAGATCGCTTGAGGAGACACATGGCACTGAACAAGAATCTGGCATCTGAAGACTTATGATGTTTTAATTTAATGTTTTAATGTTGAAAGACAAAGGATGTTTTGAGACAAGTTATGAATTATGTAAAGTTTTATGAAAGTTTTATATTCCGCGTAAATGTTTTAATTAACTCTGATATTTAGAACTGTGTTTATGAGTAAATCCAACAGGAAAAGTAGGGCTACCGGTAACGGGGCCTTACAAGTTGGTATCAGAGCAAAGTTCGAGAGATTTAAGCATCCTACATGCTTAGACTCGAACAGAGTATGGGATATAAGTAAGAAAGGAAAGAAGATGCCAGTTCAAGAATGCCATGTGTCGCTCATGCAAGATCAGTAAAGGTAAAGTGTATAATTAAATGATAGATGTTAATGAGAAAGAAAAGATACGTGAATGGCAGGGATAGGAATAATTGATTGTTGATTTGGCTAACTGCTTAAGTAGAACCAGCACAAATAGACTCATAAAGGGAAGTGTATAGGACACGGAAAGCAACGTGATCAGCTAGTCACAGCTGGCCACTGTTATTACCTGTTAGCCTTGCTATCCTTGTACCAGATAGTTCCTTGAGTGATGATGTTTGTGTTTTCCCTTTTTGAATACGATGGCTGGAGCTGGAGACATTGTTGGAGCTGGAGGTCACACTGGACGACGCGGCAGGCCTCGTCGTGTCCAGCAACCTTCGGTTGAGACAGCTTCCAACACCGAAGCTGAAGGAAGCGCAGCGGGAAGAAACCCGGAAAACAATGAAGGAGTTCAATTGGATCCCGCAATTCAAGCAGCTATTGTTCAAGCTGTAGCCACTGCTGTGAAAAATATTACCCCGGGAAGGTCTGCTGGAAGCCGTGAAAGAACTGTTGAAGGGGCAGATGGTAATGGTAGGAAGGATGACGAGAGGGAAAGAGGTGACTCGAGTGAGGTAAGGTCTATGAAAGATGATGATAGGAAGAGGGGCCGAGGCGGTTGCAACTATAAGTCCATCAGAGGTTGTGACCCGCCTAAGCTGACTGGTCTAGGAGACGCAATCGCTACTCTTCAGTGGATAACCGCCATGGATAAGGTTATCCACATTAGCGAGTGCCGTCCCGATCAAGCGGTAGGTTATGCTACTCAATCATTTGAAGATGAGGCAACGTATTGGTGGGAGAGTGTGGAGCAGAGGAAGACCAGAGAAGAGATCAAAGAGATGAGGTGGGACGATCTGAAGGAGTTAGTAATGAAGAAGTTCTGTGCTGACGCCGAGGTTGAAAGGGCGGAGATGAAGTTCCTAAACTTGAAAGCTGGGACGATGACACATCGTGAGTACACTACAGAATTCAACCGAATGTCTAGGTTGGTACCCGATATGGTCAGCACTGAGGCTAAGAGAATCAAGTGTTATGTGAGGGGATTACCACAGAGAATCCGCATGTTAGTCAGGACAAGTAAACCTGCTACTTTCGATTCTGCTGTTGAACTCGCAGAAATGGTCTATGCAGACCTGGCTGCGGATGATGTAGTGGTGGGAGATGAGAAGAAAGAGAAGAAATGGGTCGCTTCTGCTAAACGACCCAGTATTCAGTCGTGGAACCCCAAGGATAAGAAGCAGAGAGTGTGGGAGAAGAGATCGTGTAAGACCTGCGGAAAGATGCATGGGGGTGAGTGCAAGTGGGGTAAAAGTTCTGGTGTTTGTCTCAAATGTGGAAAGGCTCATGGTGGCGAATGCAGAATGGGGTTGAATGTCTGTTATAAGTGCGGAAAGGTAGGGCACTATGCTAATGAGTGCGGAGCAAAGCCAGCATGTTACAAATGTGGCAAGCCAGGCCATATGGCAAGGGAGTGCACTGAAGGTGAGGCTGGAGGTAGTGGGATGAAAGGTGCTGAACATGCAAGGCCGAGGACTAGGGCCTACATGTTGACCCAAGAGCAAGCTAGACAGATTCCTGATGTTGTGACCGGTACGTTCTTAGTAAACGGCATTTCTGCTACCGTATTATTTGATTCTGGTGCGAATAGAAGTTTTGTAGCTACAACATTTAGTAAACTAGCTAAAATGAAATGTTGCCGAGTGTCTGAGACTCTTATAGTAGAAACCGCTAGTGACACCTCGGTTAAAATAATGAAAATGGTTAAGGACTGTAGGATAGAACTGGAGGGACATGAGTTCCCGGTTACCTTGTACGTTATGACCTTGGGAGGGTTCGATGTGGTTTTGGGTATGGATTGGTTGTCTGAGTTTGAGGCTCAGATAGTATGTAAAAGTAGGATGATAAGGTTAAAGTCATTGGATGGTAGTGTGGTGACGGTTTATTGTGAGAAGGAAAGTTCTGGGCTTAATGTCATTTCGATGATGAAAGCCGAGGGTTTGTTAAGGCGTGGGTGTTGTGCCTACCTGGCGTATGTCGTCAACGCTACGGCCGAGACGAAAGAGATGAAAGATGTTCCTATTGTGCGCGACTACCCAGAAGTATTCCCTGAGGATCTTCCGGGGTTGCCACCGGAGCGAGAGATAGAATTTCAGATAGATTTAATACCAGGAGCCCAACCTGTCGCAAAGGCGCCTTACCGTCTGGCACCGTCTGAGATGAAGGAGTTGATGTCCCAACTGCAAGAACTCCTCGACAAGGGTTTCATAAGACCAAGTGTTTCCCCGTGGGGCGCACCAGTATTGTTCGTGAAAAAGAAGGATGGAAGTATGAGGATGTGCATAGATTATCGTGAGTTGAATAAGCTTACGGTAAATAATAGATATCCGTTGCCAAGGATTGATGATCTGTTTGACCAACTGCAAGGTTCAAGTTGGTTCTCACGAATAGATCTCAGATCAGGCTACCATCAGCTGAAGGTGAAAGAGGCAGACATCCCTAAGACAGCGTTCCGAACGTGGTATGGACACTACGAGTTCCTCGTAATGTCAATCGGTCTAACAAATGCTCCTGCAGCATTTATGGACATGATGAATAGGGTGTGTCGGCCGATGTTGGATAAGTCGGTTATCGTCTTCATTGACGATATATTGATTTATTCAAAGAGTGAGTCTGACCATGCCGAGCATCTGAGAGAGGTATTGGAAGTTCTGAAGAAAGAGAAGTTGTACGCCAAGTTTTCGAAGTGCGCGTTCTGGTTAAGAGAAGTGCAATTTTTAGGTCATGTGGTTAATCCGGAGGGGATTACCGTGGACCCAGCTAAGATTGAAGCGATAACGAATTGGAAGACTCCGCAGAATCCGACTGATATACGAAGCTTCCTAGGGTTAGCTGGCTACTATAGGAGATTCATCGAAGGTTTCTCCAAGATAGCCGCACCGCTGACCGGTATGACCCGAAAGTCGATAGTATTCAGTTGGGGAAAGTTTCAGGAGGAAGCCTTTGAAGAATTGAAGAAGAGACTCACGCAAGCTCCAATCCTTACTTTACCCGATGGTGATGAGGATTTTGTTGTTTGTGCTGATGCCTCGCATCAAGGGTTAGGTTGCGTGTTGATGCAACGAGGGAAGGTGATAGCCTACGCGTCTAGACAGTTGAAGGTCCATGAGAGTACTTATCCGACGCATGATTTGGAGTTAGCAGCTGTAGTGCATGCTCTTAAGATATGGAGGCATTATCTGTACGGCACTAAGTGTACTATCTATACCGATCATAAGGGTTTAAAGTACTTCTTCGAGCAGAAAGAATTGAACATGAGGCAGAGAAGATGGTTAGAATTGATAAAGGATTACGACTGTGAAATTAAGTATTACCCCGGTAAAGCTAACGTGGTCGCCGATGCGTTAAGTCGTAAGAATGAGGAAGTCCTTGCAACAGTGAACTCATACAAGTTGATCATGAACCCGAGTCTTTTTGAAGAAATCATCAAGGTGCAGTCAGAAGTGTTAGTAGATGAAGGGTTAGTAAAGAAAGAAAGGATTTATGGTCAGCAAGATGAGTTGATGGAAAACACTCATGGAGTTAAGACTAGGTTCGACCGTATGTGGATCCCACGCCATGGTGATCTTAGAAGTCGAATCTTAGATGAAGCTCATAAGTCAAGGTACTCAATCCATCCAGGAGCTATAAAGATGTACCAAGACTTGAAAAGAGATTACTGGTGGCCAGGAATGAAGAACGATGTAGTGGATTATGTTGGTAAGTGCTTAACTTGCTTACAAGTCAAAGCCGAACACCAAAAGCCTTATGGGAAGATGCAACCGCTAGAGATACCTGAGTGGAAATGGGAACACATCACCATGGATTTCATAACTAAGCTACCTTGTACGGCTAAGCAACATGATACCATCTGGGTGATTGTGGACCGTTTGACCAAGAGTGCTCACTTTCTGCCCATACGAGAGGCCATCTCGTCAGAAACGTTAGCAAGCTTGTTCATCAAGGAAGTTGTAACCAAGCATGGAGTACCGTTATCGATCGTGTCCGATAGAGATACACGGTTTACTTCGAGGTTCTGGAAGAAATTCCATGAAGCTATGGGGACGAGGTTGAACATCGGTACGGCGTATAATCCTCAAACTGATGGACAGTCTGAAAGGACGATCCAAACCCTTGAGGATATGCTACGTGCTTGTGTTTTAGATTTTGGTGGAAGTTGGGATGATCATCTGCATCTGGCAGAGTTCTCCTATAACAACAGTTACCATTCAAGTATTGGTATGCCACCGTTTGAGATGCTTTACGGTAGACGATGTAGAACCCCGGTGTGTTGGGGTGAGATTGGTCAGAAAGAAATGGGAAGCCTAGAAGTGGTTCAAGAAACGTCTTCAAAGCTCGATCAGATCAAAGAAAGATTGAAAGCCGCGCAAGACAGACAAAAGTCTTATGCAGATAAGCGGCGACGACCAATTGAGTTTAACGTTGGTGACTATGTGATGCTCAAGGTCTCGCCTTGGAAGGGGATTATCCGTTTTTGGAAAAGGGGAAAGTTGAGTCCGAGGTACATTGGACCGTTCAAGATTGTAGGTCGTGTGGGTGAAGTAGCTTATAAACTGGATTTACCCGATGAGTTAGAAGGAATTCATTCAACCTTCCATGTTTCTCATCTGAGGAAGTGTCTAGCTGATGACACGTCTCACGTGCCATTAATGGACATTGAGGTTGATGAACAATTGAACTACATCGAGCAACCGATAGAGATCGTTGATCGCAAGGAGAAGCAGCTTCGTCACAAGATTATACCCTTGGTAAAAGTGATATGGAAACACCGCAAGGGATCAGATGCTACTTGGGAAGCCGAGGATGAGATGCACAAGTTTTACCCTAGTTAGGTTTCGGGGACGAAACCACTTTAAGGAGGGGAGACTTGTAACATCCTAAAATTTAATGATGAATAAAGGAAGTTATGTTTAGTGATTTCGCGTAATTAATTAATATCGGGTAAGGAGCGGGTCTTGGACTTGGATTAATTGAGAGGGGTTAAATGAGAATGGGATTTCAGGGATATAAATACCCCCAAAATCCCAAAATATCTTCGTTTTTCACCAAACTCCCTAACACTCCAAAAACACACACATACCACACTAACTTCGCCGCCGGACCGAAGGCAGATCCGGGCAGATCCGGCAGACCCGAGTGAGAGAGAGAGCGATTAGTGGTGATAAGCAAGTAAACGAGATCCAAACAAGCCCAAAAAGGTATGATTCTTGATCTTTGAAGTTTAAAGATCCAAGCTTTTTAGTGTATAAACGACCAAAAATGGTCGGGTAGCGTAGTGGGTGATACTGAACCATAGCAAGGGTTTTAAAATCGCTCGAAATGCCGATCAGAAACTAAAACAGCGGCTGCCTGGGCAACTTCGCCTTCATCTGGGCAACTTCGCCTTCAAAGCGACGAACTTCGCCTGCAAGCTAAGTTCGCATGATGAACTTCGCCTGCAAGCTAAGTTCACCTGATGGCAACTTCGCTGTAAAGTTAAGTTCGCCTAACTGGTAACTTCGCCTGAGGCCAAGTTCGCCTGATGACAACTTCGCCTGAAGCCAAGTTCGCCTGAAGCCAAGTTCGCCTGATGGCAACTTCGCTGTAAAGCTAAGTTCGCCTAGCTCGACCCCAGCCAGAGGCTCTGCCCCTTGGACCCTGCTAGGGGCTGCCGCCCCTAGACCCCGCTGCCAGGGGCGCTGCCCCCGGACCCCCGTTCGTTGTGGGTAGTAATTAAGACTAGAAAGATGTTATAAGTAGTGATAGTTAAATTGATATGTATACTTGTTATACAGTCAGCCGTGCACAACTGAAGAAAGGGATTACGATCAACGGAGAACGTAACCGTGTTCAGGTGAGTTTCTAGCCCCATTTATGTGTTACGTTTTCGGGGCTGTGTGCATACTCAATATGTTTGTTAATACACTTATCCTAAGAGATAAGTGTATGCCTTATGTGGATAATGTGAAATGTATGAATGATTGCTTGATAGTACGTGAACGATCTTCGGATATTGCACGTACTGTCAGGTTGTAACGCTATGTATAAGGTAAGTATGTTATGTATGTTTATGTGTATGAACATGATAGAGATAATAGAAGAAAGAAATGATAATACTCGAGGTATGATGTATAATGTATGGTTACGAAAAGGGTACCGAGCCCTAATAATACTCGAGGTATGATGTATGGTTGTATGGTTACGAAAACGGTACCGAGCCCTACTAATACTCGAGGTATGATGTATGGTTGTATGGTAACGAAGAGGGA